>NC_053399.1:59528294-59840586 GCF_905171765.1 Bufo bufo
GTACGTTGGTGATAGGAAGCAAGTATATACGTCTACCCACAACAGTGCATAGTCATACAGGGTGTTGCCACCCAGCATACCAATATGGGGTTAAACATCTGATCAATAGACAAAGTCAAAGAACAGGGAATCTAACAGGAGTAATAATGGTGCATTTAAACCAGATACTCCCCCCCTCCCCCAACCATCTTGTCAGCAAAACAATTTAACATTTAATCAAGTATTATATGCTTCAGCTGCCAACACTATAGTATAAACCATCCGCGGTGAGGCCTTGCATTTAGATTTCTTTCAATCCATTCAGTAGCCTCTTCAGGAGTACTAAAAAAACGGACTGTTTCACCATCTTGCACCCTCAAGCGAGAAGGGTAGATCATGGCATATTTCACATTTTTGTCCCTCAGCCGCGCTCGGACCTCAGTAAACTGCTTCCTTTTCTTCTGGACCTCTGCAGTAAAGTCCGGGTAAAAGGACAAACGGACATTCTCATAGCTGACATTCCCCTTCTGCCGAGCAGCTAGCAAAATAGCGTCTCTGTCCCTGTAGTTCAGGATCTTCATGATGAAAGGTCTAGCAGGGGATCCCGGCGGTAAGGGCCTGGTTGGAATCCGATGTGCCCTTTCTATAACAAAGCAACTGGAAAGTGAGATGGGATGTAACACTTCTTTTATGAGCTGTTCCGCAAAACTTTCTGGGGTAGACCCTTCTGCTCGCTCCGGTAAGCCCAGGATACGGACGTTGTTACGTCTATTGCGGTTCTCAGCGTCCTCCGCCCTGGCTTGCAGCATCTGTACCTGTTGCAGCAGCTGCCTGGTGTCATTTCCAGCTGCTCTGGACGCATCTTCCACATCACTCACTCTTTGCTCCACTGCAGATGTTCTTTCACGTATTTTGTCAAAATCGTGTCGCAAACAGCTAAGGTCAGACTGTAGATGGTCTATCTTTGATGTAAGAGCAGCTTGACAGGCAGCTATAGCTTTCATAATTTGAGAGGCTTGAGCAGAGGAACCAGGGACAGGAGACCCCTCACTTTCCTGTTCAGTTTGACTCATGGCGTCCATGAATCGTTTAACAGATGATGGAGCCACAGAAGAAGTTTTGCGGCCCATAGAAATAGTCCACAGACACTTTAAAGATCTGCTGGGGTTTGTCACTCATGCAGCAAATCAAGATAAGGCTTTATTAAATTCAGCAAGTCCTGCCACACAGCCAAGTAGACTGTCAGATATCTTTACATTCCTCAGGGGGGAGGGGGATAAGTACACCAGCACCACCATTAAACTTTCATATAAACTGTGGTGAACTCTGCAGCTTTCATATATAAGGACTCCTAACAGGATTACCACTGCAGGACTTCAGGATAATAGTGGAAGTAGGGAGATACAGAGCGTTTCGCCGATCCACTCCGTTTGCTGGGGCAGAGAGGAGCGCCGCTGCACATACACTTAACGGCAAGATGGCGCCCACCGCGCGGCTTCTTCCCGCCTCGGTCTTCGGCACAAGATTCCAGCAGGTATCGGCAGCAGTCCAAGGTAAGTTGTTAGCAACTTTCAGCAAGCCGTACCTGCACTGTGTACCTTGTGGCAGATCGTGTCCCGGCCTCACTCCACACTCTCCTCAGTTTGCGTCCCTCTGCTCCTCTCCCTCAATCCGTCGGCATCCACAGCACCACAGCCAAAACTCAGCAATCCAGCTCCGGGCAGAGTGTCCCCAAGTATGAAGGGGTCCAACATATAGTGAATGCGCTCAAAAAAACCCGATTATGCCAGGTGTATAAAGGATATTTCACAGGATTTTGTAGGAGCACTGCAATCCTGCTTCCTCACTCCATGCTGGCTCGGCCACGCCCCGTCACATGGTCATGTGACTGTGCCCCCCACCCCCTACTGTGCCCCTCACCCCATACTGTGCCCCCTTATACCCTGCATTGTGCCCTCTTACCACACCCTGTGCAGTGCCCCTACTTATTCCCTGTACTGTGCCCTCTCATACCCTTTTATCTGTTCACGGTATGGCAGTGTTATCCGTTTACTGTACAGAGGTGTTATCCGGTCAATGTATGGCGGTGGTATCCAATAACTAGATGGCCATAACTGTATCCCTTTCCCTGCCCACGCCATTCTTTTTTAGACCTGGCATGAGCGGGAAAAATATGCAGATTGCGGTGCGAAAGACTTTTGCGCCACAATCTGTGTCAGAAATACTCCTAACATAGACGTATTTCTATATAATAAATGACCACCTAATTGTATTATTATTCAGGGGTAGGGATAATATCTTTATATTATATAGATTCTAGTGTATTCTACTGTGCCCTGTATTTCCCAGTAGAAAATGATCCTTGGGAAGCACAGTCCTCATCCCTGACCACCAGGATCAGGTAGCGCTCTGTCAGTACATGGCGGCCTCCCCTCTCCGCCACGCTGTTCCTCTGTGTACTGGTGCATATTCTGACACCAGGGCTGGGTTCACATCCTATTTTTGCCATCCATTTAATGCATACCAAAAATGTATGCGTTAACTGATGCCGTACAGTGGCGTCCGTTCACCATACAGTTCCATGGTGGAAAAAAAATGTACGTTAACGTATGTATTTTTTTTATGGACTCTGCAGGATACAAAAACATGGAGTGCAGCACATTTGTATACATCAAACCGATAGGAACAAAAAAAAAATTAGGCTCCAGCAGGGCAAATTTTTGAGAGTTTCCCTTTAAAATGCATAAAAATGGCCGCTGATTAAAATACATATTTTTTATGGGAATTTTTGCCAATGATCCCCCTCTGGTATATCACTGTACATGTTGTGGGACTATTTGTGTACTTCTAGTAAGTGTTTGCTGGCTGCAAATATGAACTGAAGGTTTTTCAGGTTCGCATGCCATTAAAGTAAATGGGGCCCAGCTGAGAACGCGCGGTTCACCAACATTTGATCGCGAACGCGCGTTTGCAAACGTGAATCGTTCCGGCCGATGTTCCTCCATCACTACATATGATTTTTGGTTGCTCTATATTACACTTTTTGTGAGGCAAGGTAACAAAATATAGCTGTTTTGGCACAGTTTTTGTTTTTTGTTATTTACAATGTTCATCTGACAGGTTAGATCATGTGGTATTTTTATAGAGCAGGTTGTTACGGACGCGACAATACCAAATATACTACTTTTTTGGGTTGTTTGTTCCAGTTTTACATAATAAAGTATTTTTTTTTTTAAATGATTTTTTAATGTCTCCATATTCTGAAAGCCATAGTATTTTTTTTATTTTTTGGGCGACTGTCTTATGTAGGGGCTCATTTTTTTTGGTATCCGATGACGGTTTGATTAGTACTATTTTAGGGTGCATATGACTTTTTGATCGCTCGGTATTACACTTTTTGTGATGTAAAGTGATAAATAATGGCTTTTTTGACACACTTTTTATATTATTTTTTTTTACGTGTTTACCTGTGGGGCTAGGTCATGTGATATTTTTATACACCAGGTTCTTACAGACGCAGTGATGCCTAATATGTATACTTTTTTTTTATTTATTTAAGTTTTACACAATAACAGCATTTTTTAAACAAAAAAAAATCATGTTTTAGTGTCTCCATATTCTGAGAGCCATATTTTTTTTTTTTTTGGGCAATTGTCTTAGCTAGGGTCTCATTTTTTGAGGGATAAGATGACAGATTGATTGGTATGATTTTGGGGTGCATATGACTTTTTGATCGCTTGGTATTGCACTTTTTTGTGATGTAAGGTGATAAAAAATTGCTTTTTTTACACCGTTTTTATTTAAGTTTTTTTACAGTGTTCTACTGAGGGGTTAGTTAATGTGATATTTTTGTACATAAGGTTCTTACGGATGCAGCGTTTCCTAATATGTATACTTTATTTATTTATAAAATCTTTACACAATAACAGCATTTTTGAAACAAAAAAGTCATGTTTTAGTGTCTCCATATTCTGAGAGCCATATTTTTTTTTATTTTTTGGGAGATTGTCTTAAGTAGGGTCTAATTTTTTGCGGGAGGATAGGATGGTTTGATCGGTATGATTTTGGGTGCGTAAGACTTTTTGATCGCTTGGTATTGCACTTTATTTAGATGTAAGGTGACAAAAAAGAGGCTTAATTTTTTTTTTTTTCAATATTCACCTGAGGGGTTAGATCATGTGATATTTTTTATAGAGCAGATCGTTATAGACATGGCAATACCTAATATGTATACTTTTTTTATTTATTTAAGTTTTACACAATAATATAATCTTTTAAACAAAAAAAATCATGTTTTAGTGTCTACATAGTCTGAGAGCCATATATTTTTTTTTTTTTGGGTGATTATCTTAGGTAGGGTCTCATTTTTGCGGGATGAGATGATAGTTTGATTGGCACTATTTTAGGGTACAGATGACTTTTTGATCACACGTTTTAATTTATTTTTACAGTGTTCACCTGAGGTCATGTGATATTTTTATACAGCAGGTTCTTACAGACGCGGCGATACCTAATATATCTACTTTTTTATTTTTTCCTAGATTTAACACAATAAAAGTATTTTTGAAACAAAAAAAATCATGTTTTAGTGTCTCCATATTCTGAGAGCCATAGTTTTTGGCCGATTGGGCTGTAGGGGCTCATTTTTTGCATGATGAGGTGACGGTTAGATTGGTACTATTTTGGGGGGCATACACCTTTTTTATCGCTTGGTGTTGCACTTTTAGTGCTGTAAAAAAAATCCCTGTTTTTTTAATTTTTTTTACTTTAAACTTAATTTTTTTGTAAAACTTTTTTTTCATTTCTTTTTTTCACTTTATTTTTTGTCCCACTCTGGGACTTCAACTTTTGGGGGTCTGATCCCCATCTACAATGCATTACAATACTTCTGTATTGTAATATATTGGCTGTAAGTGTATTACACAGTGTAATACACTTACAGCTTCCTGCCTGTGAGATCCAGGGGGCTGGATCTCACAGACTGTCACGGAAGGCAGCCACGATGCCTAAGGAATGCATCGGGCGGCTTTCCCTACCATCGGGTCCCCATCACAGCAGCGTGGCAGAATACCGAACGTGCTGCGGTCAGCGCTGACTGCGGCAGTGCAAGGGTTAATGCAGCAGTCACTGATAGCCGAACCCCTGCAGCTGATCGGGCGGGCACGGCTCCTGCACCCTTCCTATCAGAGCGCCGTACATGTAAGGCACTGGCATTTCGGACCCTCTTACCAGTGCCGTAGTATCCTACAGGTTAATTGGAAGAAGGCGGCCTCCACTTTAAAAGTCCAGATTCTAGCATTCACCTCTTTCTTAGTAATAGCAGAGATTGGAGATGTAAGAGATAAAAAATTTGGGATGAACTGACGATAGAAATGAGCTAATCCAAGAAAGCGCTGTATAGCACGAAGACCCTGTGGGCGGGGCCAGTCCATTACTGAATTCAATTTTTCAGGATCCATCTGCAACCCAGCATCCGAGATTATGTATCTGAGGAATGGTACGGTAGATTTTTCAAAGATACATCTCTCGAGTTTGGCATAAAGTCGATTCCCACTCAACCGCTGTAAAACTAAACATACATGCTTCTGGTGAGTGGTCAAATCTGGAGAATAGATCAGTATATTGTCAAGGTACACTGTCACACAGACATAGAGCAGGTCCCAGAAGATATCATTTACCAACTCCTGAAATACTGCGGGAGCATTGCACAGACCGAAGGGCATGACTAGATACTTGTATTGTCCATCACGAGTGTTGAAAACAGTCTTCCACAAATTTCTCATTTTAGCACATTAACCCTAACCCAGAACTCCCCGCCCCTACCCCTTCCTTGCGATGCATCTCCTATCCCCTCCGTCACTAGGACGGAGCAGGGATAAAGGTGGAGTGAAAGCTGGAAGACTTAAGACTTCCAAATCCCCCATACCTTATTCCATTTCTCCTGAACATTTCTTTGTTTATATAGGATTTTTTCATATCTCTTAATCTTATTGACCAGATTTAACCATATATACACACACTGGGAGAATTTCGTGAAAACCATCTTCGTGTGATTAAAAGTCTCGCCAAGAACAGTATTTTAATCAGGGGGATTTTTTTTATACTTATCACAGTTGACTTTGGAAAAATTACCCAGGATCCAACATTCCACCATATATGTAATCACTATTTTCAGTTTCTGGTTTAGTTATTTAGCTCTTGCCTCCCAATATTCTGTTAGTTGTATACAAAACCAAAACATGTGATAATAATCAGCCCCAAGTGAATCACACCGTGGACAATTTGACGTATTTCTCAACCCACATTTATTAAGCCAAACTGGTGTCACATATACTCTATGTATAATATTAAATTGAACCAAAACATGATTAAAATTATGTGACAATAATTTTAAATTAGTCATTATTGGATTCCTAAAACAGAACCCCAAGCATTTTGTCCAGGGGAACGTATACCATCATATAGTGCTACAGGAATAATTTTATAAAGTTGAGAATTTTAAAACTTCTGCCCCAAATTTCCCATCGAATCATTCAAGGGTGTACAAGTATCTAGTATCTATCTGTAACAAAAATTTTCCCTTTACACTACAAAGTGACGAACGTAACTGTAAATATCTAAACCAAGAAAATTTAATTATATGCTCTCTTTAGGTCAACTCCAAAAAAGTAAATATATCTCCATTACTCACCACTTGTGCAACATACAGAATATTGTTTTTTTGCCAGTATTTATCTTCAGCTAGATCATCCAACACCTGTAAATAGTAATTATGCCAAAGGGGCATACAGTGAAGAGATCCCCTTATTCCCAACCAACCTCTAATAGTGTTCCACGTCTTAAATAAATTCCTGGATTCCCTATAATCCTGTTGGGGAGATAATGACCTAGACTCCAATAATGTAAATATATTGTCATATGTACAGTCGTGGCCAAAAGTTTTGAGAATGACACAAATATTAGTTTTCACAAAGTTTGCTGCTAAACTGCTTTTAGATCTTTGTTTCAGTTGTTTCTGTGATGTAGTGAAATATAATTGAAGATTATGCTAGCTTTAGTGTACTAATAATCTTAATTTTAATAAGGACAGGAGGCGACTATTTTGCATAAACTCTCTTTACTAACTCCACAGCAGTAAAGAAAAAAAGTAAAGAGTAACAGGTAGATCACTGCGCAGCATAGTATATAAGGGTCATGCTGCCTGTACACTTCCTCTTTCTAAAGCGACATCAAAGTCCAGGTTGAGCTCGAACATCCAGAAATTCAACGAGAACTGTAACAGCGGTTTCTGGTGAGCGGAACTTGAGTGGACTCTTGGTAAACGAGGTTGGAGGTAAAACCGAACGAAGCTCTCATCTCATCCTATGGAGTGGTAAGATTAACAAACCAGCGACCAGTGGAGGTCTTGAAGGGGATTACACTGAAAGGAGAGTATAAAAATAGGTTAGGTAAAGAATCGTAACTATTCACTCCTATGTGCCTTAACGGAAAAGTGTAAAGTTAAATCATTACAAATAGAATGCAAATTATTTAGTGGTTAAATGTATGGTAAGTGTAAATATGTAGTACAACTAAGAACTGTCCGTCAGGAAGGCAATATTAGGGTGAGAAATTCCGAATATGTCCCAAAACAGAGTGATTACTAAGATCAAGTCCCATATCCGACACCTTGAGATCCACTCCCCCGAAAAATCAGGGTAGGAAACAGAAGGGAGGGAAAATAGTCGCCTCCTGTCCTTATTAAAATTAAGATTATTAGTACACTAAAGCTAGCATAATCTTCAATTTTAACACATGACAGGAGGCTTCCTATTTTGCAATTTTAACGCTGAAGAAGAGACGTCCCAGCAGAAGGGGGAGTGCGAAAATAAAAGGTACGGAAAGTAGATTCCCTAGACCAGTCCGCCATTCGGAGAATATCCGAAAGGGACGCCCCTGCCATTAAGGCTGATGAAGCCGCCGCTCCGCGAACGGAGTGGGCGCCGAAAGCGGGGTCTATACCTGCGAGGGAAAGGATCCAACGGATCCAACGGGCCAGCGTGGTAACCGAGACTGGGGCGTAAGGGCGCACGTAGGAAACTAGGAGTTGACCCGACGTAGAGGAACGGAGTGAGGAAGTAACCGAAACATAACTGCAGAGGGTGGACACGACACAGAGTTGCGGGTCGTCTGGAAAAAAGGGAAAAGAGACCGACGTCGAACCCGATTTAGTGCGACGAGAGATATGGAATGTGACTCCTTCAGGGGCCACCTCAAAGGCATCGACATCGAAGGCCCGAACGTCCGACACCCGTCGGAAAGACACAAGACAAAGGAGAAAAGCGCACTTAGCGGAAAGTTGGCGAACGGAAAGGCGTTCATTCGGAGGCCAATCCCTGAAAAAACGGAGAACCAGTCCCACGTCCCATAGGTGATGGCATTTGGGGGTCGGGGGGCGGCGGAGCCGCATGCCGCGGAGTAGGCGACAGACCAGAGGATCTTTGCCGACCGGGAGATCCCCGACGGGGGTGTGTGCTGCCGAAATCGCGGAGCGAACGACGTTAATAGAATGATAAGATCGACCAGAAGAAAACAAGGAGGAAAGAAAATTGAGAATCATGGGGACAGGTGCCGTAAATGGATCGGAGTCCCGTTCCATGCACCATGTAGACCAGGAGGTCCAAGCTGAAAGGTAGCAGCGTCTAGTTCCCGGGGCCCATGAGTCCCATAAGAGGTCCCTAGCAGTCTGCGATAGTCCGCTGACTCGCCAGGAACCCCGGAAAGAGACCAAGCCACCAGGGGTAGTCGATCTTCCAGGATGAGCGGGTGGAGACATCCTTTGGGATCCGTGAGCAGGTCCTGGAAGGATGGAAGGAGAAGAGCGTTATGAGAACCAGTTTGATTTGTTGCGTCCACATCTGGCCATTGTTGGAGAAATGCGTCTGTCGCCTTGCTCTCCGGGTCCGGGAGCCAGCTGAAGAACTCCGGGGTCTGGTGATTGTTGCGAGAGGCGAACAGATCCAGGTGAAAGGGACCCTCCGGGCTGCCAGGGCCCTGAAGATATTTGTGTTTAGCTTCCAATCGCTGACGTCTCTCCAATGGCGAGAGAACCAGTCAGCTGTGAGGTTGATTTCTCCAGGCAAGTATTCCGCTTGTAACATGATGTTGCGAGGGAGGCAGTAGTCGAAGATGTCCCTCGTGATGTCTGACAGCAGGCGTGAACGAGCGCCTCCTAGGCGGTTGATGTACTGGACTGCGGAGACGTTGTCCATGCGAAGGAGGATGCAACAATTGGAGCTCTTCCGGGCCAGGCTGCGGATCGCGAAGGATCCTGCTAGGAGTTCGAGGCGATTGATGTGCATGGAGAGCTCCTGTGTCGTCCATGCTCCTCCCGTGGAGATGGTTCCGTTGGTGGCACCCCATCCCCACAAGCTGGCGTCTGATTCTAAAACGAAATCTGGAGTGTCTCCGAATATGGCCTTGCCATTCCAGGCTTGCATGCTGTCCAGCCACCATGACAGCTCTTCGCGAACCTTCGTCGTCACTGGAACGTGTTGATCGTAGGTAGGTTTGTGGCGAAGGTATTTTGCCTTGAGTCGTTGCATGGCCCTGTAGTGGAGAGGACCCGGAAATATGGCTTGAATGGAAGCTGAGAGGAGTCCCACAATCCTGGCCAAGTTGCGTAGAGGGATGGAATCGAGCCGGAGAACTCTGCGAATCTCCTTGCGGATGGTTGCGATCTTTGAGGTTGGTAGCCTCAGAGTGCACGTCGTCGAGTCTATCTCGAAGCCGAGGAATTGTATCGTCTGGGTAGGGGTCAGCTCTGATTTCTGTTGGTTCACCACGAAGCCCAGAGATTCCAGTAGGGATACTGTCAGGTGAGTGTGTTGGCGTAGTCTGCGTTCGTCGGAGCAGAACAGGAGGAGGTCGTCCAAGTAGATGATGCATCGAATGCCCCTGGACCTCAAGTGGGCCACCACCGGTTTTAGGAGTTTGGTGAAACACCATGGGGCTGAGCTGAGCCCGAAAGGGAGGCAAGTGAACTGCCAAGGGCGTCCATGCCAGAGGAAACGTAGGAGTGCTCGACAGTCCGGGTGCACCGGGATTGACAGGTATGCATCTTTTAGATCGAGCCTGGTGAACCAGTCGTTGCTTCGAAGAAGGTCCCGCAGGAGGTGGATGCCCTCCATCTTGAAGTGGCGGTAGACCACGTACGCATTGAGGGCGCGTAGATTGATAACTGGGCGATATTCTCCCGACTTCTTCCGAACCAGGAAGATGTTGCTGAAGTAACCTCCCTGTTCGTGGACCGGTTGTATAGCCCCTTTGTTCCGAAGCTCGCGTAGCTCCGTGTTGACGAGGTTGTGGTCGAAAGACGACATGTGGATGGAATGAGGGGGCTGAACCTGAAAGGGGGTTCCCACTAGGTCTATGATATAACCCTGCACTGTTTGTAGAATCCATGCGTCTGAGCAAAGGGCGGCCCAATTGTGGAAAGAAAGGGAAATACGGCCCGCAGTGCGGGTACATGGTAACAACGGGGGAATATGGGTCCTTACCAGCAGAAAAGCGGGAACGTCCGCGTCCACGGATTCCACGGCCTCTATCCGAACCTCTGGAAAAGGGTCGTTGTTGATAGTCCCTTGTTGGATAAAATGGTGTTGGTTGAGTACGGGGGCCTGAAGGCCAAAATCGGCTGGCGGCACGGCCCCATTGCCGGCCAGCCCTTCCAAAAACCCCTCTGGTAGGGTTGCTCCTGAAGACACTGCGCATTGAGGATTGCGCTTTATTAAGGGCGGTGAACACGTTGACGTGTTTGTTTAATTCCTTAAGAAATGGTTCACCGAAAAGTTTCCCTTGTGCCTGGGGCCCAATCTCCTTTGTGCCAAGGTCTGCCAATTTACCATTAATACGGAATAACGCTGCTTTTCGTCTCTCCGAAGAGAGCGTAACATTGGCGTTTCCGATGAAACAAAAACAACGTTGTGCCCGCTCTCGAATGTCATGTGCCCATTCCCTGAAGTCCTCGGTGGAGAAGGAATCGGCTTTGGCGTAGGCATCATCCGCCAGATACATAATGCGAGCTAGGGGGCCTACGGAATCCAGCAGGTTATCTTGGGCGCCCCATAGGCCTTTCTCTACCCCCCATCGAGGGTCTCTGCCACTGCGCATCATAAAGGTTGTCATAACCTTGTCAAATTCTGGGGTCTGAGCGACTTTATCCGGTAGGGAAGGGCGTGGGCATTCAGACCTGAGTCGGTTGCGGACCTCTTTCTCCAGAGGATTGCGGAGCCACAGGTGCATGAACCTGGAAAGATGTTCTGGAGGCGACCAGTCACCCGATCTGGGGTGTCGTATGTTGCGCGGATCGAACATCGCCTGACCTGAGGGGTCCATAATGGTGTCTGAGTCAAGACGAGGTTCTGCGTCAGCAGTGTCTTCGATATCTCTTGCCTGGGCCGCACCAAGGAGGGTCTCCTGCATAAAAGCGGAAGCAGACTTCTCGTCCGAGCCCCATGCGTCATAATCCGACTCTGAAGCGTCATCTTGCCACTCATCTAGAACTGACATGGAGTGGGTAGGGCCCTGCTCTTCTTCTGAAGAGTAGTCCTGACGCGGGGTCGGGGTGTGAAGTTTGGCAGGTTTACGCTTGGCAGATGCCTTACCCTTGGGTGGTTTGGGTGTATAATCCTCGCCTTTGTCATGGCGTTTTGTAGGGCGGGATTCATCCCCTGTCTGATGATCGGACCGGTCGGAGTCCGACTCGTGACGTGGACGTCTGCGGATTTTAGATACGTCAGGAGCCGAAGCTCGGGCCTTGGAGAGTGCTTTCTCCACAGAGGCAGCGACAGCTGCGTTAATCATGGCCTGGAAGTCTACAGGGATATTCTGGGAATCCTCCATGATAAGGGTAGGCTGGTATGTCACTGAAAGGCACAGTAAAAAACGGGCACCCAGGTCTTGAGAACAGGTGTAGGGTCAGTTTTAATAGTATGGGAACAAAGCCCAGAATAAACTCCAGCAGGGTAAAGTAGTGACCTTATAAACTGGGGCTCACCCAGTTAGAGAGAACTGCAACAGCTAGTCTCCCAATAAGCAGCGTATTATTAGTGGGGGCTCACCCCGGTTGCACAGGGTTAAAACACTTAAATGCAGGTCACACTAATAAACAGGCAGCAGCACTGACTGACCCAGTCACATGAGGTACAGAGAGAGCTGAATAGTAGTCTGAGATAGGCACAGATGTTCAGACACCAGGGGGAAAAACCGGTAATGTGGGGATAACAGCTAATTAGTACAGCCACACTGAATCCCAAATGAGATATTATGAGGTAAATTAAGATGGCCGCGAAATCTCGCGATATCTGCAATCCAAAATGGCGGCTGCGAGTGTAGGCCTTAAGCCGGGGACTAAATTTTGCGGCCCTCCGTGATTTGGCGCGAAAGTGGCCGCGAAAAACGGCGCGAAAACGGCGCGAAAAGGAAGCCCGGAGGTACTGCAGGCTAGGGGGGAACCTCAGGAATCCGAGGTAATGATAATAATAAGATAACAAGATATAAATGTAGAATAAGTAATATAGCTCCAGGGGAGCAAAAAAAATCTGACCTGTCTGCGATGGAGCAGTAAAGAAAGAGGAAGTGTACAGGCAGCATGACCCTTATATACTGTGCTGCGCAGTGATCTACTTGTTACTCTTTACTTTTTTTCTTTACTGCTGTGGAGTTAGTAAAGAGAGTTTATGCAAAATAGGAAGCCTCCTGTCATGTGTTAAAATTACACGCACTTCATACGTTTCAAAGGCTTTTATCGACAATTAAATTACATTTATGCAAAGAGTCAGGATTTGTAGTGTTGGCCCTTCTTTTTCAGGACCTCTGCAATTCGACTGGGCATGCTCTCAATCAACTTCTGGGCCAATTCCTGACTGATAGCATTCTTTCATAATCACTTCTTGGAGTTTGTCAGAATTAGTGGGTTTTTATTTGTCCACCCGCCTCTTGAGGATTGACCACAAGTTCTCAATGGGATTAAGATCTGGGGAGTTTCCAGCCATGGACCCAAAATGTCAACGTTTTGGTCCCCGAGCCACTTAGTTATCACTTTTGCCTTATGGTACGGTGCTCCATCGTGCTGGAAAATGCATTGTTCTTCACCAAACTGTTGTTGGATTGTTGGAAGAAGTTGCTGTTGGAGGGTGTTTTGGTACCATTCTTTATTCATGGCTGTGTTTTTGGGCAAAATTGTGAGTGAGCCCACTCCCTTGGATGAGAAGCAACCCCACACATGAATGGTCTCAGGATGCTTTACTGTTGGCATGACACAGGACTGATGGTAGCGCTCACCTTTTCTTCTCCGGACAAGCCTTTTTCCAGATGCCCCAAACAATCGGAAAGAGGCTTCATCGGAGAATATTAATTTGCCCCAGTCCTCAGCAGTCCATTCACCATACTTTCTGCAGAAGATCAATCTGTCCCTGATGTTTTTTTTTGAGAGAAGTGGCTTCTTTGCTGCCCTTCTTGACACCAGGCCATCTCCCAAAAGTCTTCGCCTCACTGTGCATGCAGATGCGCTCACACCTGCCTGCTGCCATTCCTGAGCAAGCTCTGCACTGGTGGCACTCCGATCCCGCAGCTGAATCCTCTTTAGGAGACGATCCTGGCGCTTGCTGGACTTTCTTGGATGCCCTGAAGCCTTCTTAACAAGAATTGAACCTCTTTCCTTGAAGTTCTTGATGATCCTATAAATTGTTGATTGAGGTGCAATCTTAGTAGCCACAATATCCTTGCCTGTGAAGCCATTTTTATGCAACGCAATGATAGCTGCACGAACAATGATTTCAAGCATTACCCTCCTTTTAACATGTCAAGTCTGCCATTTTAACCCAATCAGCCTGACATAATGATCTCCAGCCTTGTGCTCGTCAACATTCTCACCTGAGTTAACAAGACTATTACTTAAATGATCTCAGCAGGTCCTTTAATGACAGCAATGAAATGCAGTGGAAAGTTTTTTTTGAGATTAAGTTAATTTTCCTGGCAGAGAAGGACTATGCAATTCATCTGATCACTCTTCATAACATTCTGGAGTATATGCAAATTGCTATTATAAAAACTTAAGCAGCAACTTTTCCAATTTCCAATATTTATGTAATTCTCAAAACTTTTGGCCACGACTGTAGATCTACTCAACAACATCTTACATAATGAACTTTCCTCCCAGTGGTTATAAAGCCATAGCTTTGAAGCTATAAAATAGCCCTTGAGATAGGGAAGATTCAACCCTCCCTGTTCCATAAATATAAAGATATTTTAATTTAGGCCTTACTCGCTTTCTTCCCCACTGCAAATCGTTAATAATTCTCTCAATTAACTTGAAAAATCCATCCACAATCCACACTGGGGAATTCCTAAGAATATAGAGGAGTTGGGGTAATATCACCATCTTTACCAGAGACATTCTATCAGCTCTAGATAAAGGAAGTGGAAGCCATACCGTCACTTTTGACCTCAGCTTGCTTATCAATGGAATCTAATTTAACCGCCTCACGTCCGCCCATAGACTATAAACGTCCTATGGGTGGACGTCTATTTCTGACAGCACGTTTTAAAACGTCCTGTCAGAAATAGCAGCTGCACGCTAATCGTGCAGCTGCTGATCGGGTTGCCCGCTGTCAGTGACAGCAGGGCAACCCTAAGACAAGGCAGGGACAGTTCCCAGGTGTCCCTGCCTTCGCGATCGCTGCAGACACAGCGCTCACCGAGCGCTGTGTCTGCAGAGAAGGAAGCGCTGTGCGCTTCCTGTTCTGGCCCGGCGGTCATGTGACCGCCGGGACCGGAGAGTGCAGGGGCTGTGTGAGGTCTCTCAGAGACCTCGATCAGCCCTGCTCTGAGGCTGTACAGCGCTGGATTGCTGCTGTACAGCCTCTCTAGGGGTGCTTTTGTCCTGTAACTGGGGCCCAGTTACAGGAGAAATCAACAGTGAAAAAAAAAAGTGAAGTAAATGTCCCCCAGAGGTCTTGTATGACCTTATGGGGGACGAAAAGTGTAAAATAAAAAAAATAAAAAAAAAAGGTTGAAAATAAAAAAATAAAAAAAGTTTCACATGTAAAAAAAAAAAAGTCCCCAAGTAAGGAATGAAAAAAAAAAGTTAAAAATAGAAAAAATAAAAAAAAGTATACATATTAGGTATTGCCGCGTCTGTATAAACCAGCTCTATAAAAATATCACATGACCTAACCCCTCGGGTGAACACGGTAAAAAAAAAAAAAAAACTGTGTCAAAACAAGCAATTTTTGTCACCTTGCATCACAAAAGGTGCAACACCAAGTGATCAAAAACGCGTATGTCACACAAAATAGTACCAATAAAACCGTCACCTCATCCCGCAAAAAATGAGCCCCTACATAAGAAAATCTATCAAAAAATAAAAAAACTATAGCTCTTAGAACATGGAGACACTAAAACATAATATTTTTGGTTTCAAAAATGCTATTAATGTGTTAAAGTGAAACAAATAAAAAAAAGTATACATATTAGGTATTGCCGCGTCCGTAAAAACCAGCTCTATAAAAATATCACATGACCTAACCCCTCGGATGAACACCGTAAAAAAAAAAAAAAAAACTGTGTCAAAACAAGCAATTTTTGTCACCTTGCATCACAAAAGGTGCAACACCAAGTGATCAAAAACGCGTATGTCCCACAAAATAGTACCAATAAAACCGTCACCTCATCCCGCAAAAAATGAGCCCCTACATAAGAAAATCTCTCAAAAAATAAAAAAACTATAGCTCTCAGAACATGGACACATTAAAACATAATTTTTTTGTTTCAAAAATGCTATTATTGTGTAAAACTTTAATAAATGAGAAAAAGTATACATATTAGGTATCGCCACGTCCGTAACAATCTGCTCTATAAAAATGTTACTTGACTGAACCCCTCAGGTGAACGCTGTAAAAATAAATAAATAGAAACTGTGCTAAAACAACCAATTTTTTGGTCACCTTGCCCCATAAAGTGTTATAATGAATGATCAAAAAATCATATGTACCCAAAAATAGTACTAATAAAACTGGCACCTTATCCCCTAGTTTCCAAAATGGGGTCACTTCTTGGGAGTTTCTACTGTAAGGGTGCATCAGGGGGCTTCAAATGGGACATGGCATCTAAAAACCATGTGGAGTTCCTTTTTTTCTGTGCCCTGCCGTCTGCCCATACAGCAGTTTATGACCACATGTGGGGTGTTTCTGTAAACCGCAGAATCGGGGTAATAAATATTGAGTTTTGTTTGGCTGTTAACCATCGATGTGTTAAAGAAAAATATTGATTAAAATGGAAAATCTGCCAAAAAAGTGAAATTTAAAAATTTGATCTCCATTTTCCTTTAATTCTTGTGGAACGCCTAAAGAGTTAACAAAGTTTGTAAAATCGGTTTTGAATACCTTGAAGGGTGTAGTTTCTACAATGGGGTCATTTATGGGGGTATCCACTATGTAGGCCCCACAAAGTGACTTCAGACCTGAACTGGTCCTTATAAAGTGGATTTTGGCAATTTTCTTAAAAATTTGAAGAATTCCTTCTAAACTTCTAAGCCTTCTAACGTCCTAAAAAAATAAAATGACATTTCCAAAATGATGCCAACATAAAGTAGACATATGGGGAATGTTAAATAATAAATATTTTATGAGGTATCACTTTCTGTCTTAAAAGCAGAGAAATAGAAATTTAGAAAATTGTGAATTTTTCAAATTTTTGGGTAAATTTGGGATTTTTTCATAAATAAAGGTGAAATATTTTGACTCAAATTTATGACTATCATGAAGTACAATGTGTCACGAGAAAACAATCTCTGAATGACTTGGATAAATAAAGGTGTTCCAAAGTTATTACCACATAAAGTGAGATATGTCAGTTTTGCAAAATTTGGCCTGGTCAGGAAGGGGGCAAAGGGCCCAGATGGGAAGTGGTTAAATGTAAAAAATCTTCCACTTTAGGGGATATAGTCATGCCCAAATATTCAAATGAATCAGAAATCTTAAGCAAATTCTGGGCCGCTCAATAGAATTTTCAGGTCTATCCACGGGCATAAGCGTTGTCTTTGACCAATTAATATAATAGCCCGAAACTGCTCCAAAGATGTTAGGCTACTTTCACACTGGCGTTTCTGGGTCCGCCTGTGAGATCTGTTTCAGGGCTCTCATAAGCGGCCCAAAACGGATCAGTTTAGCCAAAATGCATTCTGAATGTATAAGGATCCGCTCAAAATGCATCAGTTTGCCTCCGTTCAGCCTCCATTCCGCTCTGGAGGCGGACACCAAAACGCTGCTTGCAGCGTTTTGATGTCCGTCTGACGAAACTGAGCCAAACGGATCCGTCCTGACTTACAATGTAAGTCAATGGGGACGGATCCGTTTTCACTGACACAATATGGTGCAATTGAAAACGGATCCGCCTCCCATTGACTTTCAGTGTAAGTCAAAACTGATCCGTTTGCATTATCATGGTAATGCATACGGATCCGTTCTGAACGGATACAGGCGTTTGCATTATAGGTGCAGATCCGTCTGTGCAGATACCAGACGGATCCGCACCTAGCGCAGGTGTGAAAGTAGCCTTAACTATATGAATAAGTTCGGGAAGTGAGGTTTTAGTATGATTTAAAAAAAACAATACATCATCCGAGTATAAAGAAATACAGTCCTCTGCTCCTAATATCCCTAAACCCTCAATCCTAGGGTCCTGCCTAAATCTAGCAGCAAGGGGCTCAATATAAATATCGAATAACAATGGGGAGAGTGGACAACCCTGACGGGTACCTCTACTCAAAGAGAAGCTCTCCGTCAAGCTCCCATTAATTTTCACTCTTGCAATAGGGGACTTATACAAAAGCTTAATCAAATTTATATATCTAGTACCAAATCCCATCATTCCCAAAACCTTCCAGAGGAATCCCCACTCCACCCTGTCAAACGCCTTTAGGGGCGTCTAGAGACAGAATGGAGCGAGAGACCCTTCCCCCGAGGACTTTTTTTTGTTCTTGATTAGAAATCACCCTCGCTAAGAGTTTCCCTGGTCTCCCTGCTTCAGAAAAATATTTTTGTCCCTTAAAAAAAAAAAAGAGTCTCTGCTGGGCCTTTTCCAAGAGAAAGTCAGCATACACCTGGCTTGCATTCTGCATAATTTCACTGTTTCCTGATGTTTTATTCCTAGAGAACTCATTCATATCAACTGACACTGGTTCTTTTACCTCCCCTCCTTCTTACTGTATCCCTTTTTTAGATTTGAAATACTGCTGACAAAAATTCCCCTCATAAATGCCTTAAATGCGTCCTATACCAGTTGAGCTCCAGCTGTGTTATCATTGCTATCCCAAAAGTACCCCATCTCTTGTTTCACTAATTCATGAGTATCATTATCCATTCTAGAAATCCAATGGGGGTTCAATCTAAATAGAGGTCTTACTATATAATCATTGCCCCCATGGTTAATTCAAGAGATATGAGTACATGGTCCAATAACGACCTAGCCTCATATTTCATTGATTTAATAAGTCTAAGATGTTTTTTATTTATCAAGGCCAGGTCTATCCTAGACATGGAATTTCCAGATTTACTTATACAGGAATAAGCTCTTTTCCCCTTTCCAACCCATCCCCATACATCCACATAACCTGCTTCCAGACAAAAGCGTGCAAAAGGGAACCCTTGGGCTGAAGTATAAGTATCTCCCCCCAAAGAGATCCTATCTATTTCTGGATTCATGAAACAGTAAAAGTCTCCAATAACTAGCGACTATCCACAAAGGTTAATAAGCAATTAAGTACGTATTAAGAGAAGGGGGGCCGAATATAAACAAAAGCCAAAATGCACAATCTTCCAGAGAGTTTCCCCATAGAGAAAAACAAACCTCCCTTGCTTATCGGTAGAGGATGCCTCGCAGACAAAATCAACTCCCCTATGAATCAAAACTCTAACACCTCTGGAGTAGATGGTAAAGGTAGAATGATAAGTCTGCGCAGACCATCCCCTACCGAGCCGCAAAACCAACTCTTCAGTAGCATGAGTCTCCAGCAAGCAATCGTAGGTAGATGTCTCTTTTAATCTTATCCCCAAGACCTCGTACATTCCAGGAAATTATTCTAACTGCCATCACACCAGCCAACTAATTCCCATAATATAAATATATTCAAAACCCCCGCCTCCAACCCCACCATCTTAGGAGGCGCATCGCAACCCATCCCACAACCCTCCCCCCACACTTCTTGATCTGCCACATCACTGCACAGATCTCTCACCTAAGACCACCCCTCCCCCTCTCCTGCCAAAAAAAGAAACATTTGATCATGAAAAAACTGCTTAAATATTGTTCTGATCTAGCCAATCTATCACATAGTCCGAGGTATCAAAAAAATTAAATATTATTCGCAGTTTAGCTGGGTAGACAAATGTATCTAATGTCCTCTTCCTGTAGACGTTTTTTAACCGCCATAAAGCTGCGTCTCTTTTCTTGAATCTCCTTAGAGAAGTCCGGAAAGAAAAGCAGTTTACTTCCATTATATACTATAGGAGGACACTCCCTTGCCCTTCTCAAAACTGTATCTCTATCCCGTGACGTCAGCATCTTCGCCAAGAGTATCCGTGGAGTATTCTCCAGAACCCCCGTTGTTTTTTCTATAGTTGTAACTCTGTCCCGAATCTTTGTAACATCGTCCCTTATTAGGACCGCATCTGTCTCAATTACCCCGAGCTGCGTTGAGATATTCTGTATGAAATCTCAGTTTTTTTTAACCGCAGCCAGGATTTATTTTAATAGGGCAGGCTCCACAATATTGGAAATATGTGTTTGTGGATAGCTCACCACCTCTCTCAGTATGGTCAAGGTGCTCTAGTCAAAGACTGATCGCCCAATCAGTCAGAGTGAGGAGAAAATTTGGATGATAGGGACTGGCACTCACTATGTGGATCACAACATCAGCTTTTATTAATATTAAAAATGACATATGTCTAAATACATAATAAATAATACATAAAATATCCCCCTAAAAAATAAATAAAATCAATTAAGATCCGCTTTCCACTTATCTATCAATCCTAGATAGATGACATGTGCAACTGGTTTGGTCCCTGTTTCAAGTTGGAATGTCCTTAATAAAATATGTCTATTTGGGACAATGTTCCTTTAAATGCAAGCAATCAACATCCGGACGGTACTGACTTCTCTCGAGTCTGTATGTTCAGATCTCGATAACCTAAAATCCACCAGTTGTGGCGTTCAGTCTTTTAACTCTTCCCTCCTCACCTCTGCATTCTGAAGATCCTCCTCCATTACTTCACCCATTTTGAATCTAGCATTTTTTCTTCCATTTAGATCAGCCGTCCCTTTTTGTCCTGCTCTAGTAATAACATTAGGTGACTTTAAAAACGGATCTATCTGTGCAGATTCTAGTGTTTTCTGCCTCATTTTTTGAGACAAAAGTTCCACTGAGCGTCTATTTTGCTTAGGACCATCTCTTTCCGCCATTCCTCTTTTTTTTCCCCCCTTTCTTTTATTTTTCCTCCCTTCCTCTCCTTTCCTCTTCTTTCTTACCTTCTTTCCCTCCGCCTTCCCTTTTTTTCTTTTTTTTTTCTTTCTTTCTTTTTTCTTCCTTTCCTCTTCTCTCCTTTTTTTTTTATATGAAGGTTCAGCAACAGTTCATCCAGATCAGTCCCAGTGCATATTTGATAGCAGCCTCAAAGGTATCACAATCAAAACAAGCTGTAGACACTTATAAACATATATATACCTAATAAACGGCAGAGGGGTCAGGAAGGACCATTCAAAACTCATAGAAGAGGTGGCTTATTCATAGAGGCAGGAGGTAGCTTATTCATGGAGGGAGAAAGCAGCCTCAAAAATATCACAAACAAAGCAAGCTGTCAGCATTAACAGCAGAGGGGTCAGGGAAGCACATTCAAAACTCATAGAGGAGGTGGCTCGTTCATGGAGGCAGAAGACAACTTATTCATGGAAGGAGTAGGCAGGAGGACACATTAAGGCAGGTGGAAGGAGACACAGACAAAGGAGACAGACAATACAACCTTCCGCTCCTGTCAGGTTGTAATGGTAATAGGCAAAATAACTGTGGAGCCCTAGTTATGGGTCTTCAACACAGAGAAAGCCAGATATCCTTCAAAGGAAGGAAAACCGAGCAAAGGGGTGTCTCCATTACAGAGATCACCAGATCCACCATATTAAGTGTCCCCTATGTCAAGATCCTGCTCTTTTACAAGCCTTAAGGATGTGATGGGGAAGACCTAAGCCAGTTATCCATCCACAGACAGCTGTTTTGCAGTGCCGTCTCTAGCTTTAAAATTTTGGGGGGGCACACTGGGGGCCAGGACAAAAGTAGGGGGAGCAGCTATAACAATGATACATTTACACAAGTATGCTTAGAAATGCTGCAATACTTTACCTTATACCTAAAACCGCAACAGGGAAGAAAAGTCCTGCTGTCTGTGGTTTAAAAACAAACAAACAATCATTTAGATTTCAACATGTCCTAGTTGCCTTTGGATGACACTGTTATAGGGAGGGGGATCTGTGGATGACACTGCTATGGAGGGGATCTGTGGATGACACTGTTATCGAGGGGGATCTGTGGATTACATTGTTATGGAGGGGGATCTGTGAATGACACTGTTATGGAGGGGGATCTGTGGATGACACATACCGTATATAGCATCTTATGCTATATGTGTCATCCACAGATCCAACCCATGACAGTGTCATCAACAGATCCCCCTCCCTATAACAGTGTCATCCACAGATCCCCCTCCCTATAACAATGTCATCCATAGATCTCCCTCCCTGCCGCTCACAGGAGTGTACATTTGACATTTCTAAACTGTAATCCATATCCTGCAGTAACTTTAACTTTAAATAAGGATTCAGCAGCCACTCATCTCTACTAGTACCTTAACCTTACACCACTCAGCTAGCTTCGGTAACAGGGCCAGGCTACAGCCTACAGGCACTGCCTGTTAGTTGTTATCAAGCGAGCGCTGATTTCTGCAGGTCAGTGTAATGACCGGCGTCACGCACAGGGAGGGAAAAGGGAAAGCCCTGCCCAAGGGAGAGGGTAAGGTGGTGATCCCTGACTCACCTTGCGGCTGGCACCTGACTGCCCTGACGTTCTAGACGGGTTCCTCACCCGTGCGGCGATCACGTGCCTAAACCCTGGCTTTCCCTAAAATGAGCCCTAGATAGTGAACAGGCGGTGGGATCGCTAGTCCGCACCACTGACACTAAGAGGGAAACACCAGGGAGAGGACAGACAATACAGACAAACACATACACCCAGGTGGGCGACCACAGCAGACCACAAAGGTCCAACAGGGATCCGGAGGGTAGCGTTCTGGACCAACAACCAGAGAACGCAGCAACACAGCTCCAGAGGGTCAGAATATATGTCCAGGCAGGAAGCTCTATATCTGGCAACCAGAGAAGTGTGAGAGGGGAATATAAGGAGGTTGGGAGTGCTGGACAAGGAACAGCTGAGGAGAAGGAGCTACGGATCCCTGAGTGAGCCAAAAGGGTTTGCAAAGCAAACCCAGAAAGCTACTATAAGGAAACAGCCCTATCTTACATAGAGCGCGCAGCCAACCGCTGCGACTTCCTGACCCCGGGTATAACGGAGTCAGGCGTGGTTCTTGACACCCTCGTGACAGTACCCCCCTCTCTACGAGGGGCCTCCGTACACTCAGGACCAGGTCTCTCAGGATGAGAGGCATAAAAAACTCTAACTAGCCTGTCGGCGTTTACCTCAGACTCAGGAACCCACATTCTTTCCTCGGGACCGTAACCTCTCCAATGCACCAGATATTGAAGAGAGCGGCGGACCCGACAAGAATTAACAATTTTGGATATCTGAAATTCTAGATTACCATCCACGACAACAGGAGGGGGTGGCAGCGGTGACGGTTCTAGAGGTGGAACATATTTTTTGAGTAACGACTTATGAAAGACATTATGGATTTTAAAAGTCTGAGGTAACTCCAGGCGAAAAGCCACGGGGTTGATGATGGCTACAATTTTGTAAGGACCAATAAACCTAGGACCCAGTTTCCAAGAGGGAACCTTCAATTTAATATTCCTAGTAGACAACCACACATAGTCATTCACTCCTAGGTCCGGACCTGGCGACCGTCTCTTATCAGCCATGCATTTGTATTTACCTCCCATATTTTTCAAGTTAGCTTGCACCTTCTGCCATACCATTGAAAGAGATGACGAAAACCGTTCCTTTTCGGGAACCCCAGAAGACCCCCCCTCTTTGAAAGTACAGAATTGAGGATGAAAACCAAATGCACCAAGAAATGGTGACTTGCCAGTGGATTCCTGACGACAATTATTTATGGCAAACTCAGCTAAAGGTAAATATGATGACCACAACTCTTGGTTTTCAGACACAAAACATCTTAGATATGTCTCCAGGTTTTGGTTGGTACGCTCAGTCTGTCCATTCGACTGAGGATGGAAAGCTGAGGAAAAGGACAAGTGTAGCCCCAAACGGGAACAAAAAGCTTTCCAAAATTTGGAAATAAACTGGGTACCCCGATCCGAAACAACATCGGAAGGGACCCCGTGAAGCTTCACGATTTCACTGACAAATACCTGAGCAAGAGTCTTAGCATTAGGTAGTGCGGGTAACGCAATGAAGTGTACCATTTTGCTAAACCTGTCCACTACTACCAAAATAACTGTTTTACCCGCAGACAAAGGTAAGTCAGTGATAAAATCCATTGACAGATGTGTCCATGGTCTATTGGGAATGACGAGTGGTAATAGAGACCCTGCAGGACGTGTATGTGAAACTTTTGCGCGCACACAGGTAGAACAAGAAGACACAAAATCCAATACATCCTGACGCAACCTTGGCCACCAAAAAGGACGAGACAATAGCTCCAAGGTTGCTTTACTACCCAGGTGCCCAGCAAGTGCCGAATTATGATGTTCCTTTAATAATTTGAAACGTAGGTTCAACGGTACAAACAATTTCTCTGAGGGGCAAGAGACCGGGGCGTTCCCCTGGGCCTCTAACACCTTCCCCTCCAGAACAGAGTGTACCGCAGAAACAACCACTCCTCTTTGAAGAATGGGCACCGGATCACTCACATTACCCCCTCCAGGGAAACAACGAGATAGTGCATCAGCCTTGGTATTCTTTGCCCCAGGACGATAGGTAATCACAAAGTTAAACCTGGTAAAAAATAGCGACCACCTAGCCTGTCTAGCGGTGAGACGCTTAGCTGATTCGAGGTACAGAAGATTTTTGTGGTCCGTAATCACAGTGACGGGGTGGACTGCCCCCTCTAAAAAGTGACGCCACTCCTCAAACGCAAGTTTAATAGCTAATAGTTCCCTATTGCCAATATCGTAGTTCTTTTCTGCTGCAGATAGTTTTTTAGAAAAGAAAGCACAAGGACGCCATTTGCCAGGAGACGGACCCTGAGACAGCACCGCCCCCACTCCCACCTCTGACGCATCGACTTCAACAATAAAAGGCTGAGAGACATCAGGTTGGACTAGTACAGGTGCTGAGGTAAACCTCTCTTTTAGAAAGGAAAAAGCAACTTTAGCGGTGTCAGACCATTTAGAAAAATCAGTCCCCTTCCTAGTCATGTCAGTAAGGGGTTTTACAATAAGTGAATAATTTTTGATGAATTTCCTATAGAAATTCGCGAAGCCCAAGAACCGTTGTAGTGCTTTGAGGTTCTCAGGAAGATCCCAATCTAAAATTGCCTGGACCTTCCTAGGATCCATACGGAAACCTGAAGCAGATAAAAAATAACCTAGGAATTGTATCTCCTGAACGGCGAAGACACATTTTTCAATTTTAGCATATAATTTATTCGTCCGTAGGACCTGCAGTACTTGTCTGACATGCACCTCATGTGTTCTCAGATCAGACGAATAAATTAAAATATCATCTAGGTATATTACCACAAACCTGCCGATTAGATGACTAAAAATGTAATTAACGAAATGTTGAAAGACGGCAGGAGCATTGGTCAGACCGAAAGGCATAACTAGATTTTCATAATGCCCCTCAGGGGTGTTAAAAGCTGTCTTCCACTCATCCCCCTCCTTAATACGAATCAGATTGTAGGCTCCCCTAAGATCAAGTTTGGAGAACCACCTAAAACCCGCAATCTGGTTAAACAGGTCAGGAATGAGAGGAAGAGGGTATGGGTCTCGGATGGTTATCCGATTTAATTCGCGAAAATCTAGGCAAGGACGCAGGCCCCCATCTTTCTTTTTAACGAAGAAAAACCCTGCAGCCACGGGTGAAGAAGAGGGTCTGATGTGTCCCTTAGCCAAGCTCTCGGAGATATAATCTTTCATGGCTTGTCTCTCTGGACCTGAAAGATTATATAACCTGGTCTTGGGTAATTTTGCACCGGGGATAAGGTTAACCGGGCAATCATAAGGACGATGAGGTGGTAACTTCTGACAACCCTTTTCAGAAAAAACGTCTTCAAAATCCGAAATAAATGTAGGTAGGGTAGTTATGGAGGCGACTAAGCAATTGCTATTTAAGCAATTTTCTCTGCACTGCTGACTCCACTCCAATATCTCCCTGGCCTGCCAATCCACCACTGGATTGTGCGCTACCAACCAGGGAAGACCCAGCACTACCGGAGTGGGAAGCCCCTCCAGAACATAACATGAAAGCATCTCGTTATGGTGGTCCCCTACGCGAAGGTGTAAATTATGAACAATGTGGGTGAGGTTTCTCTGAGACAGAGGAGCAGAATCAATAGCGAATATGGGAATAGGTCTCTGTAGCGTACAGAGAGACAAACCCATAGTGCGGGCAAAATGGGCATCTATCAAATTTACCCCTGCTCCACTGTCTAGAAAGAAAGAAATAGTCTGCGTCTTATCACCAAAAACAATAACCGCTGGCAACACAAATTGCGATGTACGTATGGAGGAAACGTATACCCCCCGGGTGACATCCTCCACACAGCCTGGGGTTAGTAGTTTTCCGACGGTCTTTTGTTTCTGAGGAAAGAAGGACAGACGTTAATGAAATGACCCATCTCCCCACAAAAAAAAAAAAAAAAACACGCCTACGGCGAGCCTCAGAAGGATGGACCTGACGAGTAGTTCCTCCTAGCTGCATAGGCTCGTCTAAGTCCGTACAGACTAACTGCTGCTTGGGAGGGGTTACCAATGGCTCCGTTTTTTTCAACCTGTCCCTAAGGCGTCTATCTATTCGGATAGAAAGGGACATAACCGCATCAAGGGAAAAGAAGGTCTCATATAATGCAAGCGCATCCTTAACCCTTTCGGATAACCCAGAGCAGAACTGACTCCTGAGAGCCGAGTCGTTCCATTGGGTATCCGTAGCCCACCTACGGAAGTCAGAGCAATACTCCTCTACCGGCCGCTCTCCTTGTAGGAGTCTCCGTAATTTTGATTCCGCCAGTGCAACTCGGTCAGGGTCGTCATATATGAGACCCAAGGCACCGAAAAACTCATCCACTGACCGAAGAGCCTGGGAATCAGTAGGTAAAGAGAACGCCCAGGACTGCGGGTCCCCCTGCAGCAGGGAAATAACAACCCCCACCCGCTGTTCTTCATTACCAGAGGAGTAAGGGCGCAGTTTAAAGTATAATTCACAGGCCTCACGGAATGTCAAAAACTTGTCCCTTCCCCCAGAAATTCTGTCAGGGAGAGGGACCTTGGGTTCAGCAACAACCTGGTTACCAGTAGCAACCGCTGGGCTTGCGGTCTGTTGTAATTGCTGCTGTTGCTGGAGGACCGACGCCTTCAATCCTGCCACCTCCAAAGACAGGCCATGAAATTGTTTGGACAGAGCAGCAATTTGATCCATACTAGATTCTAAGTAGGTAAAAAAAAATTTTTTTTTTTGTTTTTTGTTTTTTACCTACACAACATAAGTGCCAGATATAATGTAATGACCGGCGTCACGCACAGGGAGGGAAAAGGGAAAGCCCTGCCCAAGGGAGAGGGTAAGGTGGTGACCCCTGACTCACCTTGCGGCTGGCACCTGACTGCCCTGACGTCCCTAGACGGGTTCCTCACCCGTGCGGCGATCACGTGCCTAAACCCTGGCTTTCCCTAAAATGAGCCCTAGATAGTGAACAGGCGGTGGGATCGCTAGTCCGCACCACTGACACTAAGAGGGAAACACCAGGGAGAGGACAGACAATACAGACAAACACATACACCCAGGTGGGCTACCACAGCAGACCACAAAGGTCCAACAGGGATGCGGAGGGTAGCGTTCTGGACCAACAACCAGAGAACGCAGCAACACAGCTCCAGAGGGTCAGAATAGATGTCCAGGCAGGAAGCTCTATATCTGGCAACCAGAGAAGTGTGAGAGGGGAATATAAGGAGGTTGAGAGTGCTGGACAAGGAACAGCTGAGGAGAAGGAGCTACGGATCCCTGAGTGAGCCAAAAGAGTTTGCAAAGCAAACCCAGAAAGCTACCATAAGGAAACAGCCCTATCTTACATAGAGCGCGCAGCCAACCGCTGCGACTTCCTAACCCCGGGTATAACGGAGTCAGGCGTGGTTCTTGACACCCTCGTGACAGTCAGAGGATACGGATTACAGTTTAGTAGAAATCTACACTCCTGTGAGCAGTCCAGACCAGTGGCGGATCCAGAGCCTGGTCTCGGGAGAGGCACTTCCAGATTATTTTCTGTCTGCCACCACAAAACAATGGTGCTTATAGAACAGACTACACACTGTATATTGTGTGGCACAGTGTAAGCTATATGTGTATAACATAAACATATTTCACATGAAAACTTACAATTACTTGGCTTGGCCCTTGGGGATCTCGGACACCACTTCAACACTTGGCTGGGGGGCTCGGTGGAGCTGATGTTGTGTTTTATCCTAATGAGAAAGATTTCATAATAAGGATTTGGAGAAGGGGCAGAGGGATAGCAGAGCAGGGAGAGGCTGGGTCTGCTACTAGGGGCCTCATACCATGGGGGAGTAATAAAGCCCACCATAATGCCCCCCCAGTAGAAATAATTCTCCTTATAATGTGACAGTGCAAAAAATACCCCCTTCTAATGCCCCCAGTTGAGCTAATGTCCCCATAGTGCCCCCATAATATGCCAGTATAAAATACCCCTATATAGTCCCGCCAGTAAATGCCCCCATAGTGCTCCTCTCCCCCCTTCCCCATAGTACCCACCATAATGTGTCCCAGTATAAAATGCTACTGTACTGAGCCCCCATATCAAAAACCCCATCTTTGTGGCCTCAGTAGATGCTCCTATAGTGCCCACCAATAATGTGCCAGTAATAAGTGCCCCCAATAATGTGCCAGTAATAAGTGCACCCAATAATGTGCCAGAAATAAGTGCCCCCAATAATGTGCCAGTAATAAGTGCCCCCAAAGGTGTGCCAGTAACAAGAGCCCCCCCATCACGTTCCAGTAACAAGACCCCCCCCAATCACATGCCAGGATTAAGAGCCCCCATCATGTGCCAGTAATAAGAGCCCATCACATGCCAGTAATAAGAGCCCCCCATCACGTGCCAGTAATAAGAGCCCCCCATCATGTGCCAGTAACAAGAGCACCCCCATCATGTGCCAGTAATAAGAGCCCCCCCAATGTGCCAGTAACAAGAGCCACCCCATGTGCCAGTATTAAGAGCCCCCATCACATACCAGTAATAAGAGCCCCCCATCATGTGCCAGTAACATGAGCCCCCCATCATGTGCCAGTAATAAGAGCCCCCCCTCAATGTGCCAGTAACAAGAGCCCCCCCAATCACATGCCAGTAATAAGAGCCCCCCCAATGTGCCAGTAACAAGAGCCCCCCCTAATGTGCTAGTAATAAGAGCCCTCTATCATGTGCCAGTAACAAGAGCCCCCCCATCATGTGCCAGTAATAAGAGCCCCCCAATCAAGTGCCAGTAACAATAGCCCCCTATCACGTGCCAGTAACAAGAGCCCCCCTCATGTGCCAGTAACAAGAGCCCCCCATCAAGTGCCAGTAATAAGAGCCCCCATCACGTGCCGGTAATAAGAGCCCCCCATCATGTGCCAGTAACAAGAGCCCCCCATCATGTGCCAGTAACAAGAGCCCCCCATCATGTGCCAGTAACAAAAGCCCCCCATCATGTGCCAGTAATAAGAGCCCCCCAATGTGCCAGTAACAAGAGCCCCCCATCACGTGCCAGTAATAAGAGCCCCCCATCATGTGCCAGTTATAAGAGCCTTCCCAATCTTGTGCCAGTAACAATAGCCCCCCCAATCACGTGCCAGTAACAAAAGCCCCCCAATCCTGTGCAAGTAACAAGAGCCCCCATCATGTGCCAGTAATAAGAGCCCCCCCAATATGCCAGTAACAAGAGCCCCCATCACGTGCCAGCAATAAGAGGCCCCCCATCATGTGCCAGTAACAAGAGCCCCCCGATCATGTGGCATTAATAAGAGTCCCCCCAATCACGTGCCAGTAACAAGAGCCCCCCCATCATGTGCCAGTAACAAGAGCCCCCCATCATGTGCCAGTAATAAGAGCCCCCCCCCAATGTGCCAGTAACATAGCCCATATCACGTGCCAGTAATAAGAGCCCCTATCACGTGCCAGTAATAAGAGCCCCCCCATCGTGTGCCAGTAATAAGAGCCAATCCAATGTGCAAGTAATAAGAGCCCCCCAATGTGCCAGTAACAAGAGCCCCCACATCATGTGCCAGTAATAAGCCCCCCCATCATGTGCCAGTAATAAGCCCCACCATCATGTGCCAGTAACAAGAGTCCCCCCATCATGTGCCAGTAATAAGAGCCCCCGATCATGTGCCAGTAACAAGAGCCCCCCCAATGTGCCAGTAACAAGAGCCCCCCCATGTGCCAGTAAGAGCCCCCCATCATGTGCCAGCCCAGTAACAAGAGCTTAGAGCCCCCTAATGTGCCTGTAAAACTATTGTACATATAAAAAAAAAACACTTATACTTACCTCCATGTCAGCGATGCAGGCCTCTTCCGTCCTGTGTCCTGCGCTGTACGGCTCAAGCGGCGCGATAACATCATTGCGCCACCTGCGCCGGCCTCTGATAGGCTGCCGGCCTAGTGTCTGCAGCTTATCAGAGGAAGGGGAAAGGACACGCCTCTCCCTCCCCTGCCCCGCCGCACTAGCACAGGCATCTGTATCGCTGTCTTGAGGACGGCGATACAGATGACTATGGAGATGAGCACAATGGAAGCGCTCATCTCCCTGTGCCCTGCGGACGCTGCCGCCGTGCCCCCCCCCGAGCTGCTCAGTTGGGGTGGCATTTCAGTTGGGGGGGCACATGCGGGGCACATCGTGATTTAGGGGTGCTGTGGCCCCTTCTGCCCCCCCCCCCTTGACGACGCCACTGCTGTTTTAAGGTGTTGCTTCTCATCAGTGTGAAGTAATAAGAGCCCCCTATCATGTGCCAGTAACAAGAGCCCCCCATCATGTGCCAGTAATAAGAGCCCCCCAATCAAGTGCCAGTAACAAGAGCCCCCCTATCACGTGCCAGTAACAAGAGCCCCCCTCATGTGCCAGTAACAAGAGCCCCCCATCACGTGCCAGTAATAAGAGCCCCCCATCATGTGCCAGTAACAAGAGCCCAGTTTCCCCATCACGTGCCAGTAATAAGAGCCCCTCCAATGTGCCAGTAACAAGAGCCCCCATCATGTGCCAGTAATAACAGCCCCCCCAATGTGCCAGTAACAAGAGCACCCCATTACGTGCCAGTAATAAGAGCCCCACATCATGTGCCAGTAATAAGCCCCCCATCATGTGCCAGTAACAAGAGCCCCCCCATCATGTGTCAGTAACAAGAGCCCCCCCCCATCATGTGCCAGTAACAAGAGCCCCCCCATCATGTGCCAGTAATAAGAGCCCCCGATCATGTGCCAGTAACAAGAGCCCCCCCAATGTGCCAGTAACAAGAGCCCCCCATGTGCCAGTAAGAGCCCCCCCATCATGTGCCAGCCCAGTAACAAGAGCTTAGAGCCCCCTGATGTGCCTGTAAAACTATTGTACATATAAAAAAAAAAACACTTATACTTACCTCCATGTCAGTGATGCGATGCAGGCCTCTTCCGGCCTGTGTCCCGCGCTGTACAGCTCAAGCGGCGCAATAACGTCATTGCGCCGGCCTCTGATAGGCTGCCGGCCTAGTGCCTGCAGCCTATCAGAGGAAGGGGAAAGGACACGCCTCTCCCTCCCCTGCCCTGCCGCACTAGCACAGGCATCTGTATCGCTGTCTTGAGGACGGCGATACAGATGACTATGGAGATGAGCACAATGGAAGCGCTCATCTCCCTGTGCCCTGCGGACGCTGCTGACGTCGTGCCGCCGTGCCCCCCCCCGATGGTGGGGATAGACTTTCCCGAGGGGAACACCGGGTCGCTACCTCTTGAGGATTGGCACACGAGGCAGCTGGTTCAGGTGGACCAGTAGGTACCTGAGCAAGGTACCAGAGGTACAGGCGTCGTCAGCAGGCTGAGTCGTAACCAGGAGCAACAGTGCAGGACCGAAGGATGACTCAGAGGTAAAGTTAAACAGCCAATAGGTCAGGGCAGGCGGAACAGGTACAGGTCAGGCAATCCAGATTGGCAACAGGAGAGTCAAGACAAGCATGCAGAGATCAAACAGGTAGCAGAGTCCAGGAATACAAGTACGAGTCAGGAACACAGGAACACAAGCAGATATCTGGAACCTTAGCAGGACACAAGGACCTTGACACTTATATATGTGCAGGAGGGCTAGGATTGGTCAGTTAGGTCACATGACCTAACCCATGAAGCACAGGAAGTGACACGTGCCGGTCCTTAAGGAAGTGCTCCAGTGAACAAGCAGCAAGCATGCTGTGGCCAGGGCTGAGAGGAAACTGTGGAGTGGGTCCCAGAACAACAGTACGTACAGAGACAGAACCCAGGACTGCAGCGGTAAATGGGAAGCACTGGCAGCAGATCACCGCTGAACATACTGCCCGGGACTACGGCGGCAAGCAGGGGAACAGCGGCGCACAGTGGCCGCTGTTACAAGAGGAGGAGTAAACAGGAGGCACGAGAAACGTCCAGCAATCCTCGGTGGCGGTAGGACATGCGCCAAACTGCTGTTGGCCTCAGGCCCGACCCCTCTACATTTACCCAGTGGGCAGTTAGGGAAATATAACGTCTCTCCCCGTACTTACTGGTCCGCGTGTCAGTCTCGACCTTGCCACTGATGGTGTTGCGCAGCGCACACCTTATTTTTTCTAACACTTGTTCGTGCAGGGCAGGTGTGAGATTGTGAAACAGCTCTCACTGTTCAATGTTTGTGTATAATTAAGTATTAGGATTGTCATTCTGCGTTTCGGCCACAAGAGGCCGCTGTTTCCCCACACAGCTACTATACTGCTGGATTTCAATATTTATGAGAAGTGGGGTTGAGAAGCGGGAGAAGAAGCAGGAAGTGACGTTCTTGTGGGGAGAATTAAGAAGAGGTCTCCGTCTTGGAAGCACACATAGAGACACAGAGAGGAGTGAATTGATAGACATCCAAGTGGGAGAGCCTTCTTTTGCTACCAGAGCTGCAGTCAAGAGAAGCTGATCTTGTCCGACACCTGGATCCTGACCTGAAGGAGGATTACTGCTGCTAGGACCGCTTATGTGAGCTGAGGAGCAGAGCAACGCCGCAGCGGTACTCCACGTGGTATATCACACCCAAAAATGGGTGAATTTCACCCGAAAATGTAATAGACAAATTTGTGAATTTTTTTAACCTGTCTACTAGGTAGAGCAGTGGTATATGACAGCCAAAAATTAGTGAATTTCACCCAAAAATGTAACAGACAAATTAATGATTTTTTTTACCTGTCTAATAGGTAGAGCAGTGGTATATCACAACCAAAAATGGGTGAATTTCACCCCAAAATGTAACAGACAAATTTGTGAATTTTTTAACCTGTCTACTAGGTAGAGCAGTGGTATATCACACCCAAAAATGGGTGCATTTCACCTGAAAATGTAACAGACAAATTAGTGAATTTATTTATCCTGTCTACTAGGTAGAGTAGTGGTATATCACACCCAAAAATGGGTAAATTTCACCTGAAAATGTAATGGACAAATTTGTGAATTTTTTTTAACGTGTCTACTAGGTAGAGCAGTGGTATATGACAGCCAAAAATGGGTGAATTTCACCCAAAAATGTAACAGACAAAGTAATGAATTTTTACCTGTCTAATAGGTAGAGCAGTGGTATATCACAAGCAAAAATGGGTGAATTTCACCCGAAAATGTAACAGACAAATTAGTGAATTTATTTATCCTGTCTACTAGGTAGAGTAGTGGTATATCACACCCAAAAATGGGTGAATTTCTCCCGAAAATGTAATAGACAAATTAGTGAAATGACATAAAATAAAATAAAATATGTACAAATAAAAAAAAAATATAAACTTGATTTATGAGGTGGAGGTCCATATGGAGTAGGAGTTTGAGGAGGCGGTGGACGTAGCGGTGTAGGTGGAAGCAGCGGTGGAGGATGATGAGGTAGCCAACACTGGTTTTTGTTTTTAATTATTATTATTTTTATTTTATTTGGGTACACTCCAAAAGAGTGTGAAATATCCAAAATACAAGAATGAGCAATTGTGCTGTAGTATAACAATGGCTGGTTAAGGCCGGTATACATGTCTATTCTGCACAAGGTACAGACAAGTCCTGTGGGATCCATGCCTGGTTCATTGGCTGTGGACAGGCGGCTGCGCTTGTTTGTGATAACGCCCCCTGTCGTGCTAAACACACTTTCAGATAATACACTGGCTGCAGGGCAGGCCAGCACCTCCAAGGCGTAAAAGGCAAGCTCAGGCCATGTGCCCAATTTGGAGACCCAGAAGTTGAAGGGGGCAGACCCGTCATTCAGTATGTTTAGGCGTGTGCACACATACTGCTCCACCATGTTGTTGAAATGCTGCCTCCTGCTAAGACGTTCCATATCAGCTGGTGGTGCTGGTTGTTGTGGCATGCTGACAAAGCTTTTCCACATTTCGGCCATGCTAACCCTGCCTTCTGAGGTGCTGGCGGTGCCCCAGCTGAGTTGGCGACCTCTTCCTCTTCCTCTGCCTTCGCCTTGTGCTTCCACTGTGCCCCTGCTGTCAGGTGGGAATGCCACCAGCAGCGCGTCTACCAGCGTGCGCTTGTACTTGCGCATCTTACGATCACGCTACAGTGACAGAATTAAGGACGGTACGTTGTCCTTGTAACTGGGATCCAGCAGCGTGGCCACCCAGTAATCAGCACAAGTTAGAATGTGGGCAACTCGGCTGTCTTTGCGGAGACACTGCAGCATGTAATCGCTCATGTGTGCCAGGCTGCCCAGAGGTAACGAAAAGCTGTCCTCTGTGGGAAATGTATCATCTGTGTCCTCTGTATCCCCCCAGCCACGCACCAGTGTTGGCCATGAGCTGGTCTGGGTGCCACCCTGCTGTGAACAAGGTTCCTCCTCCTCCATCTCCTCTTCCTCATCCTCTACCTCGTCATCCTCCAGAACTGTGCCCTGGCTGGAAAATTGTGTACCTGGCGTTTGTGGGTGCAGGAACCCACCCTCGGAGCCACTTGTGAATGACTGTCCGGAAACCCTACGAAATGATCCCTCTTCCTCCTCCTTCTCCTGTTCCATATCCTCTTCCATCATCGCCAGCAGCGTTTTTTCAAGGAGGCAAGTGGGACAGTAATGCTGAGAACGGCGTTATCTGCACTGGCCATGTTGGTGGAGTACTCGAAACAGCGCAACAAGGAACACAGGTCTCGCATAGAGGCCCATTCATTGGTGGTGAAGTGGTACTGTTCCACAGACCGACTCACCCGTGCATGCTGCAGCTGAAACTCCACTATCGCTTGCTGCTGCTCGCACAGTCTGGCCAGCATGTGCAAGGTGGAGTTCCACCTTGTGGGCATGTCACATATGAGGCGGTGAGCTGCAGGGCTGACAGGTGAGCAGCAGCAGGGTGAGAACACAGAAAGCGTGCACAGACAGGCCACACTTTATGCAGCAGCTCTGACATATCGGGGTAATTTTTAAGGAATCTCTGCACCACCAAATTCAACACATGCGCCAAGCAAGGGATGTGCGTCAAACCGGCTAGTCCCAGAGCTGCTACGAGATTTCGCCCATTATCTCACACCACCAGGCCGGGCTTGAGTCTCACTGGCACAAACCACTCATCGGTCTGTTGTTCAAGGCCAGTCCACAGCTCCTGCATGGTGTGGGGTTTGTCCCCCAAACAGATAAGTTTTAAAAATGCCTGCTGTCATTTACCCCTGGCTGTGCTGAAGTTGGTGGCGAAGGCAGGGGCGTAGCTATAGGGGGAAGTTACACCTCTGGCTGGAAGGAAGGGGTTAGGTCAAATATTTGGCACGGGGGGGTGCCATTTCAATTTTTGCCTCAGACAGTGTGAAGGCTATGTTCTTCCCTGTCCCTGGCCACTAAGCATTGAGGGAAGGGGGACCCAAGCTGAAGTCTTGCACCAGGGTCCATGAGCCTTTAGCTACGCCCCTGGATGAGGGGCCGGTAGAGGATGAGGAACGCTGACCAGATGAGCCGGTAGAGGATGAGGAAGCAGAGTAGGAGGAGGAAGCAACAGGAGACAAACTGAAGCGCCCTGCAATCCTCGGTGGTGGAAGGACATGCGCCAAACTGCTATCCGCCTCAGACCCAGCCGCCACTGCATTTACCCAGTGTGCTGTTATGGAGATGTAACGGCACTGGCGGTGCTTACTGGTCCACGTATCCGTAGTGAGGTGCACCTTGCCATAGATGGCATTGCGCAGTGTACACCTGATTTTGTCCCCCACTTGGTTGTAAAGGGAAGGGATGGCACGTCTGGAAAAGTAGTAGTGGCTGGGCACGACATACTGTGGGACAGCCACTGCCATAAGGCTTTTAAAACTCTCCGTCTCCACCAGACGGAATGACAGCATTTCAAAGGCCAGTAATTTTAAAATGCTGGCATTCAGGGCCAGGGATCGCAGATGGGTAGGGGGGTACTTCCTCATCCGCTCCTGTGTTTGGGAGATGGGGAGCTGAACGCTTCCGTGGGACATTGTGGAGATGCTTGGTGACCCAGATGGTGGTGTTGCTGGCAGATTCTCTGTTTGCGGGGTGGTAGGTGGCACTGTCACTCCAGAGGTGGAGGAAGAGGCAGAGACTGCAGCCAAAGAGGAAGCAGGAGGAGCCAGAGACCTTTCTTGGTTTTTGAGGTGTCTACTCCACTGCAGCTCGTGCTTTGCACTTAGAAGCCTGGTCATGCAGGTTGTGCTCAGGTTAAGAACGTCTATGCCTCGCTTCAGGCTCTGATTGCACAGCGTGCAATCCACTCGTGTCTTGTCATCAGCACATTGTCTGAAGAACTGCCACACCAGGGAACGCCTTGTGTAACATCCCAGAGTTATGTTACGAAACTCTTTTACCCCGCTACAACCTGCTAAGTGTATTTATACTGTCATCTAATGTGATTTTATATAATATCCTCACAAATGTGCATTCTAAGCCTTGAAAATGTAATTGCTGTAATTTTCATGTTCACCAGCAGGTGGCAGCAATGTTTAGCAGAGAGTTAGCTACAGTTTAGTATTTCTAGACTGGAATAGTTTATTCCAGTTTAGCTCCCCCCTCTTTGAGCAGAGTGTCCTGCCTCATGGGGAGAGAAGGAAATTAGTGTTAGTGTGCCAGCCACCCCGGCTAGGGGAAGGCTGTGCGTGTAGGAGCTCCCAGTTCTAGGGATCCAAGCCAGTATCTTGTCTCGGCTGAGACAAAAGATCATCATTCCCAGTCTGAGCCCTTCAGCCTCAGCTGGTGGAAAGCAAGCAGCCACCTCCAGTATTCCAGGAAGAAGCATACCCTGTGAAGCCAACTGTGAGTACCGTCCAGAGACCAGGAGAAGCCAAATTCCTCCTTAGCTAGTCAGTCCCCACACAGCAGAAGATAGTAAGCGCAGAAGATATAAATTCCTGCCACATTACAGAGCCACAAGCAGACGACTTATCCTGCAGAGAGTTCCAGGCACATGATAGAAGCAGAAGACAGATTCCTGCTACACATTGCCAATACCTGCTGGGACTTCAGACTATTGCTGTATCTCACTTGGATGAAAGCTGCATCAAGTAAAGACCAGTTTGAACTATATTCCAAGTCTGGATCTCAATTATTGCTGCAAATTCCTCAATTACTCCTACTAGCAACACACTCATTTTATTGCAAGTGAGCCAGGATTCAGGAGTCCAGCCGTACCAAGGTAGGAGACACTGTTGACACTATTGCCATTACCACACAGAGACATTACACCACTCTGGCATTTCTAACCTGGTACGTGAGTTACAACACCTTAAAGGGCCTTGTGTTAGTACCCTGCGCACGCTGCAATTGGTGTCACGAACAAAAACTATAGACATATATACCCATATCCGGACCCACTGCATAATTTGGCGTCCGCGTAACTGCACCCACGATCCGGCTCTGTTGCATTTTTGGCGTCACGAACAGGATACAAATTGAATTGTGTGCCATCAGAACCGGATCCAATTGTGTGCTTAACTGGATCAAATTGCATGTTTCACAGTACTGCAAGATCTGGGAATTGTGCCAAAACCCTTAAAATTGACTTTATTGCTTTGTTGCTGTGCCAGAAAGCGCTAAAACATGCGCTCCAGCACTCAAAGGGTTAATTTGCCATATTCACAAAATGGCCCTGCTTCTTCATGCCCAGAAGCAGAAAAAGTCAAGAACGCCCTCTCAAGAGCGCGAAAATGCCGAATACGCCCCCCTAGAAGCGGGAAATCTAAAGCCTGCCCACCAAGAACTTTGCAATCCGAGCCAAGGGAGTGAAGACTCCTCCCTCTGGGCTCCACCCTCACTTCCTGAAAGCACCCCGACAGTGGAGCCAAGGAAGATCGCGCTCCCTTAACCAAGATGGAAACAGATGGTTATTGGAGGGGAGCCTGTATACGAAGACCAACCACCGGAGATTCAAGTCTCTCAGCTTGTAAAGAGAGCTGTCCCCTGTGCATTCAAAGTGTCCCCAGAGCCAGCTTGCCGTAACCAGGGAAGGGACAGGCGCCGCTGACCCAGCCCAGAAGGCTGCTGTTCCCGCTCCAGAGGAAGAAGACGTTGTGACTCCAGGCCAGACCTCGGAGGCAGTGGATCCCTCCGCCGCTTCTGCTGACAGCATCGAAGGCGAGACGTCCCCCAAGATGGCCACCAATGCTAAGCCTGCTCCCGGACGCCACTGACACAACCGCCCAGGCCTTGGACCAGCCTGCACCGTGGTCGGCACCTGAAGCCCGCGATAACCACCAGGAGGCACCGGAACCGGCCGCCCGGCCGCAACATCAGGTAGGAGCAGCCGCGCTCCCTGAGCCCCAGGCCCGGTCCGTAGCTGCCCCTGCACTGCTCCCTGAGGGTCCCGATACCTCTAATAGGCCTAGGCCTGCTCCGCCAAGGACACCTACTGGTGCGGCGGAGGCGGACGGTACTTCCACTCCGCCGCCCAGTACTACTACTGCTAAACCGGGATGCCTTAACCCCGAAGTTCCATGGGAGATCACCGCTTATGCCCAGACCCCATGGGAATATATATAATATATAAGACCAACATAGAGGAGTGGGTCAAACAAGTCTTAGATGACCCCCAGCCTGGCGATCCTAAGCTCACCAGACGGACAGGGACATTCCTCTGGTTTTCCATACAGCGAGGAGTGGGATTTCTGCAGGACAATTGCTCTGGAACAGAGATGTTTTTGGGCCGCCGTTCCCTTAAGCACCCCTATTTGCCGCAGGACCGCCACAGTCTGTATGTGGGCGACCAAGTGGAGTACACCCCTATGCGCTCCATACAAGGCCCCTTTGTTGCCGGTGTGACCCTGCTGGCCAAACCGTTAACCCCTGCAGTCACTCCAGAGACCTGACAGGAAGACCCAGGCTCGGCAGGGAAAGTGAGATCTTTACAAGAAACCCCAGACGGCAGGTTAAGGTTAAGAGAGCAGCCCCAGCCAGAACCTGAGCCACTAATCCCTGACCTGGCTGCACCACCAACGCAGGTGGGCCAAATAAATAATTCAGTGCTGACATTTAATCCCAGAGTGCAGCCATATGTTCTTCCTTGGAAGCAGCCCCAGGCACCTGCAAGTTGCCTTCCAGAACCCCTTCAGCCGGAGGTTTTAACCGCCTCTGCACCGGCTAGGGATCCCGGCTTGCAGCATGTCACAGCTGCATTCAACAGGCTGTCTGCACAGCAAGTACCTACAGCCACCACTAGAGGACAGTGGCGTACTACAACAACTGCAACCCTGAGCTACCAGAGGCAAGAGCGCCCCCTAATGCGCTTTAGTAGCTCAAGCAGCGAGGAGGACATGGATGTCCTTCTCTAAAGATGCATCCTTCTCAAAAATAAGGACTTATGGGAGCCACGTCGTGGACTGTTCCTGACGGGTGAGGACCCGTTGGCATTGTTTTGTTTTCACTTTGTCATCTCCTTTCCTTCTCCCAGGTGTCACCTATTTAGACTAATCGTCTCCCTTTATATTCCCTCCCATACTGCCTCACTTTGCGGTTTATACTACTTCCTGGATGAAGTGTTCACTGCTGGAGGCTGCTGCTGCTGTTTTCTCAGATAAGTCTTTTCATGTATTGTGTTTCCTTTCTGGCTTGATTCTAGGTGACCCTGACTCCGTCCGTATTAAGTGCAGGGAGCCGGTGGTCCTGTCCCCTCACTATTATAGGGTTTTTAGGTGTCACACAGTCTTAGGTACGTGGTCATGCAATCGTCTACCTTTGAGACCCTTGCATGGGCATAGCAGTCAGGGAGAGCTCTTAGGGTTTTATAGGGCTCACCCATATGCTCCTTAGTTTGGGATCAAGCCAGTCGGACGTTTATTCATAAGTTCCAGCTATCTGCAACATCATCCGTGACATTATAAACCGCCGTAACTGTCTTAAGCATGGATGCGGTTTCAGCCTTGATTGACCGCATGCAAGGTCTTTTGCTGGAGGTAGCAGATCTCTGTAAAACTGTGTCTTAGCTTCAGGTGACCGGTTCTGCTGGTGTTCATAAGCCTAAGATCTCGCTTCCGGATACGTTCTCCGGGGGTAGTGAGAATTTTGTTCGCTTTAGAGAGGCTTGCAAACTCAATTTTCGCCTACTTCCCCATTCCTCTGGTGATGAGGAGCAGAGGGTGGGGATCATCATCTCGCTGCTCAGGGATAACAATCACTCTTGGGCCTTTTCGCTGCCGTTGGGGGCACAGCCCCTCCGATCGGAGGATTCATTTTTTGTAGCCCTAGGGCAGATATATGATGACCTGGATCGTATTGCTCTGGCTGAATCTAAACTGCATCTTTTATGCCAGGGTAAACAGTCCGCAGAGATATATTGTTCTGAATTTCGGAGATGGGCAGCTGATACTGGTTGGAATGATGCTGCACTCCGAAGTGAATTTTGCCATGGTCTTTCGGAAAGATTGAAAGATGCATTTGCTTTTCATGAGAGACCAGCCTCGTTAGAATCTGACATGTCTCTAGCTGTTCGTATTGACAGGCGTCTTAGAGAGAGAGAGGAGACTACTCCTTCCTGTCATATTCAGCCCAAGGACAGTGGGGCTGTCTCATTCAGTGCGCAGGGGTCTCAGTCTGTCTCAATCCCCTCTGAGGAGGAGGCCATGCAGCTGGGTTTGCTTGCCTCTGATAGTAGAGGATTCAGCTCTCAGAGGAGGGTTTGTTTCTGTTGTGGGGGTATAAATCATTTGGCTCATGTCTGCCCCTCTAGTAGATTCATGGAGTTTTGTGAGGGTAATAAAAAAAAAAAAAAAAAACCTCTAAAAACTTTCCATTTGCTACTATTGGCAAGGTGAAGGTTTGCCGTTTGCTTGTAGTTCCCGTTTTCTCCTACCTGCCAGAGTGGCGCTAGACAGCAATAACATTGTTTGTGAGATTGTGAGATTTTTGTAGATAGTGGAGCAGCTGTCAATCTCATAGATAATCAATTTGCAATAACGCATGGTTTCCAGGTATGCACAGGATATACCTGTTTTTACTATCGATTCCGCTCCACTTTCTCAAAGATCGTTAAAGGGCATAGTTCACAATATCTGTTTGACTGTGGGTGACACTCATGTTGAGGATATGTCATGTTTCGTCCTAAGCAGAATACCTACACCTCTAGTGTTGGGGCTACCCTGGCTCATTAAACATAACCCCACCATTGATTGGCAAGCAAGGCAAATAAATGGTTGGAGTGAGTTTTGTAAAGAGAATTGCCTCACCGCATCTCTTTCAGAGGTTTCTACCAAGACTGTACCATCTTTTCTCTCTGAATTTTCTGATGTGTTTTCCGAGAGTGGTGTCCAGGAGTTGCCCCCTCACCAGGAGTACCACTGCACTATTAATCTCATCCCAGGCGCCAAGCTGCCAAAATCATGTTTATACAATCTCTCCCAAACTGAAAGAGTCGCTATGCGTACTTATATCTCTGAGAGCCTGAGAAAGGGACACATCCGACCCTCGAAGTCACCTGTTGCCGCTGGGTTTTTTTTGTTAAGAAAAAAGATGGTTCTTTAAGACCTTGTCTGGATTTCAGGGAGCTGAACCGTATCACAATTCGTGACCCATATCCGCTTTCTCTGATCCCGGACCTATTAACCAGATTGTTTTGTGCTAAAGTTTTTTCTAAGTTGGATTTAAGAGGGGCATAGAACCTAGTCAGGGTCAGGGAAGGGTACGAATGGAAGATGGCCTTCAATATACCTGAGGGTCATTTCGAGAATTTGGTTATGCCCTTTGGTTTGATGAATTGCTCCGGCCATCTTCCAACATTTTGTGAACAGCATTTTTTATCATTTAATGGGGAAATTTGTTCTGGTGAATCTAGATGACATTTAGATTTTTTCTCCTGATTTCAAGACTCATCGGGACCACATACGTGAGGTCTTGCTGATTCTGCGGGAGAATAAATTGTACGCTAAACTGCAAAAATGTGGGTTTGCGGTTCCGGAGATTCATTTTCTTGTTTTTCTTCTCTCCGCTTCTGGTTTTCGCATGGACCCTGAGAAGGTCTGCGCTGGGCTTGATTGGGAGCTTCCTGAGAATCAGAAAGCGCTGATGCAGTTTTTGGGTTTGGCCAATTACAGAATGTTCATTTTGAATTATTCCTCTGTTGTTAAGCCACTCACTGATATGACTAAAAAGGGGGTAGATTTTTCCTCGTGGTCAGTAGATGCGCTTAAAGCCTTTTCTAGTATCAAAGAGAGTTTTGCTTCCGCTCCCATTTTGGTACAACCTGATGTCTCTCTACCTTTTATTGTTGAGGTGGACACTTCTGAGGTGGGTGTGGGTGCGGTCTTATCTCAGGGTCCCTCTCCTGCCAAATGGCGACCGTGTGCCTTTTTCTCAAGGAAACTCTCCTCTGCAGAGAGAAATTATGATGTGGGAGATAGGGAGTTGTTGGCCATCAAATTAGCTTTTGAGGAATGACACAATTGGTTAGAGGGAGCCAGACACCCTATTACCGTGTTTGCCGACCATAAGAATCTGGCCTACTTGGAATCGGCCCAGCGTCTGAACCCGAGACAGGCCAGATGGTCTTTGTTCTTTTCTAGGTTTAATTTTGTTGTCACGTTGCGCCCTGGGGTTAAAAATGTGAAGGCGGATGCCCTGTCACGTTGTTTTCTGGGAGGGGGGAACTTTGAAGACCCGGGTCCCATTTTGGCTGAAGGTGTGGTCGTCTCTGCTCTTTATCCTGATTTGGAGGCAGAGGTTTAGGCAGTCCAGGCAGAGGCTCCTGATCTTTGTCCTCCTGGGAGGTTGTTTGTGCCTCTTGCTTTACGACACAAGGTTTTTAAGGAGCACCACGATACTGTCCTTGCTGGGCACCCGGGGAGTAGAGCCACAGTGGATCTCATTGCTCAGAGATTCTGGTGGCAGGCTCTTCGTAAGACGGTTGATGGTTTTGTGGCAGCCTCTGAGACCTGCGCTCGTGCCAAGGTCCCTCATTCACGGCCATCTGGTTCTCTCCTCCCGTTACCCATTCTGTCCCGTCCTTGGACGCATCTGTCTATGGACTTCATTACGGACCTGCCTCGTTCCTCGGGAACACTGTGATTCTGGTGGTAGTGGACCGTTTTAGCAAAATGGCGCATTTCATTCCCTTTCCTGGGTTACCCAATGCTAAGACGTTGGCGCAAGCGTTTGTTGATCACATTGTTAAATTGCATGGCATTCCTTCAGACATCGTTTCTGATAGGGGCACGCAATTTGTTTCCAGATTCTGGAAAGCCTTCTGTTCTCACTTGGGGATTCGGTTGTCGTTCTCTTGTGCTTTTCACCCGCAGTCGAATGGTCAGACCGAACGCGTCAATCAGAATCTGGAGACATATCTGCGCTGTTTTGTGGCAGAGAATAAGGAGAGGATGTGGGTCCCAGTGGCGGACATTAAGGTCACTCGTCTCATCAGGGCTTTCCATAAGTGTCATCCTGAGAAGGTGGGCTCTGAGTGTCCGGAGTCCACCCATAGAGGGAGGGGTACTGTCACCGTCAGTTCTGTGAGAAGGTCTGGCAGACATCCTTCTCTACCTCTTACATGACGTTTTTTGTTTTGTTTTCACTTTGTCATCTCCTTTCCTTCTCCCAGGTGTCACCTATTTAGACTAATCGTCTCCCTTTATATTCCCTCCCACACTGCCTCACTTTGCGGTTTATACTACTTCCTGGATGAAGTGTTCACTGCTGGAGGCTGCTGCTGCTGTTTTCTCAGATAAGTCTTTTCATGTATTGTGTTTCCTTGCTGGCTTGATTCTAGGTGACCCTGACTCCGTCCGTATTAAGTGCAGGGAGTCGGTGGTCGTGCCCCCTCACTATTATAGGGTTTTCAGGTGTCACACAGTCTTAGGTACGTGGGCATGCAATCGTCTACCATTGAGACCCTTGCATGGGCATAGCAGTCAGGGAGAGCTCTTAGGGTTTGATAGGGCTCACCTATAAGCTCCTTAGTTTGGGATCAAGCCAGTCGGACGTTTGTTCATAAGTTCCAGCTAACTGCAACATCATCCGTGACAGTTACTTGATAACCTTATGGAACTACGGTTATTAAGCTGCTATTTTAAGTGCTTTTACATGACATTTTATACCTCCTTTGGATTACAGTTAACTATTATTCCTGTGGATTACAATTGACTTTTACCTGTTTCTGGAGGATTCAACATTAAGCACTTCAAGCAAAAGGACTCAAGCTTTATTTGAGTATTCTATTGCATTAATAAAAATTTGCACTACTTTTATTAAAAATGTTTACTGCAACGTTAAAAGCTTGCACCCAAAGAAAAGACTCAAACGATTACCTGAGCTCTTTGTGAATCCATGTGATGCTTTTGCACTAATTACCAGATTACCTGTTATGCAATGTTCAAGTATACCATGCCCATCTGTGTATTCTTTTCTAGGTGCCGCAATGTGACCTTCCTGCACTTATTGTGACAATTGCACTTAACATTGCACTTAACCAAAAATGTAGCAACTTACTCAGTATGCCTTATTTTACAGCTCTTGTTCTCTACTCTCTTTATATGGTTTTTATTTATATGGATGCTTAATACTAATGGCCTACTCATAGTGCATAGTAGGACCAAGTGGAAAGTCCTGGCAGATCCAGTAACTATACGGGTAACCCCGCTGCTTCGGGAAAGGTTAGAAGTCATAGACCCCTCCTTACCGCTTGTTATATGTTCAGGATTACTCCCATCCTGAGGTGTTTTACTTCCAGGAGTTTCATGGGATTATACTACCCTCCTCCTGTGACATTGCCAGAAGTGCATGGAGATGCTAAATACCTCCCCTTCTGAGCCTTTGCCTAAGGTATGGCGCCTCAAACCTTAGAGCCAAGACTTAGCTACCCATAGTCACCATAGTGATCGTGCTATAAGCCATATTTTCAGACTTTGGTGCAAGAAAGGTAATACAGGATAAAGCCACCCTTTCATTTGCGGGCATTCCATTACATAATGGTGGGATTACGGAGTAAAGACACCCCCATGCTTTCTTTGGTGTCTAGAGGCCAGGACACTACAAAGTCAGTCAGTAATGTTTGCTTAGTGCAGTATTTGGTTCACTGGTTATACCGAGAGAGGGAAACTGTTAAATAGGACACCCTACTCATGCGGACTGGAACCTTGGGATAGCCGTTATATGTTTGTCTATGTATGTCTTTATATGTGTAATACATGCAGCACTTTGTATTTATATGGGTACCCCAGAGCTGGTCCTTCTTCTCCCTCCTAAGCATAAGCCGGAAGGCGGCTTAGCTCGAAGTAAGGGGGAATGTAACATCCCAGAGTTATGTTACAAAACTCTTTTAACCCGCTACAACCTGTTAAGTGTATTTATACTGTCATCGAATGTGATTTTATCTAATATCCTCACAAATGTGCATTCTAAGCCTTGAAAATGTAATTGCTGTAATTTTCATGTTCACCAGCAGGTGACAGCAATGTTTAGCAGAGACTTAGCTACAGTTTAGTATTTCTAGACTGGAATAGTTTATTCCAGTTTAGCTCCCCCCTCTTTTGAGCAAAGTGGGCTCGCCCATGTCCTGCCTCATGGGGAGAGAAGGAAGTTAGTGTTAGTGTGCCAGCGACCCCGGCTAGGGTAAGGTTGTGCGTGTAGGAGCTCCCAGTTCTAGGGATCCAAGCCAGTATCTTGTCTCGGCTGAGACAAAAGATCATCATTCCCAGCCTGAGCCCTTCAGTCTCAGCTGGTTAAAAGCAAGCAGCCACCTCCAGTATTCCAGGAAGAAGCATACCCTGTGAAGCCAACTGTGAGTACCGTCCAGAGACCAGGAGAAGCCAAATTCCTCCTCAACTAGTCAGTCCCCACACAGCAGAAGATAGTAAGCGCAGAAGATATAAATTCCTGCCACATTACAGAGCCACAAGCAGACGACTTATCCTGCAGAGAGCTCCAGGCACATGATAGAAGCAGAAGACAGATTCCTGCCACACATTGCCAATACCTGCTGGGACTTCAGACTATTGCTGCATCTCACTTGGATGAAAGCTGCATCAAGTAAAGACCAGTTTGAACTATATTCCAAGTCTGGATCTAAATTATTGCTGCAAATTCCTCAATTACTCCTACTAGCAACACACTCATTTTATTGCAAGTGAGCCAGGATTCAGGAGTCCAGCCGTACCAAGGTAGGAGACAACGTTGACACTATTGCCATTACCACACAGAGACATTAAACCACTCTGGCATTCCTAACCTGGTATGTAAGTTACAACACCTTAAAGGGCCCTGTGTTAGTACCCTGTACGTAATTGGCGTCATGAGCAAAAACTATAGACTTCTATACCCATATCCGGACCCACTGCATAATTTGGCGTCCGCGTAACTGCACCCACGATCCAGCTCTATTGCACTTGAAGCTGGCTTTGGTGTGCTCGGTCCCTTGCTGCGGTGGGCAGTAGCATTCGTAATGTCTAGGGGACGGCCGCTCCGCTTTTGCACTCTGCTCCCTCTTCTGCTGTGCTGGTGGCTCTGTGCGACCACCGCCTCTTCCTCCGAACTACACAGGTCACTCGCATGACCTTGATTTAATGTGGGGTAGAGGACCTCATCGTGCTCCACATCATCTTCCACCCAGTCTTCACCCCTGCCCTCCTTGCCAGTCTGCACTCTTTCGAAAGCCCCAGCAGCTGGCACCTGTGTTTCGTCATCATCCGAGACGTGCTGCGATGGTCCTCCCACGTAATCATCTTGAAACATAAGTGGTTGGGCATCGGTGCACTTATGGGGCAGGGATAGGTGGATGGCCCTGGTAAACCCTGCTAACAGAGTCATCAAAAAGCAGAAGAGACTGCTGCATGACTTGGGGCTCAGACTGCTTGGCTGATTTGCAAGGGGGTGAGGTGAAAGACTGATGGGCATCGGCTGCAGGTGCCAACTCTGATCTTTCAGCAGGAGACTGGGTGGGAGACAATGAGAAGAAACTGGAGGCACTGTCAGCAACCCAATCTACTATCGCTTGTACTTGTTCTGGCCTCACCATTCGTAGAGCCGCATTAGGCCCAACCAAATACCGCTGCAGGTTCTGTCGCCTACTCGCACCTGAGGTAGGGGTTTCACTTGTGCGTGTAGCTGGCGCAGATCGAACACGTCCTCTCCCTGAAACAGGAGCTCGACCAGCAGCACCACGACCTGGGCCACGTCTATTATTTGACGCTCTCCTCATATTTCTCAAATTTAGGATCTTGCCCTAAATGGGTGTTTTATTAATAGCAGAATAGAAGTATGTAAAGGGTGTATCTCACATGTACAGATGCAGACTAGGCCGCAATTTAAGTTTTTTGCCCAAAATTGTTGCTTTTCAAATAACAGAATAGAATCACAGTATCTAAAGGGTGTATTGTAAACGTACAGATCCAGACTAGGCCGCAATTTTAGTTTTTTGCCCAAAATGGCTGTTTTTCAAATAACAGAATAGAACAGCAGCAGGGGTGTAGCTAAAGGCTCATTGACCCTGGTGCAAGAATTCAGCTTGGGCCCCTGCCCTTAGTACTTTGTGGCCAGTGGCAGGGAAGGACATTACCTTCATGCTGCCTGAGGAAAAAATGTAAAAATGACACCCCCCCATGCCAAATTCTTGACCTACCCCTTCCCTCCAGCTAGAAGTGTAACCTGACCTGCATGTGCAGTAAGCCGGATTGGGACAGATGCACACTGGCGCAATATTAATAGTTTTTAGTTCGTGACGCCAATTGCAGCTTGCGCAGGTACTGTAGCAGGGCCCTTTAAGATGTTATAACTCACGTACCAGGTGAGGAATGCCAGAGGGGGATAATGTCTCTGTATAGTAGGTATAGTAGTGTCAACGGTGTCTCCTACCTTGGTACGGCAGGACTCCTGGATCCTGGCTCACATGCAATAAAGTGAGTGCGGTTAGTAGGAGTAATTGAGGAATTAATGCAATGCAGACAGGAAATATAATCCAACTTGTCTTTACTTAATGCAGCTTTGATCCATACAAGTTACATCAATAGTCTGGGGTCCCAGCAGGTATTGGCAATATGTGGCAGGAATTACCATATATTCTGCTTCTTGTCATATGCCTAGTAGAACTGGCAGGTATCTATCTTCTGCTCTGTCTGTAGTCTGCTTGGTTTGGGCCTGACTAGCTGAGGAGGTATTTGGCTTCTCCTGGTCTTTGGATTAAACACTCACAGTTCTGCTCGCAGGGTATGGCTTCCTGGAGATCTGTAGATCTGGAGGTGGCTGCTTGCTTGTCAACGAGCACTGAGGTAGATGACTCATCTAGGTTGGGATCCCTGTATCTGGGAGCTCCAGCTAACACAGCCTTCCCCAAGAGGGGGTCTGGTGCACACTAGATCTAACTGGTTTCTTCCCTCCCTTGCTGCAGGGTGTGGGACCAGTCCACTTCTGCTCCTAGAAGAGGGGTTGCTAAACACTGGAATGAACTATTCCAGTCTAGCTATACTAAACTGAACTAAACACATTGCTGCCACCTGCTGGTGTACATGGAAAATTACAGCAATAATATGAAACAGGCATAGAAAATACATATAATGGAAAATGCATTGTTAGATTACACAAGATGGCAATACACATATACACCTGACATTATTGTAGCAGGGATACAGAAGTTTACTGACATACTTCAGGATGTTACATATGCACTTTCTATAACACCAGTGTCTTCTTATGTGGCACAAGGGTCTTCGGGCCCCCTCAGGCTCCTGGGCCCGGTAGCGACTGCTACCTCTGCACCCCCTATAGCTACGCCCCTGAACGACAGTATGTAAAGGGTGTATCTCACACGTACAGATCCAGACTAGGCCGCAATTTACGTTTTCCCCCCCAAAATGGGTGTTTTATTAATAGCAGAATAGAACCACAGTATCTAAAGGGTGTATCTCACACGTACAAATCCAGGCTAGGCCGCAATTTAAGTTTTTTTCCCAAAATTGTTGTTTTTAAAATAACAGAATAGAACCACAGTATCTAAAGTGTGTATCTCACATTTGCAGATGCAAACTAGGCCGCAATTAAAGATTTTTGCCCAAAATTGGTGTTTTATTAATAGCAGAATAGAACCGCAGTATCTAAAGGGTGTATCTTACAATGACATATGCAGAAAAGGCTGCAAAACTAAGTTTTTTTGTCCAAAATGGGTGTTTTTTTTTAAATAACAGAATATGACAGCAGTATATAACGCTTGAATATCACACGTGCAGATGCAGCAAGGGCTGAAAAATAGTGTATTTTACAAAAAATTAGTGTTTTTAAAAACCCAGAAAATTATGGCTATATTTCTAGCTTAAATTGCACACTGACTAATGAGGCAGAGGCCCAAAATGAAGGTTATTGCCAAAAATTGGTGTTTTTTCAAAGCCAGAAAATGATTGAAGTATTTAAAACTTGTTTTTAACAATCACAGATGCAGCAAAGGCTGCAATATTAAGTATTTTGCAAAAAAAGGGTGTTTTTTTACTAACAGAATATGAAAGCTGTATATAACGCTTGAATTTCACACTTGCAGATACAGCAAGGGCTGTAAAATTGTGTATTCTGGCAAAAAAAAGGGTGTTTTTAAAAACCCAGAAAATTATAGCTGTATTTTGCACACTGACTAATCCTGCAAAGGCACCAGATGTTGGATATTCCCAAAAATTGGTGTTTTTTTTAAAACCAGATTATTATTGCAGTATTTCAAGCTTGGATTTGAATGTCACAAAAGCACATATGCTGTGCTGGCGCACTGAGCTTGCATAACATGGCCGCCGCCGCCCACCTAACTAACTGATGGATAAAAGTTATTTTTCTCTGTCACTGGGCTCAGGGCAGGGTAAAAAGATTGTGCACTGCACCCACACAACAAAATCTATGTAGATCGCTGAGTTATATTGGAGTTCTGATAACAGATTCTGTCCTATTCTCTCCCTCACAGCAGCAGCATCATCTCCCTACACTAGTAACATCAGAGTGACGTGCAGCGCTACGCGACTCCAGCTTATATAGAGGCTGGGTCACATGCTGCACTGGCCAATCACAGCCATGCCATTAGTAGGCATGGCTGTGATGGCTTCTAAGGGAACACAGGTAAAAACGCTTGTTGATTGGTTGCTCTGGGGAAAATTGGCTTCTACCTCACAGGGTTTTTTGCCTTCCTCTGGATCAACTTGCAGGATAACAGGCAGAACTGGATGAACAAATGTATTTTTTTTGGCCTTATGTACTATGTTACTAATAATTATTTAGGACACATAGGAGATATAAAGTAACAGAGGTTTTGAGGTATCATTCGAAACTGCCTAAAAAGACATAACAATGTAAAACAATAGTAGTTTCCTTGTAAACATTGACCCTTTGGTAAGTGCAAATGTATTCTCCCCCCTGGTTCTATTTGAACATTTACTGAATGACACTAATTCATTGTGCTCTTGCATTCAGGTATCAACAAAAGAAAGTGTATCATATAACAAACAGTTTAAATATGATATGAGACTTAGAAGAATATCTGATATGACACATGAAAGAAAATTCTGCAGTGCAATGTACACAGATTTAATCATGTTATGGATAATTGACTATCAATAATTTGTACGAGAGCAAACAAATCAGTAGGAACTGTAGCTGCTGATGGAAATCAGTATTTATTTGTTTTAGTTTTACACCTCTTTGTGCACGCTCCATTTACTAAAGCTATAAAGAATTCAATGGATTGATTTGATTATACTACGGTTGTAACCATAGCATCACAGCCTGTCCAAACGTGATTTAATGATAGATCTTATGATGTGGCTTCTTTTTCATCATAATTTGCTTTCTTCATTTACACCAAGAAACAAAATATTTCTGCTATGTTGTCATTGCTACATTAGAGCAACAAGGTTTTAAGAATTGATTTCTTATAAGTTACAAGTAAACGTTCCAAATCACCAAGTATAATTGACATAGTGTTTCGTGGTTATATTTGGGCTTTTTATGATAATCAACTTTGTGGTCTCAAGGTTGACACATGTAACACGTGTAAATCCTTGCTGATCTGTCCAGTAATTTTTAAGTGTTGTTTAATAAAGCATATCTTGATGGAATGGTAGTGACTAGAGATGAGCGAATTTCATATTTTGAAATTCGTTCACACTTCGTTTGGTGGTAATAGGTGAATTGCGTTATGGATTCCATTACCACGGACCATAATGCAATTCTATGACGGATTACATAACGGAATGCCTTTAGAGGCATTCCGTTATTCATTCCGTCACAATAGAAGTTTATGGGCTTCAAAACGGATCAGTCCCGTTTCCGTTATGCAGGGGAGTCCTCGCAATTCACCTTTTACCACCGAACGAAGTGTGAACGAATTTTATAAGCGGAAGTTCGCCCATCTCTAGTAGTGACCTTTTCCTATAGTTTCTTTATGATGTATGTGGAATTATATACTGAAGTAGACATTACTTTTTCTTTTACAAGCTCACTGAAACAAAATCCTAACAAGAAGTCAATTGTGTAAATATGCTTTTCCATACCTGATAACGTCTTAAAAAGAACACGTCACAAGGAGATGCCCATAACAAATAGATCTTTGCTTTGAAGTATAGACTTTAAAAGCTCAAAGCCATACACATGTGCATAATGTTCATAAATGAGCTCCAACTGCCTTCCCAGACTCTAATTATCAGCATATATATTACACACATATACATACACATTACACATACTTACCTCCCCTGTAGAGCTTTCATATCTCTGCAGTGCAGAGTAGTTTCGGTGAGCAGAGGACAGAGCATCTCTACAGATTCCCTGCTCTTCTGTCTGTCCCAAAGAAGCTGCTGCCTGGATTAATTTACCAGCTGCTGTATGTTAAAGGAATATAGGCAGGAGAGGGAAGGCAGTGTAGAGGCAAGTTCCAAATATATATGTGTATATACATATGAACATATCTCATTTTATATGTCTATCCATATATAATTCCCCCCCATATGAAGAATGTCCCCTTCTAAAGAATTCCTCTGCCTCGAGTGCCACACAACTCTGGTGCTGTAATACACTGTGTTAGAGATGTGCGGCACAGAAGGATCAAAGAGTTTGCAGTGAGCGGACTGGCTCGGTGACATCATATCACCGTGCAAGCCCACATGCAGAGGTACCCGGTAGCGCTCCCCAACTGGGTTTAAATAACCCAATGGTGGAGTGCTCCGGGAGCAAGATCTGCCCAGGTTAGAGGAGGAAGTCTGGCAATGTTCTAATTGCTAAAAACAGGCATTTTTTAAATGAACCATACTGTCCATTTTTCTCATAGAACCATTCACTTGAATGGCCTAGCATTAAGTGTAAATCAAATCAAAGTAGTGCAAGCTATGATTTTCTCTTTACATACCGTTGGCCAGTCTGAAAAATTGCATATGTTTTTAAAAGATTAGTGAGCAGTTGCAGGATCAGGTAGCTTGCTGTCATTGTTCCCCATATAGAAGGCAGGGCCACTTTTTTTTAAATCAATCCTGACACCCCCAGCACTGCATACACAGAGCTCAAAGATATTAGGAAGTGGCAATACCGACTTCCTTCTCTGGTCCAAGCAATCATGTGATCGCTGGGAGCTGGGTATTTGTATGAGCTCCTGGGTTTTAGCAGACTCAAATAGGCTCTGGAGTGAAGTTATACAACCTCTTTAATGGCTTTATTCTTCACCTGTAACTAGGGCTAATTTGTCAGCCCCAGTTACAGGAGCAATCAGGAGTAAAAACAAAAGTGTAAAAAAATAAAAATAAAAACATACCACACTGCAGCTTCTAGCCGCGCTCCCAGAGACCGTAATTCATACATCCCATATGTCAAAATGGCCATTATGGAGAAGGGAAATAATTTTTTTTTTAAAAGTGTTTTAGTAACATGCTGTGCTATGGAAAATAAAAATGTGACTATTTTTCCTTTTTTAACATTTTCCTGGGCATAAAAAATAAAAACAAAGCAATATTAAAATACAAATGACATAAAAATAAAGCTCCATATAACAATGAAAATGGTTCAAAAATTATTTACATAACCCCAAACAAAAAAAAGTTCTGAGTTTCAGAGACTCTCCCCCCCCCCCCCAAAAAAAAAAAAATGCTGGTTAAGAAGAGGAACTGGTTAAAGACAGGATACCACAGGATTGTGAACTTGTTGCCTTTGATTTATTTTGTACAAAAAACAGGTTCAGTCTGGATCCTATACTTCAACATGAATGTATCAGTCCTGTTGTATTCTGTTTTATCACCAAAACTGACCGAAAAATTTACCTTTAAGAGGATGCAAAAATGTGGTGCCAGCACAGCTTTACCACAGCTTGCTCTATATTACAGCCCCTATATATTATGGCCTAAAATTAAGATATGCTGTATTGTGGGGAAAAAATGCTGCAAATAAAACTGCTTTCAAAAATAGAAGTGTTTAGAAGTAGTATATTTTATCAAGTAACAAAATGTAAAGTGAATGAACAAAAAAATCTAAATCAAATCAATATTTAGTGTTGTGGCGAAACCAACCTCGCCACTGGGTTTTGGAGAGGCCTGTTTACCAGCCTCTTGCCCTACGACTATGGCCCCGAGACATATTACCCTTCAAGAACAGTGTAACAGAACTATGCCGCATGTCTGGACTGTTAATAGGACCGAACGCGGTCAGCGGTGTATACTAAAGATTCTGTGGAACTAAAATCGGATGCGCAAATACACGAACACCGCTGACCCTTACCTTCTTCCATACGGAACTTTCAGCTCTAGAGACTAAGTCCCGTTCGAAGATGGGACTTAGTCATTTTTCTGCATGAAATCTATGGAACTGTTTTGGGCAGGAAATTGTGCTTGCGGTCGGTCATAAAGGACTTCCACTTAACTTTTGATCCGCTGGAGGGATTTGTGTGATTTTTGGAAGTGGTTATATTTGATGTATGCTGAGTTTAAATATGTAATTTTTATGGAGATGGAATGTATGGTTTTAAAGTTATAGAGTATGTTTAAAAACTGTATTTTTACTGTCTGTGATAGTTATGTTAATCCATCATTATATCACAGACAGAAGGGAGGATTTTGTGTGTTTGGGTGGGGATTCCTGTCCTGTTGTTCCACATGTGTATTGGCAATTTCCCTTTGTCCTGAGAGATAATTGGATTACTCCCCGGTTGTCTCCAGGACAGAGAGGAGGAAACCATGATGCATTGTGGGGATGTGTTGTAATATATTGATTGGTTGTATTTCAAAACCCTGTGGGCAGTACTATGTTTTTGGTTTGTGAATAAAAGAGGCTGTACGTGAAGTACAGTCAGTTCCTGTTTTATACCTTCATGAAGTTTTGGCTCATGTTTGGCTCATGGGATAACTACACTCTTGGGGATTGCTATATCATAATACTCCCCTGAGTATAAGCTCTTGTAAGAGCTTGCTCCTGGTTCCTGTCTCTGGATTTACGAGAGGTTCACCCACTGGAGCCTGGAGCCTTGTCGTAGGTCCAGGGTGGGTAGGAGACGGCAAGACCTCCACCAAGCTTCGGCGGTTCGTGGGGTCTGCAGTGCTGACGGTGTCGAGTGGAGTGCTTGGAGTCCTCTGGAAGCACTAGGAGCATCTTTCGACTGAGGTACCCGGTCGGGGTGCTCGGCGTTCCGTTACAAGTGTGAACACCCTTTACCTTCAAAACATCATCAGTTCTAGATAAACTTACACACAAGAAATCATCAGGGAGGTTGTTTAACATCTTGAAAAACTAACCACAGATCTTCTGTGGATGTATGCTTACTCAAATCTAGAGTTGAGCGGACACCTGGATGTTCGGGTTTGATGGGTTCGGCTGAACTTCACAAAAAAGTTAGAGTTCGGGACCCGAACTTGACCCCGAACCCGAACCCCATTGAAGTCAATGGGGACCCAAACTTTTGAGCACTAAAATGGCTCTAAAAATTTCATGGAAAGGGCTAGAGAGCTGCAAATGCCAGCAAAATGTGGTTAAGAGCATGGCAAGTGTTCTGCAAACAAATGTGGATAGGGAAATGACTTCAGATAACATAAAATATGTAAAAATAAAAAAATAATAATCTTGATCTAGGAGGACGAGGTCCATATGGAGTAGGAGGTTGTGGAGGCAGTGGATGTGGTGATATAGGGGGAAGTGGCGGTGGAGGAGGAGGAGGTAGCCACTTCCACTGGTTATTTTGTTGGTAACATTCTTTTGCACCTGGTAGCTTCTGTGTCACATGGTCTGTTGTGGGTGCGGCTCACAGCTTTATCCTACCTCACAGTGCATTGGTGATACCACTATGGAGGCATGTGAGAGTCTGGCTGTGAGTTGGTTCAGACCCTGTTCACACACCACGGGCAGTTGAGTGGTAGGACCCCATTCGTGCTGAGACCACGTGACGTGGTGCATAAGGGGCTCCGATATGTTCCTGACTGGAGGATATTGGCAAAGTTCTCAGCTTTTAACATCGGCCTGAGGAATTAGCTAGTATTGTCAGTTGCGTATCATTTTGGTGCATTTTTTGCAGGGATTTTTGTATGTATATTTTTTCATCTGCACAATGTATCATTTTGTGTAAGATGTTTTGTGGTTCATGCGGTCCACCCCGGTATCCTCCATTGTACGCATTTCTTGCTGGGGATTGCCGTTGTCTGCGGACCACATGCAGAGGAATTGCTCCCCCGGTTATAGACACGCTACAGGACCCCATGCGTGCTGAGACACCGTGACGTGGTGCATGAGGGGCTCCGATATGTTCCAGACTGGAAGATATTGGCAAAGTTCTCAGCTTTTAACATTGGCCTGAGGAATTAGTTAGTATTGTCAGTTGCGTATCATTTTGGTGCATTTTTTGCAGTGAATTGTGCAGGGGTATATCACACCCAAAAATTTGTGAATTTCACCCGAATATGTAACAGACAAATTAGTGAATTTTTTTTACCTGTCTACTATGTATAGCAGTGATATATCACACCCAAAAATGGGTGAATTTCACCCGAAAATGTAACATACAAATTTGTGAAATGTTTTTACCTGTCTACTAGGTACAGCCGGGGTATATCACACCCAAAAATTCGTGAATTTCACCCGAATATGTAACAGACAAATTAGTGAAATGTTACCTGTCTACTAGGTAGAGCAGGGGTATATCACACCCAAAAATTGGTGAATTTCACCCGAATATGTAACAGCCAAATTAGTGAATTTTTTTTACCTGTTGACTAGGTATAGCAGTGATATATCACATCCAAAAAATGGTGAATTTCACCCAAAAATTTAACAGACAAATTAGTGAAATGTTTTTACCTGTCTACTAGGTACAGCAGGGGTATATCATACCCAAAAATTGGTGAATTTAACCAGAATATGTAACAGACAAATTAGTGAATTTTATTTTTTACCTGTCTACTAGGTATAGCAGTGCTATATCACACCCAAAAATTGGTGAATTTCACCCGAATATCTAACAGGCAAATTAGTGAAATGTTTTTACCTGTCTACTAGGTACAGCCAGGGTATATCACACCCAAAAATTGGTGAATTTCACCCGAATATGTAACAGACAAATTAGTGAAATGTTTTTACCTGTCTACTAGGTACAGCCGGGGTATATCACACCCAAAAATTGGTGAATTTCACCCGAATATGTAACAGACAAATTAGTGAAATGTTACCTGTCTACTAGGTAGAGCAGTGGTATATCACACCCAAAAATTGGTGATTTTCGCCCAAAACTGTACCAGACAAATTAGTGAAATAACATAAAATAAAATGAGTAAAATTTATTATTGGACGGCTCAACCGGGTGCCACAGTGGTTTGAGGTGCACTGCTTTGACTCACCCAGTCAGTAAAATGTTAAGAGATAAATGTAGATTTATCAGGCACACTCCAAATTGGAGTGGTATAGAATATTTCATATATATTTCAAGGTAATGGATATATCATTAATAATATTAATATTAACCACTTAAGGACCACAGGTTTATAGCCCCCTAGTGACCAGGCTTTTTTTTACAAATTGGCACTTCACAACTTTAACGGTTTATTGCTCGGTCATGCAACTTGGCACCCAAATGAATTTTACCTCCTTTTCTTCTCACAAATACAGCTTTCTTTTGGTGGTATTTGATTGCTGCTGACATTTTTAGTTTTTCTGATATTAATCAAAATAGACCGCAATTTTCTCAAAAAAAGTGTATTTTTAACTTTCTCTGGTTAAATTGTTCAAATATAATTACATTTCTATACAAGTTTGTGTCAGAATTTATTGTGCTACATGTCTTTGATAAAAAAAATCCAATAAGTGTATATTTATTGGTTTGCGCAAATGTTATAGTGTTTACAAACTATGGTACAAAAATGTGAATTTCCGCATTTTGAAGCAGCTCTGACTTTCTGAGCACCCGTCATGTTTCTTGAGGTGCTAGAATGCCAGGAAAGTATAAATACCCCCCAAATGACCCCATTTTAGAAAGAAGATACTCCAAAGTGTTCGCGGAGGGGCATGGTGAGTTTATGTATGATTTTTTTTTTCACAAGTTAGCGGAAAATGACACTTTCTAAGAAAAAAAAATAATATATAAAGTTTCCATTTCTGCTAACTTCTGGCAAAAAAAAAAAAAAATCTCCCACGGACTCACTATGCCCCTCAGTTAATACCTTGGGGTGTCTACTTTTCGAAATGGGGTCATTTGTGGGGTGTGTTTACTGTTCTGGCATTTTGGACGGGGCTAAATTGTGAGCAACCCTGTAAAGCCTAAAGGTACTCGTTAGACTTTCGGCCCCTTTACGCACCTAGGCTGCAAAAAAGTGTCACACATGTGGTATCGCCGTACTCAGAAGAAGTAGGGCAATGTGTTTTGGGTGTATTTTTACATATACCCATGCTGGGTGAGAGAAATATCTCTGTAAATTGACAACTTTGTATAAAAAAAATTAAGAAGTTGTCATTTACAGAGATATTTCTCACACACAGTATGGGTATATATAACAATACACCCCAAAACACATTGCCCTACTTCTTATGAGTACGGCGATACCACATGTGTGACACTTTTTTGCAGCCTAGGTGCACAAAGGGGCCCAATTCCAATGAGTACCTTTAGGATTTCACAGGGCATTTTTAAGCATTTGGATTCCAAACTACTTCTCACGCTTTAGGGCCCCTAAAATGCCAGGGCAGTATAAATACCCCACAAGTGACCCCATTTTGGAAAGAAGACACCCCAAGGTATTCCATGATGGGCATGGCGAGTTCATAGAAGATTTTTTTTTTGGCACAAGTTAGCGGAAATTGATTTTTTTAAATTTTTTCTTACAAAGTCTCATATTCCACTAACTTGTGACAAAAAATAAAATTTTACATGAACTCACCATACCCCTCATGGAATACCTTGTGGTGTCTTCTTTCTAAAATGGGGTCACTTGTGGGGTATTTATACTGCCCTGGCCTTTTAGGGGCACTAAAGCGGGAGAAGTAGTTTGGAATCCAAATGGGTAAAAATGCCCTGTGAAATCCTAAAAGTACTCATTGGAATTTGGGCCCCTTTGCGCACCTAGGCCAAGGTATTCCATGAGGGGCATGGCGAGTTCATAGAAGATTTTTTTTTTGGCACAAGTTTGCGGAAATTGATTTTTTTAGCTTTTTCTCACAAAGTCTCCCTTTCCGCTAACTTGTGACAAAAATTTACATTTTTCATGGACTCAATATGCCCCTCAGCGAAAACCTTGGGGTGTCTTCTTTCCAAAGTGGGGTGTTTGTACTGCCCTGGCATTTGAGGGTCTCAGCAATCATTACATGTATGGCCAGCATTAGGATTTTCTGCTATTCTCCTTAGGCCTCATGCACACGACCGTTGTTTGGGTCCGCATCCGAGCCGCCGTTTTGGCCGCAAAAGAAAAATGGGGCCGCAAAAGAAGCAGACAGCACTCCGTGTGCTGTCCGCATCCGTGGCTCCGTTCCGCGGCCCCGCAAAAAAAATATAACATGTCCTATTCTTGTCCGCGCTTTGCGCCTTCCGTTTTTATCGAATTCGCGGTTTGGGGACCGCAAAAAACTGCACGGTCGTGTGCATGAGGCCTTATATTGAGCATACGGGTAATGAGATTTTTTTTCCTTTCAGCCTCTGGGCTGAAAGAAAAAATGAACGGCTTCATTCCCTTCGATCAATGAAAAAATCTCTGCCAAAAAATGTGCAAAAAAAAGAGGGGAAAGGACATAGGAGTGCTTGCGAAGTAAAGCTGTGATCGCTAATAAAGTTCCAAAAAGCTCAAAATTGATCTTTATAGCGCCGCAGCGATTTTACGGTGTTTTTGCAGTGATCAGAAAAAAAAAATTCTGTAACTGCAGTGGCGCGGACTGAACGCAAGTGTGCGCACAAGATCAGGCCTGATCGGGCGAACACTGCGTTTTTTGTAGAGCCTAAGGTGACCCTAATGTACTGATATAGATCTGATTGCGATCAGTCTATATAGTACTAGTGCTGATTAGCGACAGCGACGCTAATCAGTGACTGCAGTGCGGTGGGCTGGGCGCTAACTACCTAACAAGTAGCTAACTAACTGGCGGTGATAAGGGACCCTTAGGCCCCATTCACACGTCCGCAATTTTGTTCCGCATTTTGTGGGGACAGACTTTGTCTCGCTCGGATCTGGAATTGCGGATCTGCACTTCCGGGTCCGCACTTTCGTTACGCAAAAATATAGAACATGTACTATTCTTGTCCGCAATTGCGGACAAGAAAAGGCATTTTCTATATAGTTCTGGCAATGTGCGGATCTGCAAAATGCGGAGAGAACATTGCCGGTGTCCGTGTTTTGCGGATCCGCAAAACACATACGGACGTCTGAATGGAGCCTTACAGGGGGGTGATCAATGACAGGGGGGTGATCAGGGAGTCTATATGGGGTGATCAGGGGTTAATAAGGGGTTAATAAGTGACCGGGGGGGTGTAGTGTAGTGTGGTGCTTGGTGCTACTTACAGAGCTGCCTGTGTCCTCTGGTGGTCGATCCAAGCAAAAGGGACCACCAGAGGACCAGGTAGCAGGTATATAAAACGCTGTTAACAAAACAGCGTCTAATATACCTTTCTGATGCGATTTTTTTAACATCTACAGCCTGACAGCGAATGATCAGCGCTGGCAGGCTGTAGATCAACTTGTGAACTGCGCGTTCACAGGAAATCTCCGGTCTCACGAGATGACACCAATAGGCGTCGCTGAGCCCTGAGAGCGCCGCCGTCCTGACGCCTATCGGCGTTACGTGTGCGGCAAGTGGTTAAAATTACAGAATAAAAATCATGATAAAAGTAAACAGTAAGACAATAAAACCAATTGGAGATGGTATGCAATCTGTATAAGGAAATAAAGGATAGCTCTAAATGTCCAATAATTTAGCAGAAAATCCAAAATGGTAAATCAATTTGGCACATATAGTCCTTTCATAGAGAAATTGAAAAAAAAACTCGATTGACAAAATTCGCTGCAGATTTTCGGATGGTAGCAGATTTTCGGATTGTAACTGATCCGAATTTATAGTTCCATACACAATCACTTAATAAGTACTAGTAAAAGAGCACCCTCCTATAGGTAAATGACATATCAGAGGGAGTCTGTCATAGAACTTAAGTGCAGGGGGAAATTTTCGGGTAACGTATGCCTCAGCTCGGCGTCCCGCAACTTCTCCGGCTTACCTCTTTTCTTGTTCTCCCCTACGTAGCTCTTTAGTTCTGGATTGATTGTAGCCTTACCCGAACTAGGCCTCGGTGTCCCACGTGGAGTAAGTGGTGCGCTTCACCTGGATTAGGCGATGTAGTTTGAATGCGCTATCTTCACCAGATATCGTACACACGCAACGGGATGTTGAGCCAGGAAAAAAGGGGCAAAGGTAGTAGTGCGATCCAATCTTCGATATATAGACTTCCGGTAGGAGTGGTCCGATTATTATTTTTCTTTTTCGCTTATTGCGATCCAATAAAGTTTCATTCGTTCCAAACTGGAATAAAGGTAATAGTGAATCCCCAAAACTTCCTCAAACGCGTTTCGGGATGCTATGTCCCAAATCTAGGTAGATCGCTGAGTTAACAAGCACTTCTGATAACAGATTCTGTCCTATTCTCTCCCTCACAGCAGCAGCATCATCTCCCTACACTAGTAACAGCAAAGTGACGTGCAGCGCTACGTGACTCCAGCTTATATAGAGGCTGGGTCACATGCTGCACTGGCCAATCACAGCCATGCCATTAGCAGGCATGGCTGTGATGGCTTCTATGGGTACACAAGTAAAATGCTTGTTGATTGGCTGCTCTGCAGCCTTTCAAAAAGCGCCAATAACTATCCGAACACTTTAACTGAAATGTTCGGGTCCGGGATCCAAAAATCCTAAAGTTCGGTACAAACCCGAATTTACAGTTCGGGCTCGCTCAACCTTACTCAAATCCCATATGTCCCTTAATTTAATCCCAGACAGGCTCCATGATGTTGAGATCAAGGCTCTGTGGGGGCCATATCATCACTTCCAGAACTCTTTGTTCTTGAGAACACTATTAAATGGGTTCTGAGATCTGAGACATTGGACCTTTCTGACATTGCTAGGATATGCCACCAATGTCAAAACAGTACGTATCACATTTAGAACAGAGCCCCCAAATTTAACGAGGGTGCACCATGCACATGCTGCCACTTCACATTTATTTTTAATAGAGGTCTGAAAACAGTTGATTGCAGCTCAGCTATTTTCGGTACTCCCATAGAGGTACATGGAGAGGTGGCCAGGCATGCACATTCACTTCCATTGGAGTTCCAGAAATAGCCGAGCTTGCTTGCTCAGCTACTTTTGGAACTCTCATAGAAGTGAAAAGAGAGCAGGCTGCGTATGCACGGTGCTCTTCCCTTCTTTTTAGGGTCCCTGTTTTAAAGATGGGTGCAGGACCCAGAGGGGAGACTCGCTTCCATATGACATTAATGGCATATCCTAGCTATATCTCAGATGACAGAACCCCTGACCCCAGTGAGGACCATAGACAAAGTGGTCGGCCAAGAAAACTTTGTGCTGTAGACAAAGGACACATCATGCTTAGTTTTCTTCAAAATCAGAAGATGATCAGCAGTGACATGATCTCAGAACTGGCAGAAACCAGGGGGACCCAGGTACACCTATCTACTGTATGCAGAAGTCTGTCCAGAAGTGATCTTCATGAAAGAATTGTAGACAAAAAGCCATACTTTTGATGTAGAAACAAGGCCAAGCGACTCAACTATGCCTGAATATAGGAACTAGGGTGCAGAAAAATCACAGCAGGTCCTCTGAACTGATGAGTGAAAATTTGATATATTGGGCTGTAGCAGAAGGTAATTTGTTTGCCAAATAGCTGGAGAGTGGTACAATAATGAGTGTCTGCAGGCAACAGAGAAGCATGACAGAGGTTCTGTCACCAACTTACACTGCAGCGCTGTGTCAGATGTGCAGCCAGACCGTGCCCCCGTGATGAACTCCCTAGGTCACATCCCCTGGTGACGCATCACTTAGGCCATGCCCCTCGTGTTGTACCACGGAAGCCACACCCTTTGGAGATGTGGGGAAGATTAGTAGTTATTTGTATCACACTGTGTAATCTCAGGACTGCTTTTATTCGGGTCCAATGGGGCGCTTAGTCCCTGGACCAATTATGTTCTGCTCCAGGGACTCAGTGACCAATTTAAACCACCTGCTGGCAATACACCCTTGCCAGTTGTAGGTTTTTCCTTGCTGTGCTCCTGTTGCTATTGTGCATTTTTGGATTGTTGCTATTTGGATTTGACTTTGGCTTGACTTGGACCTCTCTCTCTGCTCTGCAATTTTGTACCCTGTTTCCCATCTGGTTTGACCCTTGGCTTGGCATTTTGTGACCACCCTCCTCTCTCTGATTTGGTATTGTATTGACCTCCTTGCTTTGAGCAATTTCTGTACGACCATTCTCTGTGTGTTTGTCAGTCCCTGCAGTTTTTAATGTGCTTGGTTTGGCACTCTGCACTTACCAGCATAGGGACGGTCAATCAGTTGTGGCCTCGCCGCTTAGGGCTTGCTCTGCAAGTAGGCAGGGACAATGGTTTGGGTTCCAGTTAGGGCTCACCCAATTAATGCATTTCCCTGTCTAGGGTTGTGATAAAGGTTCCTTGCAAGTTTGGCACTGGATTTCAGTAAATGGAGTTGGGGATTTATTCTGGATTAATCATCAGGTGGCTGATTGTCTCCAAATGTATTCTGCAGCAGGACAATGACCCCAAACATACAGCCAATATCATTAAGTCATTAATGTCACTATCTTATAATAAAGAAGAACAAGAAGTCCCTGATCTCAGCATCAAGTCTGTCTAGGATTAGATGAAGAGACAGAAACATATGGGTAAGCCTTTATCCACAGAAGATCTGTGGTTAGTTCTCCAAGGTGTTTGCTAAGTTCCCCCAAAAATTGTGTGCAAGTCTACCTAGAAAAAACGATGATGTTTTAAAGTGTGGTCACACCAAATATTGATATGATTTATATTTCTTTTTTTTTGTTCATTTGCTTTGCATTATTTTTTATTTTTTTTGAAATTCTTTATTGCTTTCCTGAGCCAAAAAGTGTGAATTCCATTACACAAAATTTAAAAACAGCAGATAATCATACATCAATCCACATAATTAACCCCTTTATACCCACCCTCCCCTTGATTCACTGCTGCGGGATCCAGCCATCTCCTATTGCTGATTTGATTTGCATTTTAACCCCTTAGTGACCAAGCCTGTTTGGGCCTTTATGACCAAGCGTTTTTCTTCCTTTTTTTATGGTCTCGTTCCAAGAGCTATAACTTTTTTATTTTTTCGTCTATATAGCTTTATGAGGGCTTGTTTTTTACGGGACAAGTTGTAGTTTTTAATGGCGCCATTTTGGGGTACACATAACTTTCTGATTAACTTTTATTAACTCTTTCTGGGAGGGAGATGGGGAAAAATAGCAATACTGCCACTGCGTTTTTACATTATACATTTTTTGGCGTTCATTTTTCGGTGCAAATAACATAATATCTTTATTCTCTGGGTCAGTACGATTACAGTGATACTAAATACTTATAATTTTGTTTACGTTTTACTACTTTTTTTTGCAATAAAACACCTTTTATTAACCCAAAAAATTATTTTGCATTGCCACTTCACAAGACCCATAACTTTTTTAAATTTTTTTATATGGAATTGTGTGAGGGCTTGATTTTTGAAAGACAACTTGTATTTTTCATGGGTATGATTTTGGAGTAAATGCCGCTTTTTGATCGCTTGTTATTACGTTTTTTTTCGGTGGAAACTAAGAATAAATTAGAAATTCTGTCTTTTTTTATTTTTTATTTTTTATGGCGTTCACCATAGGGGATAATTTATGTAATATTTATGTAGTCCCAGTCGTTACGGACGCGGCAATACCAAACATATGGGGGATATTTTCTTTTTGCAATTTTTTTCATTGAAAAGCGTATTTTCAATGGAAAAAAAGGCATATTTTTTTATTTTATGGAATTTTTTTTATTTAATAAATGTGTATTTTTTTTCTATTTTTTTTACTACTTAATAGTCCCACAAGGGGACTATAATATACAGTATTTTGATTGCTTTTAAAATGTAATGCATTATCTCTATAATGCATTGCATTTCAATAGCAATGCTATTCGAACATTGACCAGCAGGCTGCGCCAGAGAAGCACAGCCTGCTGGAAGTAACTGAAGACAGGCTCGGGCCCTCATTGGAAGCAAGGTAAGCTTCCCAGCACATCAGCACCCCGCGATCGCATTTTCGGGGTGCTGATGGGAGACAGAGGGAGTCCGCTCCCTCTGTCACCACTTTACATGCAGCGGGCACCATTGCGCCCGGCATGTAAAGGGTTAAACAGCCCGGATCGGCACTCCTGCCGTTCCGGGCTGTTAGAGCAGGGACCCGGCTCTCATGTGAGAGCCAGGTCCGCGCTCCCCGCTGCACGGGGGAGCCGCGCGGCGCTTAAACTGTGCCGCCGTAAAAACACGTATGGGTGGTCACTAAGGGGTTAATTAATAAAAACTATTAACACTTCTATTTTTGAAAGCATACTTAATTTGCAACATTTTTCCTGCCTGAAACTTTTGCGCAATACTGTAGGTATATGCAAAAGAAAGGAATGAACAATGCTACAATTCGCAAAGATATACCATCCTTTGCAAACGAGGCGTCAACCGCAAACTGATTTGCAGAACATAATTAACTTGACAAAACATGTAAAACGTTCTTAATCAGTCAATGGATAGTTTATTCTTTCATCTCAACAGACTGTAGGTTCCCTGCATGATTTGTGACTGTGCGCTTCACTTGTTCAGATTTTTCTACCCATTTCCAACTTGGCAGTAGACGTCCACCCACACAACATGACTAAGTGTGCCAAATGACGATCAAATGGAATATGTGATGAGACACATGGAGCTATAGCTGTAATGACCAACGCATCATCCATATGAGATAAAGATTCATTCTCCCTCACGATCTCATAAGAAGAAATACTTCGTTATCACAGGCAACATGCTGTTAAAATTACAGTGTTAGTGTAAATAAAGAAATAAAAGCTAGGACCTATGTTAAGCCACAGCATCAGACTGTCACAGAAAGCATGTGGTTGCATTATATAATTATACACAGTGCCTTGAAAAAGTATTTCTACCCCTTGAACTACCTCATTTTTTCACATTACACCCACAAACTTAAATATATTTTTATTGGGATTTTATGTAATGGACCAACACAAAGTCGCAAGTGTGTGTGAAGTGAAAAGAAAATGATACATGGTTTTCCAAACGTTTAATAAATAAAAATCTGGAAAGTGTGGCATGCATTTGTATTCAGCCCCCCTGAGTCAATACCTTGTAGGACCACTGTAACACAGTGCAAGCCCAAGGTAGCAAGACCGTACTGGCCGACAGTCTCTGTGCAGAGACAGACAAACGTCTAGAAACAAACAAAACAAAGACAGAGCCGTGCATAAATGGGTCAGAACCATGAGGACAACGCAGTACAAAAATTAGAGACAGACAGTAGTCAAAGGATGAGCCGAGGTCAAAAACACGAGCAATGCAAATCCGCACAGCTGCAAGAGCAAAGACCGTAGCTAGTGACCCCAAACAAAACTATCACTGGCAATGGTTTATGGCCAGGAAGGGGTTTAAATAGAGCACTGAGTCCATCAATCCACTGCTAATCTTCTCCAGCACATGCCCATCACCAGGGGCCGTGGCTCAGCAGTGCGATTCTCAGTCTCGGCACTGCTGGAGCTTGGACAGGTACGTTTATGACAACCACATTTTGCTGCAATTACAGCTGCATGTCTTTTGGGGTAAGTCTACCAGCTTTACACATCTAGAGGCTGAAAGTTTTACTTATTCTTCTTTGCAAAATAGTTCAAGCTCAGTCAGATTGGCAGAAGAAGATCTGTCAAGAGCAATTTTCAAGTCTTGCCACAGATTCTCAATGGGATTTAAGTCTGGACTTTGAATGATCCATTCTAACACATGCATATGCTTTGATTTAAAACACTCCACTGTAGCTCTGGATGTATATTTAGGGTTGTTGTTCTGCTAGAACAGGCATGGCCAACCTGTGGTTCTCCAGCTGTTGTAAAACTACAACTCCCACCATGCCCTGCTGTAGGCTAATAGCTGTAGGCAGTCTGGGCATGGTGGGAGTTGTAGTTTTGCAACAACTGGAGAGACTCAGGTTGGCCATCCCTGTGCTAGAAGGTGAACCTCTGCTACAGTCCTAAGTCTTTTGCAGCCTCTTGCAGATTTTCCTCCAGGATTGCCCTGTATTTAGTTCCATCCATCTTCCCATCAACTCTGACCAGCTTCCCACCTTCCCTGCTGAAGAAAATCATCCCACAGCATGGTGCACCACCATGTTTCTCAGTGGGGATGGTGTGTTCAGGGTGATGTGCAGTGTTAGTTTTCTGCCACACATAGTGTTCTGCATTTAGGGCAAAAAGTTCACCTTTGGTCTCATCTGACCATAGCACATTTTTCCACATGTTTGCTGTGTCTCATACATGACTTGTGGCAAACTGCAATTGGGGCTTCTTATGGCTTGCTTTCCAAACATTACGGTGTCCCTGGTACCTTAACCCGAACACTGACATTGTTGCGAAAATCTGTGTTTGTGTTTGGTGTTCGGAGTTTAAATAAAGCTTGTTAAAAGGCTGCAGCGCAGCCAATCAACAAGAGCTTAAGCTGTCGGCACTTGGAAGCCATCACATTCATGCCTAGTATTGCCATGGCTGTGATTGGCGGGTGCACCATGTGACCATGCATGCATAAATATTGGATCACGTGGTGCGCCGGCATACTGCTCTGACTAGTGTAAAGACAGGACACTGCTACACTGAGAGACAGTGTTAGGTTTTTATTTTAAGAAGCCTGTGGGTCACTTGTAGGCATTTATGTGGGTGCAATACAACACCTTTGCACCAGTGACACAGAAATACAATAATTAATTATGCTTTTCAGTCTGTGGGTGACTTGTAGCCATTTTTGGTCGGTGCAATACTGCTCCTTTGCACCAGTGACATGGAAATACAATAGTTAATCTGTCTGTGTTGGTGACACATAGCTGTTTTTTGGGGTGCAAAACACGTGAATTGCCCGTGTGACACAAAAATACAATAGGTAATCGGTCTGTTAATTGTTTCAGTGACATATAGCTATTTTTTGGGTGCCAAACACTTCAATTGCCCCGTGACATGGAAATACAATAGTTAATCAGTCTGTTAATTGTGTCAGTGACACAAAGCAATTTTTTTATAATAATAACACTGCATTTTCATCCGTCTAACTGTAATAGCAGAGTAAATTAGTCTGTAAATTGTGTCGGTGACACAAAGCTAATTTTTTTATTAATAACACTGCATTTTCATCCATCTAACTGTAATAAGAGAGTAAATTAGTCTGTTAATTGTGTCTGTGGCACAAAGCAAATTTTTGGGGTTCATCACACTGCATTATCATCCGTCTGTTATAGGAGGTTTAATCAGTATGTTCATTGTGTCGGTGACAGAAAGCAAATTTTTTGGGGGTGCAAAACACTTCAAATGCCCCTGTAACAAGTAAATACAATAGTTAATCAGTCTGTTAATTGTGTCGGTCACACAGCTATTTTTTTGAGTGCAAAACCCTTCAATTTTCCATGACAAATGGAAATATAATAATCAGTCTATTAATTGTGTTGGTGACACTGCAATGCATTCTCATCCGTCTAACTGTTATGGGAGGTTTAATCAGTCTGTTAGTTGTGTCAGTGACAGAAAGCTATTTTTTTATTGATAAACACAGCATTTTCATCCGTCTGCAATCAGAGAGTAAATCAGTCTGTAAGTTGTGTTGGTGACACAAAGAAAATTTTTGGGGGTTAATCACACTGCATTCTCATCTGTCTAACTGTTATAGGAGGTTCATTCAGTCTGTTCATTGTGTCGGTGACAGAAAGCAATTTTTTAATCAGTAACAATGCATTTTCATCTGTCTGACTGTAATAGGAGATTAAATTAGTGTGTGAATTGTGTCAGTGACACATACCCTTTTTTGGGCTTTAAAAGACTTAAATTGCCCCTGTGACATAGAAATACAATAGTTAATCATTCAGTTTTTTCTGTCAGTGACAAATAATCATTTTTTGGGGTACACAACACTTTATTTACACCTGTTACACAGAAATACAATTGTTTGTCTGACCGGCAAGGAGGGCAGGGGAGAGGAGTGGGTGAAAGATGATGGAGGAAAATGAGGTCCTAGACCTCACATGGCATCGAGGTCATCAGAGTGACATCTGCAGTTCAGAGGAAGAGGTGGTGGTCACGCAGTGACAGCCGCACAGCAAAAGAGGGAGCAGGTTGCAAAGCCGCCGGCCCCCAGCCAGTACGCCTGCTACTGCCCAACATGCCGAGGGACAGAGCACAACAAGTCCAGCTCAAAGGAGTTCCTTGGTGTGGCAGTTCTTCATTTAATGTGCTGACAACAAGATACGGGTGGTTTGCACGCTGTTATAAACATAAAAGTTCTCAACGTGAGCACCACCTGCATGATCCGGCATCTAACCGCAAAGCATGAACTGCAGTGGAGTAGACACTTCAAGAATCACAAAAGAGGCTCCTCCTGCTCCCTCTTCTGCTGCAGTTTTGGCCTCTTCCTGCCCCTCTGGAGTGACAGGGGCATCTTCCACCCCACAAACAGACGATGTGGCAGCCACACCATCACCACCGTCACCCAGCATCTCCACACTGTCCCTTCGAAGCGTTTAGCTGTCCTTCCCCCAAACACTGGTGAGAAAAGAGGAAGTACCCACCCACCTGGGAGCCCTGGCCCTGAATGCCAGCATTTCAAAATTTCTGGCCTTTGAAATACTGTCATTCCGTCTGGTGGAGACATACAGTTTTTAACCCCTTAACCACCTCAGCTCCCCTAGCTTAAACCCCCTTAATAACCAGACCACTTTTTACAATTCTGCACTACACTAATTTAACGGTTTATTGCTCGGTCATACAACTTACCACCCAAATGAATTTTACCTCCTTTTCTTCTCACTAATAGAGCTTTCATTTGGTGGTATTTTATTGCTGCTGACATTTTTACTTTTTTTTGTTATTAATCGAAATTGACCGAATTTTTTGCAAAAAATGACATTTTTCACTTTCAGTTGTAAATAAAAAAATATATATACATTTCTATATAAATTTTTCTCTAAATTTATTGTTCTACGTGTCTTTGATAAAAAAAAATGCAATAAGTGTATATTTATTGGTTTGCGCAAAAGTTATAGCGTTTACAAACTATGGTACAAAAATGTGAATTTCCGCATTTTGAAGCAGCTCTGACTTTCTGAGCACCTGTCATGTTTCCTGAGGTTCTACAATGCCCAGACAGTAAAAACACCCCACAAATGACCCCATTTCGGAAAGTAGACACCCTATGGTATTCGATGATTGGCATAGTGAGTTCATAGAAGTTTTTATTTTTTGTCACAGGTTAGCAGAAAATGATGATTTTTTTTTTTCTTACAAAGTCTCATATTCCACTAACTTGTGACAAAAAATAAAAACTTCCATGAACTCACTATGCCCATCACAAAATACCTTGGGGTGTCTTCTTTCCAAAATGGGGTCACTTGTGGGGTATTTATACTGCCCTGGCATTTTAGGGGACCTAAAGCATGAGAAGAAGTCTGGAATCCAAATGCCTAAAAAATGCCCTGTGAAATCCTAAAGGTGCTCTTTAGAATTTGGGCCCCTTTGGGCACCTAGGCTGCAAAAAAGTGTCACACATGTGGTATCGCCGTACTCAGAAGAAGTAGGGCAATGTGTTTTGGGGTGTCTTTTTACATATACCCGTGCGCAAAGGGGCCCAAATTCCAAAGAGTATCTTTACGATTTCACAGGGCATTTTTTACGCATTTGGATTCCAGACTTCTTCTCACGCTTTAGGGCCCCTAAAATGCCAGGGCAGTATAAATACCCCACAAGTGACCCCATTTTGGAAAGAAGACACCCCAAGGTATTCCGTGAAGGTTATGGCGAGTTCCTAGATTATTATTTTTTTGGCACAAGTTAGCGGAAAATGATGATTTTTTTATTTATTTTTTTCTTACAAAGTCTTATATTCCACTAACTTGGGACAAAAAATAAAATTTTACATGAACTCACCATACTCCTCACGGAATACCTTGGGGTGTCTTCTATCCAAAATGGGGTCACTTGTGGGGTATTTATACTGCCCTGGCATTTTAGGGGCCCTAAAGCGTGAGAAGAAGTCTGGAATCCAAATGCGTAAAAAATGCCCTGTGAAATCGTAAAGATACTCTTTGGAATTTGGGCCCCTTTGCGCACCTAGGCTGCAAAAAAGTGTCACACATGTGGTATCGCCGTACTCAGGAGAAGTAGGGCAATGTGTTTTGAGGTGTATTTTTACATATACCCATGCTGGGTGAGAGAAATATCTCTGTAAAAGTCAACTTTTCCCATTTTCTTATACAAAGTTGTCATTTTAGAGAGATATTTCTCTCACCCAGCATGGGTATATGTAAAAAGACACCCTAAAACACATTGCCCAACTTCTCCTGAGTATGGCGATACCACATGTGTGACACTTTTTTGCAGCCTAGGTGCGCAAAGGGGCCCAAATTCCAATGAGTACCTTTTAGGAGGGCATTTTTAGGCATTTGGATTCCAGACTTCTTCTCACGCTTTAGGGCCCCTAAAATGCCAGGGCAGTATAAATACCCCACAAGTGACCCCATTTTGGAAAGAAGACACCCCAAGGTATTCCATGAGGGGCATGGTGAGTTCATAGAAGTTTTTTTTTTTTGGCACAAGTTAGCGGAAATTGATTTATTTATTTTTTTTCTCACAAAGTCTCCCTTTCCGCTAACTTGTGACAAAAAGTTCAATCTTTCATGGACTTAATATGCCCCTCAGCGAATACCTTGGGGTGTCTACTTTCCGAAATGGGGTCATTTGTGGGGTGTGTTTACTGTTCTGGCATTTTGGGGGGGCTAAATTGTGAGCAACCCTGTAAAGCCTAAAGGTACTCGTTGGACTTTCGGCCCCTTTACGCACCTAGGCTGCAAAAAAGTGTCACACATGTGGTATCGCCGTACTCAGGAGAAGTAGGGCAATGTGTTTTGGGGTGTATTTTTACATATACCCATGCTGGGTGAGAGGAATATCTCTGTAAATTGACAACTTTGTATTAAAAAATATAAAAAGTTGTCATTTACAGAGATATTTCTCACACACAGTATGGGTATATGTAAAAATACACCCCAAAACACATTGCTCTACTTCTCTTGAGTACGGCGATACCACATGTGTGACACTTTTTTGCAGCCTAGGTGCGCAAAGGGGCCCAAATTCCAATGAAAATCTTTACGATTTCACAGGGCATTTTTTACGCATTTGGATTCCAAACTACATCTCACGCTTTAGGTCCCCTAAAGTGCCAGGGCAGTATAAATACTCCACAAGTGACCCCATTTTGGAAAGAAGACACCCCAAGGTATTCCTTGAGGGGCATGGCGAGTTCCTAGAATATATTTTTTTTTTGCACAAGTTAGCGGAAAATTATTATTTTTTATTTTTTTTATTTTTTCTCTTACAAAGTCTTATATTCTACTAACTTGTGACAAAAAATAAAATTTTACATGAACTCACCATGCCCCTCACGAAATACCTTGGGGTGTCTTCTTTCCAAAATAAGGGTCACATGTGGGGTATTTATACTGCCCTGGCCTTTTAGGGGCCCTAAAGCATGAGAAGAAGTCTGGAATATAAATGTCTACATTTTTTTACGCATTTGGATTCCGTGAGGGGCATGGTGAGTTCATGTGAGATTTTATTTTTTGTCACAAGTTAGTGGAATATTAGACTTTGTAAGAAAAAAAAAAAAAATATCAATTTCCGCTAACTTGTGACAAAAAAAAAATCTTCTATGAACTCGCCATGCCCCTCAAAAGTGATCTTTTTATAGCGCCGCAGCGATTTTACGGTGTTTTTGCAGTGATCAGAAAAAAAATAATTCTGTCACTGTGGTGGGGCGGACTGAACGCAAGTGTGCACACAAGATCCGGCCTGATCGGGCGAACACTGCGTTTTTTGTAGAGCCTATAGAACATGTCCTATTCTTGTCCGCAATTGCGGACAAGAAAAGGCATTTTCTATATAGTTCTGGCAATGTGCGGATCCGCAAAATGCGGAAAGCACATTGCCGGTGTCCGTGTTTTGCGGATCCGCGATGTCCATGTTTTGCGGATCCGTGGATCCGCAAAACACATACGGATGTCTGAATGGAGCCTTACAGGGGGGTGATCAATGACAGGGGGATAATCACTATAGGGGGGTGAGTCTATATGGGGTGATCACCCCCCTGTCATTGATCACCCCCCGTAAGGCTCCATTCAGACGTCCGTATGTGTTTTGTGGATCCGCGGATCCGTGGATCCACGGATCCGCAAAACACATACAGACGTCTGAATGGAGCCTTACAGGGGGTGATCAGGAAGTCTATATGGGGTGATCAGGGGTTAATAAGGGGTTAATAAGTGACAGGGGGGTGTAGTGTAGTGGTGTTTGGTGCTACTTTACAGAGCTGCCTGTGTCCTCTGGTGGTCGATCCAAGCAAAAGGGACCACCAGAGGACCAGATAGCCGGTATATTAGACGCGGTTATCAAAACAGCGTCTAATATACCTTTTTGGGGTTAAAAAAATCGCATCTACAGCCTGCCAGCGAATGATCGCCGCTGGCAGGCTGCAGATCCTCTCGTTTACCTCCAGTTCCTATGAACGCACGCTCCTGTGTGCGCGCGTTCACAGGAAATCTCGCCTCTCGCGAGATGACGCGCCAGAGCATCCAGGAGGAATAACAGGGCCGCCGCCAGGACGCAATCCTGCGCGCGGCGGTCCTGAGGAGGTTAAAGATGACAACTGGGTGCTCAGGAAGAACTCCTTCTAACACAGGGTCATTTTTCAGTATTTTCCAGTTTTTCCAAATTGCATTTTTTATTTTGCCTGTGTTTGTGTTAAATTGCGTTAAAAAAACTAAACTTAAAGGTATTCCCACCTTCCACTTTTTTCAAGTTTTTCTTCTTTTCAATTTAGATGCGAAGGCTTATTTCAGATGAGACTTATCGGAAGTTAAAGAGAAATCCGGTTATGGAATATAAGAGCAAGTTTTATAAACTACTCCAAAAAGGAATTGAGAAGGGTATTCTAAACAAAAAGGAACTGGATTACCTGCAAATCAAGTACCCTGTCATGCCTGTTATTTACCATCTGCCCAAGATGTATATATAGACCACCTGGCCAAGTCAAAGAATTAGATGATCTACTAGTTGAGGAAATAGCTAAAATGACATTGAAAGGGGAAGTTATCATTATGGGAGACTTTAATCTTCCTGATGTAAACTGGAAAACCAAAATAGCTAGTTCTGCCAGGAGTACAGATATGCTAAATTCCCTACTGGGATTATCTCTACAGCAAGTAATTGAGGAGCCAACCCGGAAGGAGTCCATTTTAGATTTAGTATTCACAAATGGGAATTTGGTATCTGATATTACTGCAGGGGAAAGGTTGGGATCTAGTGATCACCAGTCAGTGTGGTTTACTATAAGTACAGTGACTGAGTCATACCACACAAAAACTAAAGTTTTAGATTTTAGAAAAACTGACTTTTCTAAAATTAGATTAGAGGTATACGAGTCCCTATCAGATTGGAACAATATCAATGGAGTCCAGGAGAAATGGAACTACTTAAAAGTGGCACTATTGAAGGCAACAGATAATTGCATTAGGCTAGTCAGTAAAAGCAAAAAAGGAAGAGACCACTGTGGTACTCCGCAGAAGTGGCCAAAATCATTAAAAACAAAAAGATAGCATTTAGTAATTATAAAAATAACTAAACGAGAATGACAGGGAAATTTATAAGATTAGGCAGAGAGAGGCCAAGCAAGTTATAAGAGCTTCTAAAGCACAGGCAGAAAAGAAATTAGCTCAGTCAGTAAAAAAAGGTGATAAGACATTCTTCAGATACATAAATGAAAAAAGGAAATTAAAACAAGGAATTACCAAATTAAAAACAAAAGAAGGAAGGTATATGGAAGAAGATAAAGAACTAGCTGACTGCCTCAATGAATACTTCTGTTCAGTTTTTACAAAGGAAAATGAAGGAAAAGGACCTCAGTTAGGGAGGAAGACTAATGAATCTGATGCATGTGTCTAAGTCAGCTGTCTAAAATTAATACAAATAAGTCACAGGGGCCTGATGGGATACACCCACAGCTACAAACCGGATTCCAAAAAAGTTGGGACACTAAACAAATTGTGAATAAAAACTGAATGCAATGATATGGAGATGGCAAATGTCAATATTTTATTTGTAATAGAACGTAGATGACAGATCAAACGTTTAATCTGAGTAAATGTATCATTTTAAAGAAAAAAAAAACGTTGATTCAAAATTTCACGGTGTCAACAAATCCCCAAAAAGTTGGGACAAGTAGCAATAAGAGGCTGGAAAAAGTACATTTGAGCATAACGAAGAGCTGGAAGACCAATTAACACTAATTAGGTCAATTGGCAACATGATTGGGTATAAAAAGAGCTTCTCAGAGTGGCAGTGTCTCTCAGAAGCCAAGATGGGTAGAGGATCACCAATTCCCACAATGTTGCGCAGAAAGATAGTGGAGCAATATCAGAAAGGTGTTACCCAGCGAAAAATTGCAAAGACTTTGCGTCTATCATCATCAACTGTGCATAACATCATCCGAAGATTCAGAGAATCTGGAACAATCTCTGTGCATAAGGGTCAAGGCCGTAAAACCATACTGGATGCCTGTGATCTCCAGGCCCTTAAACGACACTGCACCACAAACAGGAATGCTACTGTAAAGGAAATCACAGAATGGGCTCAGGAATACTTCCAGAAACCATTGTCAGTGAACACAATCCACCGTGCCACCTGCCGTTGCCAGCTGAAACTCTACAGTGCAAAGAAGAAGCCATTTCTAAGCAAGATCCACAAGCTCAGGCGTTTTCACTGGGCCAGGGATCATTTAAAATGGAGTGTGGCAAAATGGAAGACTGTTCTGTGGTCAGACGAGTCACTATTCTAAGTTCTTTTTGGAAATCTGGGACGCCATGTCATCCGGACCAAAGAGGACAAGGACAACCCAAGTTGTTATCAACGCTCAGTTCAGAAGCCTGCATCTCTGATGGTATGGGGTTGCATGAGTGCGTGTGGCATGGGCAGCTTGCATGTCTGGAAAGGCCCCATTAATGCAGAAAAATATATTTAGGTTCTAGAACAACATATGCTCCCATCCAGACGTCATCTCTTTCAGGGAAGACCCTGCATTTTTCAACAAGATAATGCCAGACCACATTCTGCATCAATCACAACATCATGGCTGCGTAGGAGAAGGATATGGGTACTGAAATGGCCAGTCTGTAGTCCAGATCTGTCACCTATAGAGAACATTTGGCGCATCATAAAGAAGAAGGTGCAACAAAGAAGGCCCAAGACGATTGAACATTTAGAGGCCTGTATTAGACAAGAATGGGAGAGCATTCCTATTTCTAAACTTGAGAAACTGGTCTCCTCGGTCCCCAGACGTCTGTTGAGTGTTGTAAGAATAAGGGGAGATGCCACACAGTGGTGAAAATGGCTTGTCCCAACTTTTTGGGGATTTGTTGACACCATGAAATTCTGATTCAACATATTTTTCCCTTAAAATGGTACATTTTCTCAGTTTAAACTTTTGTTCCGTGATTTATGTTCTATTCTGAATAAAATATTAGAAGTTGGCACCTCCACATCATTGCATTCAGTTTTTATTCACGATTTGTATAGTGTCCCAACTTTTTTGGAATCCGGTTTGTATTAAAAGAGCTCAGCGGCGAACTAGCAAAACCATTAACAGATTTATTTAACTAATCACTGGTAACAGGAGTCGTCCCAAATGATTGGAAATTAGCAAATATTGTGCCCATTCACAAGAAAGGTAGTAGGGAGGAATCGGGCAACTATAGGCCAGTAAGCCTGACATCAATAGTGGGGAAATTAATGGAAACCATACTTAAGGAGAGAATTGTGGAACATCAAAAATCCCATGGATTGAAAGATGAAAAACAGCATAGGTTTACTTCAAGGAGATGATGTCAAACTAATCTTATAGATTTTTTTGATTGGGTGATTAAAATAATAGATGGCGGATGTGCAGTAGACATAGCTTATCTAGACTTTAGTAAGGCTTTTGATACTGTCCCACATATAAGGCTTATCAATAAATTGCAGTCTTTGAGCTTGGACTCCCATATTGTTGAATGGATTAGGCAGCGGCTTAAGGGACAGACAACAGGGAGTATATTCAGACCATGGTCTTGTTACCAGTGGGGTACCTCAGGGATCTGTTCTGGGACCCATATTGTTTAATATCTTTATCTGGTAAGGTGTGTTTTTTTGCTAATGCACAAAGTTTTGTAACAGGGTTGATGTCCCTGGAGGGATTCACCAAATGGAAAAGAATTTAGGAAAACTAGAGGAATGGTCAAAAATATGGCAACTAAAATGTAATGTTGATAAGTGCAAGATAATGCACCTGGTGCATAAAAACCCAAGAGCAGAATATAAAATCAGTGATACAGTCCTAACCTCAGAATCTGAGGAAAGAGATTTAGGGGTCATTATTTCAGAAGACTTAAAGGTAGGCAGACAATGTCATAGAGCAGCAGGAAATGCTAGAAGAATGCTTGGGTGTATAGGGAGAGGCATTACCAGTAGAAAGAGGGAGGTGCTCATGCCTCTCTACAGAGCACTAGTGAGACCTCATTTGGAGTATTGTGCGCAGTAGGGAGACCATATCTCCAGAAGGATATTGAAACTTTGTAGTTAGAGGACTTCATTCAAACTGCACATTAGATCTACCTCCAGCTTATACAAAAGACGATATACAGTGCCTTGCAAAAGTATTCACCCCTTGACTTTTTTTGTATTTTGGTGCCTCACAACCTGGAATTAACATGGATTGTTTGAGGATTTGCATAATTAAATTTACAGAACATGCCTACAACTTTGAAGATGTTTGTTGTTTTTTTTATTGTGAAGCAAACATCAAATAGGATAAAATTACACAAAAAGGCAATGTGCACAACTATTTACCCCTTTAAAAACAATACTTTGTAGAGCCACCTTTTGTGGCAATCACAGCTCCAAGTCGCTTTGGATAAGTCTCTATGAGCTTGCCACATTTTACCACTGGGATTTTTGCCCTTTCCTCCTTCCCAAACTGCTCCAGCTCCTTCAAGTTGGATGGTTTGCGCTTGTGAACAGCAATCTTTAAGTCTGACCACAGATTTTCTATTGGATTGAGATCTGGGCTTTGACTAGGCCATTCCCACACATTTACATGTTTCCCCTTAAACCACTCAAGTGTTGCTTTAGCAGTGTGTTTGGGGTCATTGTCCTGCTGGAAGGTGAGCCTCCGTCTAGCCTCAAATCACACACAGAGTGGTACAGGTTTTGCTCAAGAATTTCCCTGTATTTAGCACTATCCATCTTTCCCTCAACTCTGACCAGTTTCCCATTCCCGGCTGCTGAAAAACATCCCCACAGCATGATTCTGCCACCACCATGTTTCACTGTGGGGATGGTGTTCTTTGGGTGATGTGATGTGTTGGGTTTGCACCAGACATAGCGTTTTCTTTGATGGCCGAAAAGTACAATTTTAGTCTTATCAGACCAAAGCACCTTCCTCCATACATTTTTGGAGTCTCCCACATGCCTTTTTGCAAACTCACAACATTCCTTTTTGTTTTTAGCTGAAAGTAATGGCTTTCTTCTAGCCACTCTGCCATGAAGCCCAACTCTATGGAGCGTACGGCTTATTGTCATCCTATGTACAGATACTCCAGTCTCTGCTGTGGAACTTTGCAGCTCCTCCAGGGTTACCTTAGGTCTCTGTGCTGCCTCTCTGATTAATGCCCTCCTTGCCCGGTCCATGAGTTTTGGTGGGTGGTCGTCTCTTTGCAGGTTTGCTGTTGTGCCATGTTTTTTCCATTTGGTTATGATTTGATGGTGCTCCTGAGGATCATCAAAGATTTGGATATTTTTTTATAACCTAACCCTGACTTGTATTTCTCAACAACATTGTCCCTTACTTGTTTGGAGAGTTCCTTGGTCTTCATGACAGTGTTTAATTAATGATGCCTCTTGCTTAGGTGATGCAGCTTCTGGGGCCTTTCAAAAAAGGTGTGTATATGTAATGACAGATCATGTGACACTTAGATTGCACACAGGTGGACATCATTTCACTAATTATGTAACTTATGAAGGTAATTGGTTGCACCAGAGATTTTTATGGGCTTCCTAACAAAGGGGGTGAATACATACACACATGCCAGTTTTCTGTTTTCTATTTCTAAACAATAGTTTTATTTATATATTTTTCTCATTTCACTTCACCAACTTATACTATTGTGTTCTGATCCATCACATAAAATTCAGAGTAACAAAACATTGAATTTAAGGCTGTAATGTAACAAAATATGAAAACAGTCAAGGGAGGTGAATACTTTTACAAGACACTGTACCTAACAACACCAAATAATCTATAAGGACACACATATAAAATAATTGCATATTTATTGAGTAATTAACCTTACAACATACATAATACATAGAAAAATAATGAGTGCAGCAGCAATGCAGGCTAGTGCTGTGACAAGCAGCTCACCTGCTAGACCACAGGGTAACCCAATCCTAATGGGGAAAAGCTCAAGGTGTATACAGTACAAAGGACGCTATGACATATGCCAATAGAAGGGCCAAAGGCACTGTACCTCTAGCTCAATATTGCATACCTACCTATGAAACAGCCAATAAATGGGAGCAACTATCTGTCATATCTCATGAAATATCCCCGCTGAAGGAGTTTGGTGTTGGAGTGTTGATAGGCTAAGATTGTCCCGAAGCCTTGGTACCACGAAAGGTAATCACAGGAGGAAAGGATGAACCCTACGCTGTTCAAACTGATCTAGGATGGGGTATTGCTGGAGAAAACAGCAGATCGCAAACTCAAGACAGTTGACAGGATTGTGTCATCAAATATCTGTCCAAGAGTTACCAACTATAAGTCCAGCAAAAGTAATCAAGATCCTTGAATCCAACTTTGCAGATATAAGTTCTAAAGAAAAGAGTGTATACCAAGAAGACATAAAGTTCGTACACACTCTAGAAGTAAGTATTCAGCAGAATCAACAAAGTCATCTTGAAATGTCCTTACCTTTTAGAGAACGACCTCGTCTGACAAATAACAGAAATCTTGCCCTAGCAAGATTGAAATGTTTGAAGAAAAGGATGGTAAGAGATCCCAAACTGAAGAATGAATATTTGAAATTCATGGAAGGCATCCTTGAAGAAGGACATGCAGAGAAAGTTAATAATCAGCCTAAAGAAGGAGAAGTGTGGTACATCCCACATCAAGGTGTCTACCACTCAAAGAAACCAGATAAGATTAGAGTGGTATTTGATTGCTCAGCAAAGTACGATGATGTTGCATTGAACGATCATCTACTAAAAGGACAAGATCTTACAAACACTCTGCCTGGAGTACTCTGTAAATTCAGAAAGTATCCCGTAGCAGTCATGTGTGACGTTCAAAAGATGTTCCACCAGTTTCATGTGAAGAATAAAGATAGAGACTTCCTGAGGTTTCTATGGTGGGAGGACGGAGATGCAGAATACAGAATTAAAGTACACTTGTTTGGAGCAACATCATCTCCAGGTTGCGCCAATTATGGTATGGAGTACCTGGCCAATCAGAATGAAAAGGATTGCCCATCAGCAGCAAATTTTCTGAAGAAAAACTTTTATTTAGATGATGGTCTTATAAGTCTAGAGTGCACAGAATATGTAATCAAATTAGTGAAAGAAAGCCAATAGTTATGCACAAGAGGAAACCTGTGCCTTCACAAATTTATTTCAAACAACAGAGAGGTACTGGAATCCATCAGTGACTCTGAACGTGCAGCAACAATGAAGAATGTAGATCTCAATTATGATCATCTTCCAGTTCAGAATGAACTGGGATTGGGATAGAATGTACAGAATGACAAGTTCTTCTTTGAAGTATCTATTGAAGAGAAAGTTGCAACTAGACGCACCATTCTTTCCGCTGTGGATTCTATATTTGACCCATTGGGATTCTTGGCTTCAGTAATCCTCAGAGCAAAATAAATACTACAAGAATTATGCGGACAGAAGTTGGGATGGGATGAGCCTATACCTGAAAATTTGAGGCCAAGGTGGGAGAGTTGGACAAGAGACCTGCAAAACTTGAGAGAGGTTTTTGATATCCAGATGTTTTGTACATCATGATTTCAAGTACAAGAAAATAGAAATTCATCTCTTTTCAGATGCCAGTAGTTATGGTTATTGTCAGTGCTCCTACATCAGAGTGATAGGAGAAGAAAAGATGCACTGTGCCCTGGTTATGGGGAAGGCCAGACTTGCACCTACCAGTATTCAGACAATACCAAGACTTGAACGGAAAGCAGCTGTTGTTTCAGCATCAGTAAGCAAGTTTCTGAGAGAAGAATTGGAATTCAAAATAGATGAAGAATATTTTTGCACAGACTCACAAGTTGTCCTACGATACATAAACAATGAAGTTCAAAGATTCCATATCTTTGTCGCCAATAGAGTTGAGAAAATTCGGGAAATAACAAATCCAGAACATTGGCATCACATTGACACAAAGCATAACCCAGCAGATCATGCTTCAAGAGGTCTGAATGTAACAGAATTGAAAAATTCAAATTGGTTCACAAGCCCAGAGTTCCTTTGGGAAAATGAAATCATGCCCAGTAAAGGTTACACAGAAATGTCTATGGGTGATCCAGAAGTTAAAGTTGTACAAACATTGAGCACTGCTGCCAAGTGTCAAAATGACATACTTGAAAGACTATCTAGATGTTCAAAATGGGATATGGTCATAAATGTAGTAGGTCAAATTTAACGTTTGGCAAAGGGAATCAGAAAGAAGGAATTGTTGAATGTAGAAGAAAGAATGAAAGCTGAAGAAACAGTGATAAGACTCATTCAACAAAGATTATACAGTGAAGAGTTGAAGAGACTTAGTCAAGAACTTAAAAGGCTTCCAAACAACCACCCATTGTACAAGCTAAATCTTGTTCTGCAGGATGGTATACTGAAGGTGGGGGGAAGACTGGAAAATGCATTGTTACCTAGCAGAGTGAAGCATCCAGCAATTCTACCTAAAAACTCTACATTCACAAGATTGATTATTGATCACTACTACAACAAATCCTTGCATCAAGGAAGAAGCTTTACCCAAAGCTGTTTGAGAGAAGGTGGTTACTGGATAGTGAAAGGAAGCAAAGTTATAGCAAAGTATATAAGTAAAGGTGTAGTCTGCAGAAAGGCATGTAGACCTACCGAAGAATAAAGAATGCTAGATTTACCGGCAAATCGTGTAAACCCATCACCACCATTTCTTTATAGCAGAATAGATTGTTTTGGCCCATTCATCACCAAACAGAACCGCAAGGAGTACAAGAGATATGGACTAATATTTATATGTCTGAGCTTCAGAGAAATTCACCTGGAAATTTTAGAGTATATGTCAACTGACACATTCATCAACGCCTTGAGATGTTTCATAGCCATTAGAGGTACTGTCAGAGAGCTTAGATCTGACCAAGGATCAAATTTTGTCGAAGCAAAGAATGAATTGAAGAAAGCTCTGAAAGAGATTGATAAAGAAAAATTAACTGAGTATTTGTTAGAGAAACAGTGTGATTTTCACATAAATGCTCGACATGGAAGCCATACAGGAAGAGTTTGGGAAAGACAAATCAGAAGTATTAGAAATGTGTTAAGTTCACTGTTGAAAAAATACACCGGAAGAATAGATGATGCTTCACTTAGGACCCTATTCTATGAAGTAATATCTATTGTTAACAGTCGTCCACTTACAGTGGATAAGATCAACGATCCAACAAGTTTAGACCCTTTAACTCCCAACCATCTACTTCACCTTAAGTCTGATTACATACAGCCACCACCTGGCAGGTTCACCAAAGAGGATTTATATGCTAAAAGAAGAGGGTGAAGAGTTCAATATCTATCAGATTAGTTTTGGAATAGATGGAGACAAGAGTACTTAGCCAATCTTATGCTAATAAGTAAATGGCAAACACCCAGAAGAAATATCCAAGTTGGTGACATAGTGTTAGTGAAAGAAGAAGATTTACCTAGAAGTCAATGGAAATTGGCCAAAGTTCTAAAAGTTCAAAAGGATGAAGACAAACTAGTAAGAAGAGTGTTGTTACAAATAGGAGACTCAAAACTTGACAAAAAAGGAAAACGTCTCACTACTCCACTCAAGTTGGAACGTCCTATACATAAGAACATAGAATTATAGGTAATTTTGGTGGGAGTGTAGCTGGCCAGCTAGGACTAGTCCTAGGTTGCTAGTAAAGCTTATATGTTTATACAGCTAGACCTGCCAATAACCTTAATTTAGTTCCTATGTTTATGTGTTAGAGACAAAAGCAGAGTTATTTACTGTGACATCATGCTTTTGAACAGAAAGCATAGTGTTAATATGTTATTGCTGGGCAGTAGTCTAGACCAATCACAGCCAGCTTCTCACACAGCAAGAGTTTTCACCGATCACAGCCAGCCTGACACACAGCCTGTCTGGGAATTCCCCCAGCTCCTGCTGCTAGAATCATTATTCACCAGAGACAGGAGCTGAAGAGACATTCACTCCACTGAGAGCTGAGTTTTATGGGAATAGAGGCCAAAATAGGTATTTAAAACAGGTATATAATGTTCATATTGTTAGTATTGTGTTTAGAACTGTATACTGAACTAGATATATATGTGTTTACATACAATTCCACCAATTGCAACCATACAATTGCAAACCACAAAGTTCACAAATTCAATTAAAACCATACCAGATTATACTCAACCAATCTGCAAATAGTCACTGCTAACTGCATACTGCAAGTGAACTATTAGTTAGACCTGAGATATACCTCTCAGAGAGATCATAAAGTGCTTAAGTAACTTAAAGTGAGAGTACACAGATACTGAAGAGAGAAATACAGTCAGGTCCATAAATATTGGGACATCGACACAATTGTAACATTTTTGCCTCTATACACCACCACAATGGATTTGAAATGAAACAAACAAGATGTGCTTTAACTGCAGACTGACAGTTTTAATTTGAGGCTATTTACATCCAAATCAGGTGAACGGTGTAGGAATTACAACAGTTTGCATATGTGCCCACCACTTGTTAAGGAACCAAAAGTAATGTGACAATTGGCTTCTCAGCTGTTTCATGGCCAGGTGTGTGTTATTCCCTCATTATCCCAATTACAATGAGCAGATAAAAGGTCCAGAGTTCATTTCAAGTGTGCTATTTGCATTTGGAATCTGTTGCTGTCAACTCTCAAGATGAGATCCAAAGAGCTGTCACTATCAGTGAAGCAAGCCATCATTAGGCTGAAAAAAACAAAACATACCCATCAGAGAGGTAGCAAAAGCATTAGGTGCGGCCAAAACAACTGTTTGGAACATTCTTAAAAAGAAGGAACGCACCGGTGAACTCAGCAACACTAAAAGATCGGAAGACCATGGAAAACAACTATGGTGAAGAATTCTTTCACTGGTGAAGAAAACACCCTTCACAACAGTTGGCCAGATCAAGAACACTCTCCAGGAGGTAGGTGTATGTGTGTCAAAGTCAACAATCAAGAGAAGACTTCACCAGAGTGAATACAGAGGGTTCACCACAAGATTTAAACCATTGGTGAGCCTCAAAAACAGGAAGGCCAGATTAGAGTTTGCCAAACGACTTCTAAAAAAGCCTTCACAGTTCTGGAACAACATCCTATGGACAGATGAGACCAAGATCAACTTGTCCCAGAGTGATCGGAAGAGAAGTGTATGGAGAAAGAAAGGAACTGCTCATGATCCTAAGCATACCACCTCATCTGTGAAGCATGGTGGTGGTAGTGTCATGGCGGGGGCATGTATGGCTGCCAATGGAACTGGTTCTCTTGTATTTATTGATGATGTGACTGCTGACAAAAGCAGCAGGATGAATTCTGAAGTGTTTCGGGCAATATTATCTGCTCATATTCAGCCAATTGCTTCAGAACTCATTGGACGGCGCTTTACAGTGCAGATAGACAATGACCCAAAGCATACTGCAAAAGCAACCAAAGAGTTTTTCAAGGGAAATAAGTGGAATGTTATGCAATGGCCAAGTCAATCACCTGACCTGAATCCGATTGAGCATGCATTTCACTTGCTGAAGACAATACTAAAGGGAAAATGCCCCAAGAACAAGCAGGAACTGAAGACAGTTGCAGTAGAGGTCTGGGATGAAACCCAGCATCTGGTGATGTCTATGCGTTCCAGACTTCAGGCTGTAATTGACTGCAAAGGATTTGCAACCAAGTATTAAAAAGTGAAAGTTTGATTTAGGATTATTATTCTGTCCCATTACTTTTGGTTCCTTAACAAGTGGGAGGCACATATGCAAAGTGTTGTAATTCCTACACCGTTCACCTGATTTGGATGTAAATACCCTCAAATTAAAGCTGACAGTCTGCAGTTAAAGAACATCTTATTTGTTTCATTTCAAATGCATTGTGGTGGTGTATAGAGCCAAAAATGTTAGAATTGTGTCGATGTCCCAATATTTATGAACCTGACTGTATATCCACCATTTTGTGTTGAATGACAAGATTGAACAGTTGAACCACCATCTTATGCATACCGCCATTTTGTGATATCTTTTCAACACATGTTTTGAAAAGTTGAAGTTAATAAAGAAGTTATTTGAAGCATTTGGTGTGCTTTTTAAGCCTACTGTTTCCATAGAACTGCGCTATAGGAATTACAGAGTAATAGACAGTCTGTTTAGACTAAAAGTCAGAGATATAAAAATTCTTCTAATGCCACAGCACAAAAGGCACTTCATAGTGCTGTGCCTGCCACACACACACACATATGCTATTGCAGCGCAGATGTGACAATTCACTGCAGACACCATTTATAGGCAAAGTGTGGATAAATTATGGAAAAAATATATTTGTTGTCAGTAATATTTTTCCCAATATCTGGCCCTGACACACAGAGGGTATTGCAGCACAGATGTCACAAGTCACTGCAGACACCCTCTATCCAAAAAGTATTGCAAAGTATGGAAAAAAAATTGCTGGCTATATTATATTGCTGCCAGCCTGCCACCACGCACTATAGCCCTTAAAAGGACTTTTGGGTCTTTGAAACGTTTTGCTATTGAATATATTGCGATCACACTCCCTACATTATCTGTCCCTTCCTAAGCGCAGCTCTCCCTGACTTACAATGAGCCGAACCCGTGTCATCAGCTCATTGTACTGGCATTACATGGCTATTGGCATTACAGTGATGGCAGTACTTACCTGCACGTTTATTGGCTGCTTAGCAGCCGCAAAATGTGCAGGGAGGAGACTCGAGCATGGGGCTCGAGCACATCAGCCAAGCATCGCCAAGCACCACCACACTCAGCCAAGTACCGCCATGTGCCGAGCATAGCGATGCTCGAGCCGAACAGGTATTCACCCGAGCATGCTCGCTCATCACTAGTCAGCATCACAACAGCTTCATGGAATGAGTTTCTGTTGATGAGCAAATGCATAGGATAATCATGCACAATGTAAAGAATCAGCTGAAGTGATTTTATCCATTGGACTCTAAATCTCAGTGGATACTGATTCTCATTGAAGAAACACGACATTGTATGGAAATGTACTTTCAGTCAATGTCCCATAAAAACCGTATTCAAATTAACTAACACCAGCCAAACCTAAAACACCCATCTGTAGATAGCACTGTTTCAGGGTTCTAGATCATCATGAGTAGAGCAGGATACAGGTTGTATGGATGAGATGCCTCAGATGCAGCTGAGGGATGTATTGTTGGACTCTACAGCAAAAGAAATGTGTTTTGTGGAGTGCTGAATAAAAATGCACTATTATGATTTGCATAATATCCTGCCTGAATGTATACTGAAAATGAATGCTTGATGGAAGGAAAAAAACTCTTGAGGCTGTTTTTTTCATGTTTTTTTCCATGGATCCTCACTTCCAATAAACCAAAATCTTAGGGTGGGTTCACATCTGCGTTCTGGATTCCGTTATGGCTTTCCATTATAAAATAGTTATAATGGAAAATAACGGAATCCATAAGACGGAAGGACAGATCCGTTTTATTGCCCATAGACTTGTATTATGACGGAATGCAAAACGGAAGCCTTTAAAGGCATTCTGTTTTGCTTTCTGTCTTAATAGAAGTTTATGGGGAAGCATAAAAGATCCGTCTAGTTTCTGTTATGCAGAACGGAGAAAAAAGTCCTGTCGACAGGACTTTGTTTTCCGTCTTGCATAACGGGACCCAGACGGATCAGTTATGATTTCCATAGACTTCTATTAAGACGGATCAAAACGAAATGCCTCTAAAGGCTTCCGTTTTGACTTCCATTTTATGGATTCCGTTATTTTCCATTATAACCATGTTATAATGGAAAGCCATAACAGAATCCCTAACGCAGATGTGAACCCACCCTTACTGCTGCAGTGGTAAATGGTACACTAGACATGACACTAGACATGGGTCTGCTTCTTGCTTTGTGGTCTGAAGGTTGTGCCATTTTATGTTTTAGTATGACTGTGACCATGTGGATAAAACAATGATTTAGTGGCGAAGAAATTGATTTGCTTGTACAGAGATATCTCCATCACATATTTAGATCATTCAAAAAGCTAACTACCCACAAAGTCTTATCATCCCAACTAGTGTCCAGCTTCATCAAAGCTCCAGTGCTGCTAAATGGGGTCCCAAGACTGAGAGCTTGTACAGTAGCAAAGAGAAGATCAGCACCATATCCGTGAGAACAAAAATAATGTTGATGATGCATCTAATGATTTGTCCACATCATTTTGCCCTTTTGGTGTATATAATTCTCATAATTTTGTTCACAAATTGTTTATTTCTGCATTACCATACAGCTTTAAGTATGTTCCTTTCACACCGTTGATACTATTCCTCTGTCAAACAAAGAAGTATGCATGTTGTAGCTAACTTAACTACAACACACGACTGATGGAGCTTTTATTACTAAACACAAGACAAGTAGTCATAATGCTCTAAATAGCAGTTTTGAAAGTTATTAGGCAGAACAATAAAATCACTAAAACTTAGAATGTAAAATATGACAACTAATAAAAAAGCAGGTGGTTCTCTGTCATACTGAAATAAAGTGGTAGAAATTTCAAATGTCTTGTACATACTGTAAGTGCTGTTTTTAATGTCTACATACTAAATATGTTTTTATATCTATAGATAATATACAAGTCATTTATATTTCTTTTTAAATATATTTTTTTCAACTCAAAGTATATAAAAACTAAAATAGGAATTGTCCAAAAGGCATCTCATCATGTCTGGAATGCAAACAAAGACTGGAGGTGGGCTTCCGAAAAACACCAGTGCTTGAGAGCGTGGGCTTTGAAGGACACATGGAGGTATGTGGGAGCTTGGCTGTAAGTTGTATCTTAGCCTCTTTCAGACTGTGTTCGCACTCCGTAGGTAGTTTAGTGGTAGGAACCCATGCCACGCTGAGATACCTTGATGGTGGTGCAAAAGGGCTCTGATGTGTTCCTGACTGGAATACATTGGCTAAAGTCTCAGTTCTTAACATCAGCTTGAGGGATTAGCCAGTGTTGTCAGTTGCATATCATGTTGGTGCACCTTTCGCAGTGATTTATATCTTTAAGGGACATCTGTCAGCAGATTTGCACCCATGAAACATGTGCGCTTGGTACCTAAAGGCACCTGTGTTGGGCCAATATTCATATATGCCCACATTTCTGAGAAAAATGATGTTTTAATATATGTAAATGAACCTCTAGGAGCAACGGGGGTGTTGCCATTACACTTACAGGCTCAGCTCCCTCTGCAACTGCTGCGCCTTATACACTTTGATTGACAGGGTCATGCAGTGTAAACTTTATCACATCCCGCCGTGTCATTTAACATGGAGGCAACATGGCAGATGCAGAGGGAGCTGAGCTACTAAGTGTAACCGAAACACCACCATTGCTACTAGAGGTTAATTTGCATGTAATTAAACATCATTGGTAACTCAGTTTGCTAGTTGTCCTTCCTTCGGCCTGGATTTAGAAGTGGCCATCAAATTTGATCCAAATTCAGCCTAAATCAAAGTATTGGGGGTCTCCTAGAACGGTATCCAACCCCTTTCAAGCTATATAACACCAAGACAGCATTAATAATGTCAAAGTGACAGTGACATATGGCTATGGGTAAACGCATGGTAGCCGGTGTAACAAAGTGTATTTAAACACAACACTCAAATTTTTTCTTATTTTAAAAAATTCAAAACATTCAATTAATGATCCCTTTTTTTTGGGGGGGGGGGAGGGGGGCGGATGCCTGCCAATGTTTATGCAGACAATGTTGGTATCAGAATGAGCAATGGCTTTTAAACTTCGTTTTTTAAAGTCCTGTAGCAGTATACTCTCTTCTTCCGTGTTAATTACTTTACATAGTTTAGTGTCATCTGAGCCAGTTACTTACCCACATACAGACATTTTCCCCCAGTCCAAGCATTCTCGGCATTCTCATTTTATATACTAAGATTTTATGTGGTACAGTATCAAATGCTTTGGAGAAGTCTAGCTATATGACATCTAATGACTCACCCCGATCCAGTCTACAACTTACATTCTCATAGAAACTAATTAAATTTGACATGAGCGATCCCCTCATGAAGCCATGCTGATACAGTGTTATTCACTTATTTTCATTGAGGTACTCAAAGATAGTATGTCTAAGAAAACCTTCAGTTTACCCACAATGGATGTTAGACATACTGGCCTAAAGTTTTTTAGGCTCAGTTTTTGACCTCTTTCTTAATGCTGACACCACATTTGCTAAGCACCAATCCTGTGGAATTGACCCTATCATTATAGTTCTTAAAGGGGGTTTCTGACTTTATTATACTGATAACCTATCCTCTGGATGCATCATCAGTAACTGATTGGTGGGCATCTGATACCTGGGAGAACGAGGAGGTATGCCGAATGTCGCTTCCTACTCACAGCTGATTGCTTGGTATCGCTGCTCAGCCTCATTCACTTGAATAGGACTGTGCTGCGCCCATCTCACGTTACCAATTAACATGATGTCGCTGGCCTAGGGTAAGCCTTCTTGCAGCTTAGCCTAGGTTATGTGACATCATGTTCATCAGTCACTAGTGATGAGCGGGAGGTGCCATATTCGATTTCAACGAAATTTGCGAATATTCGCTTGGATATTCATCTCATATTCGTCGAAATCGAATATTCGTCATTATTCTAGTTATCGCGATTAATATGCGATTTAAATAATCACGTATTGCGATTTTAACTTAAGGTAACCTTCCTATTGGTTTGATATCTAGAATAAGCAATTCGATTAATATAACTTGAAGTAATCGCATTGCGATTTCAACTTAGAGCTGTGTTTCTAATGGGTCAGCTTGCTAGAATTAACGAAGTTAACGAATATGGAATATAGCAGTGCTAAGTTGAAATCGCAATTCGATTAATATAACTTGAAGAATTCGCATTGCGATTTCAACTTAGACCTGGTTTATTATGGTTGGCTTGGTAGAATTAGCGAAGATGACGAATATGACGAATGTATTCGTCGTATTCCTCAAAACGAAGATGACGAAGTATTCTCCATCTTCGTTTTAGCTACATATTCGTCAACTTCGCTAATTCTAGCAATCAAATAGGAAAGTTGACTAGAGAGAGCTAAGTTTTTAATTCGCTATGCGATTATATTACTTTGCTTTTTTTAAAAATAAATAAAATAATTATAATACTTGATAATTATTATAATTATTCTATTTATTTAAAAAAAAGCAAAGTAATATAATCGCATAGCGAATTCAAAACTTAGCTGTCTCTAGTCAACTTTCTTTATTGATTGCTAGAATTAGCGAAGTTGATGAATAGGTAGCTAAAACGAAGATGCAGAATACTTCGTTATCTTCGTTTTGAGGAATATGACGAATACATTCGTCATATTCGTCATCTTCGCTAATTCTACCAAGCCAACCATAATTAACCAGGTCTAAGTGGAAATCGCAATGCGATTACTTCAAGTTATATTAATCGCATTGCGATTTTAACTTAATTCTCACATCCGACAGTACATTCTAGTATGGAGGCGTTCCCATGGTAATGGGGACGCTCCATGAGCACGGAAGTCAGCAGAAGCGGCAACGGCCACTGACTGAAACAGCCAGGAAGCCAGGAATCCTCAGGACAGGTAAGAACTACTTTTGGGAAGTGGGAAAGAAAAAAATATAACAATAAAAAAAACAAAAAAAATTGAATATTCGAAATAGCGAATCTATAGTGCTATATTCGAAATATTCGCGAATTAGCGAAGTGCCGATATTCGCTAAAAAAATTCGCTATTCGAATATTCGCGCTCAACACTATCAGTCACATGGCCTAGGTGCAGCTTAGTCCCATTGAAGCGAAAGGGACTGAGCTGCAATACCAAGAACAGCTACTGTATAATGTATGGCGCTGTACTTAGGGAGCTGAGAGCAGGCCATGGAGCTATTATCAGCGCTGGTGCCTTCTCAATCAGCTGGTCAGTCAGGGTCCAGGGTGTCGGACCCCACCAATCAGATACTGAAGACCAATCCTGAGGATAGGTCCTCAGTATGAAAAAGTTGGAAAACCACTTTAAATATGAGAGAATAAGGGTCCGTCTATTACATTATTTAATTCTCTTAGGACACGAGGGTGTATGCCATCTGAAACAGGTGATTTGTCTATTTTAATCTTTTTAAGATACCACATTTAATGGGGAGTTTACTTTGACATTCTTACATTTTTCAATTTTCTGAATACAGTGGAGAAAAAATATTTAATAAATTAGCTTTCTTGTCTCTCTCTAACTCTTCCCTCATCACACTTTCAGGTTTAACCTTTTTACCATTTATATTTATAGGGTTAGTTTTATTCTCTTTGGCAATGCACCATATTCCATTTTTTTACTTATTGCTTTTTAGTGCGTCTTCGCTTCCTTTCTATTCTAATAATTTAAATGCTTCCTTTTATGTTATTTATTGACACTGCTATTCATCCACATTGGTTTTTCCTGTTCCTGATCCTTTTATTCCTGTAATGTATATACTAAGGATGGGCGAATTGACTATAACTGAATGGGATTCATTATGAATCTCACAAATTTGAATCCACAAAATGAAGCAGAAGATTTTTGATTGGTTTTGGATGAGTTGCATAAAATGGTGCACAGCAAAACCACAAGAGGGGAAGAAGAAGAATCTTAGGATCCCGAAATTTCATATGGAGGGATCCTCATGGGATTTTGATCATCCCATGTTGTTAGGTGGTGGTTTTTGCGGGAGTTTTCCCGCCAAAAGTGGTGGTCAGGGTGGCTAAAATTAGCCATTGTCTCTGGGTAGAGGGTAAAGGTTTAGGGATTGGATACTTAGGGCACCTATGGTGGGTCATTGCTGGGCAGATTAAATGTTGGTGCCCAGCAACAGTTAGGGCATTGGGTGATGTGTTATTTGGAGGGGGATCTATTTGTGTATATATTGCGCCAGCTGACGGTGATATCGATGTCAGCCAAGCCGCAAGTGTGGAGCTTCACCCGCCCGCCCCCTTTTTTAACCGTATTGTCACGACTGCTTTATTAGAAGCGGACGAGTTTTATTCTGATATTTAGGCCTAGCTTAGGGCTGGTCAAATTGTGGTTATTAAGTTAGATGGTCCGAGCTTATGGCTGGTCCAATATGTGGTTATTAAGTTATATGGTTCATGGTTTTAATGTTCTAATTGGTTTAAACTGTTCTTTAATAAAGCTGGTGGTGGCCAAATCTTTCCACCATATCAAGTGTCCACGTGTCTTATTTTATTTATGTCTTATGATATTTATGTTTATTGACGGTGAAGGGATATTGCTTTATGCACTGATATAATCTATAATCCCATGTTCACATGACACTGGGAAGAACTAGAGGGAGAGCTAGCCCTGATTGGTTCACCGGCTAGCATACAGCCTCAATCATAACATCAGAACATCATTCTGCTTTGCACTTGCGATCTGGCAGGAAGTTGCGTTGTGGCTTTGCCTCTGCAGACATAGCCTACCGATATCCTACGCTAGAGACGGTATAAGATTATAGGAGAGAATAGGTGATAGGGACAGTATAAGAAGATTATAGGCAGAGAAGAGGAGTAATACTTGAGAATTTGGAGTATATTAAGGGGCGTAATCAGAGAGAAAGAGTGAGAACTTGCCAGTATTAGCTGTTCATGCTGGCAGGCTACTGTCAACTCGGCTTCTAGCAACTAATTCTACATTACAGATTCTTGCAAAAACAAGTATATATATTTTTTTTTAAAGTTTCTTTCTACACTTCCATACAAATTACATTAATGCAAGAACTTAGGAATTGCCCCTTATTATTTTCTAGAAATCAGTTTCTAATTACTGTTTGGGATTTGGCATCTCAGTGCATTATTGCCATATTACTGAAGGCGTTGTACACTACTACAAGATAAGGGGTAGATACAGCAGCAAACGCATTTAGCACCGTGCTAGTGAAGGCAATATTGCATCACAGGATCTAGTTCAAAAGGTTTATCAAATATCTCTGCTAAAGAATTGCATTGTCAAACCCGAGATTTAGTGAATGAATGTTATTCTTTGAAAAAGTGCTCAATAATTTTTCCAAAATAATAAGACATCAATCACACCATTATCATTGCCGTGTTACTGAGCATGTTGTACATTGGTGCAAAATAAGGTTTGGAGTGGATAAAGCAGCATAGTCACATTTCACATCAGTAACACAAAATATAAGCGTGTTAGTGAAGGCAACTGCATAATAGTGTCTAGTTTAGGCTACTTTCACACTAGCTTTTGGTGCGGATCAGTCATGGATCTGCACAAACGCATCCGTTCAGATAATACAAATGTCTGCATCCATTCAGAACGGATCCGTCTTAAACACCATTGAAAGTCAATGGAGGAGCGTTTTGGTGTCCGCCTCTAAAGCAGAATGGAGGCGGAACGGAGCCAAACTGATGCATTCTGAGCGGATCATTATCCATTCAGAATGCATTAGGAAAAAACGGATCCGTTTTGGACCGCTTGTGAGATCCCTGAACGAATCTCACAAACGGAAACCAAAACGCCAGTGTGAAAGTAGCCTTTAAAAGACATTTATCATTTATCCCTGGCAAAAATATTGCATTGTCACAGCCGAGTTTTACTGAATGCGTGTTCTTCTTTGAAAAAAGCATTCAATAATTTTACCCCAGCAAATAAGGCAGCCATAACGCTAATATCATTATTGTTCTATGGCATGTGGTATATCTTGCTTCAACATAACAGGTGGATACATCAGTAACACAAATTATAACTGTGTCAGTGAAAGCATAAACTGCATGAACACGTCTAGTTGAAAAACAAAACAAAAAATGGATCCTGTATTTTAACCCTTTCTACACCAGATGTTTTTCTGTTTTGTGTAAATTGCAGACTGTAGAAGCCTATGTGCTTTCCCACGGCCGGGGCCACCAGAGAGGCCTACACCTTTTCCTATAGTGTGCAAACATGACCACTACTGATGGATTGCAGGGTGGTCTTAACCATGTAAAGAGCAGTGTATAATGTGATGGGAAAATGAATCCAGCCAGCAAAGCCATATGTACAATCACAATACATTAGTAAGTGGCTTGTAAGAACTTCCTCTCCATATTTAATGCCACTTGGTAAAGTGAGACACTACAACTTGGAGAACTACAACTTGGAGAACCTCAAACTAGGGTCCGCAACTGAAGCTGCTTCATACCATCACATGCCAACATTCAGGACCCTGAATTTGTTAGACCCCACACCCTTCCCACCATATATACCAAAAGAGGGTAAAATTATCTTCTGGTCATTCCCTCTTCATCTGCAGGTTTTAGTTGGCCCCAACTTCTTATGGGCTCCATATCAACTGGATAACCTGACTATATGGTATGTATAACCTTGCTGAGAGGTTTTACAACAGGTGAAGTACAAGATAATACCAAGATATAATAAAACTAAAAAGCCAGCTCAGCAGTTATATGACAGCTTTACAAAACTATTTGCAGAAAAAGATCTCTAGAGGACTTTACAATTTACTCTGAGTCCCTTGTTAAGGAGTGAAATAATGTAATTTCAAATTGCTCCCTAAAACTTATGCATCTTTTTGTGAAACAGGTGGAAATTAAACTTAAAAAGCTCACTTGATGTTTCTGCTGATGCACCTCATAATGCATTAAGTACATAGCTAAAAAAAGATTTTATCTTGACTATAAATGGCTTTTGTTGAGTTAAGTGAAAGTTTGCCCAGTGCCACCACTCATATCTGGTGTCACAGTAGCTTGCATTTAAAAAAAAATAATAATAATTTTGACTGTAATATAATAGCAGACAGTTGCCGTCACGCGGGTGTGTTTAAGGCCCAGCTGCCAGTGCATAGTGTCACTTCAGCGCCATTCATTTCTGGTGTCACATTCGATTACATTTAAAGAAAAACAACAATTTTGACTGTGAATAAATAGCAGTCAGTTGCACACACGTGTTTGTGTGTTTAAGGCCCAGCTGCCAGTGCATAGTGTAACTTCAGCGCCATTCATTTCTGGTGTCACATTCGATTACAATCAAAGAAAAACTAAAATTTTGACTGTGAATAAATAGCAGTCAGTTGCACACACGTGTTTGTGTATTTAAGGCCCAGCTGCCAGTGCATAGTGTCACTTCAGTGCCATTCATATCTGGTGTCACATTCGATTACATTTAAAGAAAAACAATAATTTTGACTGTGAATAAATAGCAGTCAGTTGCACACGTGTTTGTGTGTTTAAGGCCCTGCTGCAAGTCCATAGCGTCACTTCAGCGCAACTCATATCTGGTGTCACAGTAGCTTGCACGCATAGTACAACTTAACTAATCTAAAAAAAATTACAGGCAGAGGCAGGCCACCCTGCAGGGGCCATCGTGGTCGTGGTGCTGTGATTCCCTTGGGCCCTAGAATAATGCCCAGTGTTCAGAGGCCACGTACCCTGAACTCGAAAAGTTCTGAGGACATAGTTGACTGGCTAACACAGGACACCCAATCTTCTACAGCTTCCGCTCGGAACCTTGACGCACCATCCTCCTCCATCTCAGCTTCGGGCACCTCTCAAGTTACCACTCGCCCGCCTGCCGCCACCACCAACACTAGCACCACAGCTGCTTCACTTGATCTGTCAGAGGAGTTATTTACACATCAGTTGGAAGAAATGAGTGATGCGCAACCATTATTGCCAGAGGATGTAGATAACAGGGATATGTCTCAGTCAGGCAGCATTACACACATGGACGTACAGTGTGATGATGATGATGTTGTACCCGCTGCTGCTTCCTTTGCTGAGTTGTCAGATACAAGTGAAATGGTTGATGATGACGATGTGTCCGTGGATGTCACGTGGGTGCCCGCTCGAAGAGAAGAAGAACAGGGGGAAAGTTCAGATGGGGAGACAGAGAGGAGGAGGACACGAGTTGGAAGCAGGGGGAGGTCATCGCAAGGAGCTAGTGGCACAGTCAGACAGCATGCATCAGCACCTGGGGTCAGCCAGACAGCACGCCAATCAACGCATGCTGTTGCCACCACCAGAATGCCGTCATTGCAGATCTCAGCAGTGTGGCATTTTTTTTGTGTGTCTGCCTCTGACAACAGCGATGCCATTTGCAACCTGTGCCAAAAGAAACTGAGTCGTGGGAAGTCCAACACCCACCTAGGTACAACTGCTTTGCGAAGGCACATGATCGCACATCACAAACGCCTATGGGATCAACACATGAGTACAAGCAGCACACAAACTCAAAGCCGCCATCCTCCTCCTGGTCCAGTATCTTCAGCCACGTCAACCACTGCTGTCCTCCTTGCCCCCTCTCAACCATCCGCCACTCCGTCTCTCGCCTTGAGCAGTTCCTGCTCATCTGCCCACAGTCAGGTGTCTGTCAAGGACATGTTTGAGCGTAAGAAGCCAATGTCACAAAGTCACCCCCTTGTCCAGCGTCTGACAGCTGGCTTGTCTGAACTCTTAGCCCGCCAGCTTTTACCATACAAGCTGGTGGAGTCTGAGGCCTTCAAAAAATTTGTAGCTATTGGGACACCGCAGTGGAAGGTACCCGGCCGAAATTTCTTTGCACAAATGGCAATCCCCAACCTGTACTCGATTGTGCAAAAGGAAGTAATGGCATGTCTGGCACACAGTGTTGGGGCAAGGGTCCATCTGACCACTGATACCTGGTCTGCAAAGCACGGTCAGGGCAGGTATATCACCTACACTGCGCATTGGGTAAACCTGCTGACGGCTGCCAAGCATGGAATGCGTGGCTCTGCAGAGGAGTTGGTGACACCGCCACGACTTGCAGGCAGGCCTGCTGCCACCTCCTCTACTCCTCCTACTCCATCCTCTTCTATAACCTCCTCGGCTGAGTCCTCTTCTGCTGCTGCGTCTAGCTCCACATCAACGGCACCCCCCCAGCTTGCCGTCTTGGGGTTGACTTGCCTGAAAGCAGAGAGTCACACCGGACCAGCACTTCTGTCCGCCCTGAACGCACAGGTGGATCAGTGGCTGACTCCGCACCAACTGGAGATCTGCAAAGTGGTGTGTGACAACAGAAGCTATTTGTTGGTGGCATTGAATTTGGGCAAGTTGACACATGTGCCGTGCATGCCACATGTGTTGAATCTGATCGTACAACTCTTTTTGCATAAGTACCCAGGCTTACAGGACGTCCTCAAGCAGGCCAGGAAGGTGTGGGGCCATTTCAGGCGTTCCTACACGGCCATGGCGCACTTTTCAGATATCCAGTGGAGAAACAACATGCCAGTGAGGCGCTTGATTTGCGACAGCCCGACACGTTGGAATTCAACACTCCTAATGTTCGACCGCCTGCTCCAAAAAAAAGCCGTCAACGATTATTTGTATGACCGGGGTGCTAGGACAGCCTCTGCGGAGCTGGGAATTTTTTTGCCACGTTACTGGACGCTCATACACAATGCCTGTAGGCTCATGCATCCTTTTGAGGAGGTGACAAACATAGTCAGTCGCACCGAAGGCACCATCAATGACATCATCCCATTTGTTTTCTTCCTGGATCGTGCCCTGTGAAGAGTGCTGGATCAGGCCGTAGATGAGCGTGAAGAGGAAGAGTTGTGGTCACCATCACCACCAGAAACAGCCTTAATACCCGTCGCTTGCTGGACCTGCGGCAACGCTGGAAGAGGAGTGTGAGGAAGAGAAGTCAGAGAAGGAATGTGGCTTTGAGGAGGAGGAAAACGAACCACAACAGGCATCCCAGGGTGCTCGTTGTCACCTATCTGGTACCCGTGGTGTTGCACGTGGCTGGGGGGAAGAACATACCTTCAGTGAGATCACTGAGGATGAGGAACGGGACATGAGTAGCTCGGCATCCAACCTTGTGCAAATGGGGTCTTTCATGCTGTTGTGCCTGTTGAGGGACCCTCGTATAAAAAGGCTGAAGGAGAACGACCTGTACTGGGTGGCCACGCTACTAGACCCCCGGTATAAGCAGAAAGTGCCTGAAATGTTACCGAATTACTGCAAGTCGGAAAGGATGCAGCAGTTCTAAAATAAATTAAAAAGTATGCTTTACACAGCGTATAAGGGTGATGTCACAGCACAACGGGAATCTAACAGGGGAAGAGGTGAAAGTAATCCTCCTCCTCCCACGACCACGCCGGCAAGGACAGGACGCTTTACAGACGTGTTGTTGATGGAGGACATGCAGAGCTTTTTAAGTCCTACGCATCGTCACAGCCCTTCGGGGTCCACCCTCAGAGAACGAATCGACCGACAGGTAGCAGACTACCTCGCCTAAACTGCAGGTATTGACACTCTGAGGAGCGATGAACCCCTTGACTACTGGGTGTGCAGGCTTGACCTGTGGCCTGAGCTATCCCAATTTGCGATAGAACTTCTGGCCTGCCCCGCTTCAAGTGTCCTGTCAGAAAGGACCTTCAGTGCAGCAGGAGGTATTGTCACTGAGAAGAGAAGTCGCCTAGGTCAAAAAAGTCTAGATTACCTCACCTTTATTAAGATGAATGAGGGATGGATCCCCAAGGGACTGACAGTGTGCGATACATTCGACTAATAAAGGCCTGATGAGATGAGCTGCCTTGGGCTAAAAATGGTCCACACGCTGCTGTATTTTATCTCTGAATGCTGGATGACTTGCGTGACTTCTCCGCCACCAACTAGGGTTCAAGCCGCAATGTTTTAGGGCACTTTCTGCCTGGGAAACATCAATTTTTCTGGCCGCTGATACAGCAGTGGCTGCAACAATACCAGATTTTTCAGGCATGTGTACATGCCTAATTTTTCAGGCCTCTGGTGCTTCACTGTGGCTTCAAAAACCAAAAAAAAAAAAGGCACATACATGTGTCAATTCCCCTTCGTGATCATTACCTTGTTGTGGTGAAGGGGCTTGCGTATCACAATGAAGCGACCACCTCCATGAGTGTGTTGGCAATGGCAATGTTGGCACACCCCAGATGATAAGGTCGTTGCTTCATTGTGAACAGACCAAAAGCGATTGGCTGGATAATTTTGCATAGAAAAAACATTAATTTTCTTTGGGATCATCTAAGGTGATCATTAAAGCCTACTAGGCCAACAATGGGCCCACACTGCAGAATCATTGTTTTCTGGGTAACTTAACTGTCACTGAACTACCTCAGCACGACCATAGGCTTTGAAAACACCCCATCGCCTGCAATCTCCCAAACGTGCGCACAAGCACAGTCATCACTACACCAAGATTGACGCATAGAGGTATAAAATTTATGTCATGAGTGTTTCAACTATATTGACAACTCTTTGCGGTTGTCTAACATCTATTCTATACACGTCCACTGATAGGGGACGTAACAGGGATTAAACTGATAGGAATAGTACTACTTAACATATCTCATAATAATAATAATAATAATAATAATAATAATAATACTAGTGGACGTAACAGGAATTAAACTGATAGGAATAGTACTACTTAACACACCTTATAATAATAATAATAATAATAATAATACTAGTGGACGTAACAGGGATTAAACTGATAGGAATAGTATTATTTAACACACCACTCCTATCTGGTGGCACAGTAGATTGCACGCGCAGTGCCCCAAATTGGACGTAGGAGGACCGATCAAGCTTTTTTTTCCATCTCCCGGTTCCTAAAATCTATTCCATATACACGTCCCCTGATAGGGGACGTAACAGGGATTAAACTGATAAGAATAGTATCTGGTGGCACAGTAGATTGCACGCGCAGTGCCCCAAATTGGACGTAGGAGGACCGACCAAGCATCTTTTTCCATCTCCCGGTTCCTAAAATCGATTCCATATGCAAGTCCCCTGATAGGGGACGTAACAGGGATTAAACTGATAAGAATAGTACTACTTAACACACCGCTCCTATATGGTGGCACAGGAGATTGCACGCGCAGTGCCCCAAATTGGAAGTAGGAGGACCGACCAAGCATCTTTTTCCATCTCCCGGTTCCTAAAATCGATTCCATATACACGTCCCCTGATAGGGGACGTAACAGGGATTAAACTGATAGGAATAGTACTACTTAACACACCTTATAATAATGCAGAGAGAGGCAACGCAGAGAGAGAAGTCTGAAGAAGAGGAGTCAGAGGAGGAAGGTGGCTTTGAGGAGGTGGAAGACGGACCACAGCAGGCGTCCCAGGGGGCTTGTTGTCATCTTTCGGGGACCCTTGGTGTTGTATGTGGCTGCGTGGAGGAAAAGACCTTCAATGACATCAGTGAGGACAAGGAACGGGACATGGCTAGCTTGGTATCCAACCTTGTGCAAATGGGGAGTTTGCGGTTGTGCAAATGGACTGTTTGCGGTTGTTTGCGGTGCGTTAAACAGGGAGTTTGGTCTGTCACTGTGAAGCGGGCGTAACCCTTACACTACCTGATCGATACAACATCATACCTGATGTTTTAAAGCACGTTATTCCAAACAATTTAGGAATGTTAGGTGATTTATGCCCTTTATGGATTAAAACCCGACTCTGCGCCAACTATGTAATTTTCCATGGGAGTTTTGCCATGGATCCCCCTCCGGCATGCCACAGTCCAGGTGTTAGTCCCCTTGAAACAACTTTTCCATCACTATTGTGGCCAGAAAGAGTCCCTGGGGGTTTTAAAATTCCGGGACACAAGATCAAAGGTGGACTTACCACCAGGATGTCCAGCAAGGACAGTATCGTGATGTTCCTTGAATACCTTGTATCGCAGTCCATCAGGAACAAACAACCTCCCTGGGGAACAAGAACCAGGAGCCCCCTCCTGGGCTCCCAACATCTCCATCTCCAATTCAGGGTACAGAGTAGAGACCACCACCCCATCAGCCAAAATCGGAGCAGGATCCTCTGAATCACATTCCCCAGGAAAACTGTGAGACAACGCATCTGCCTTGACGTTTTTAACCCCCGGGCGAAAAGTAACCACAAAATTGAACCTGGTAAAGAACAGTGACCATCTGGCCTGTCTAGGATTCAGACGATTGGCAGATTGCAGGTAAGCCAAATTCTTATGATCCGTATATACTGTAACGGGGTGAGACGCCCCCTCCAACCAGTGACGCCATTCCTCAAAGGCCAATTTGATGGCCAGCAATTCCCTATCTCCTACATCATAATTCCTCTCGGCGACCGAGAGCTTCTTGGAAAAAAAAGGCACACGGAACCCATTTGCCAGGAGATGAACCCTACGACAGCACTGCTCCAACCCCCACTTCTGATGCATCAACCTCCACCACGAATGGCTGAGACACATCGGGCTGCATCAGAATGGGAGCAGACGCAAAACATTCCTTAATAGCCGAAAAGGCCTGCAATGCCTCATCCGACCATACAGAGACGTCGGCGCCCTTCTTAGTCATATCGGTCAGAGGTTTTACAAAGGTAGAATAGTTCAAGATAAATTTTCTATAATAATTAGTAAACCCCAAAAACCGCATCAAAGCTTTCTGATTCTCCGGTCGGTCCCATTCCCGAACCGCCCGGACCTTTTCGGGGTCCATACGAAAACCAGAGTCAGAAAGCAGATATCCCAGAAACGGAAGCTCCTGCACAGAAAACACACATTTCTCCAATTTGGCATATAATTTATTCTCCCGAAGGATCGTCAAAACCTGTCTCACGTGATCCTGATGGGTCTTCAGATCAGGAGAGTAAATTTAAATGTCATCCAAGTAAACTACCACGAACCTCCCCACAAAATGATGGAAAATGTCATTGACGAATCGCTGAAATACCGCTGGCGCGTTAGTTAACCCAAAAGGCATGACCAGATTCTTGAAATGACCCTCGTGCGTGTTGAAGGCCGTTTTCCACTCATCCCCTTCCTTGATTCTTAAATCCAACTTGGAGAACACCTTGGCTCCAACAATCTGATCAAAAAGATCGGAGATCAAAGGAAGGGGATACGGATCACGGACTGTAATACGGTTCAATTCCCGGAAATCCAAACAAGGTCTCAGCGATCCATCCTTTTTCTTTACAATCAATAAACCCACTGCCACAGGAGACTTAGATGGCCTAATATGACCTTTTGCCAAACTCTCGGCAATATACTTCCGCATGACCTCTCTTTCAGGTTGAGAAAGATTGTAAAGCCGAGACTTTGGCAACTTAGCCCCTGGGATGAGATTAACTGGACAATCATAGTCACGATGAGGGGGCAATTCCTGAGCCCCACCCTCCGAAAAGACATCCGCAAAATCTGAGAGATACTGAGGTAGAGCCGTAGTAGACACACCAGAGTTAGAGGTGCCAAGACAATTGTCCGAACAAAATTCACTCCAACCAATGATCTGTCTTGCTTGCCAATCTATAATTGGGTTATGTTTTGTTAACCACGGTAACCCTAAGACTATAGAAGCGGGCAAGTCCTTCATGACAAAACAAGACATAATCTCAACATGTGAATCACCCACCCTTAACAGAATACCATGAGCAATATGAGTGAGACTCCTTTGAGAAAGAGGGGAAGAATCAATTGCGAAAACCGGAATCTCTCTTTCTAAAAAGTGCAAGTACTTAGACCCAGATTTTGAAGAAAAAGAAAATCAGGTTTTCCCCAGCACCACAGTCAATGAATACTTCAACAACAAAAAGTTCTTGAGTCTAGCGCCACCATAGCTGGAAGGAGAAAGTGAGTATTACAGGGAGCTTGCATACCTGCTTGCTTCACCACCCCATTCACACTACCAAGAGTCAGGGATGTTTTTTTTTTTCCTTAAGTAAACCCCTTTGTTATTCTCTCTCATCAACATGCGGTTTAACAAAAGGAAAAGCAAAAATAAAATGACCACTTTTTCCACATTAATAACATAGTTTATGCAACCTCCTAAAGTTCCTACTACCAGAACGGAAAGATACCTGACCCAGCTGCATGGGTTCCTCCCCTACCCCAGAGTTACATGTCATATCACCCTAGGGAGCAGGTGAGACGAAACCACTCACCGAAGGGATCCCTTGCGCGGAGGGAACCTTACACCTCTCTCTAGTACGTCTATCTAACCATACTGCCAAAGACATAGCATTCTCCAATGTATCCGGGTACTCATGAAAAGCAAGGGCATCTTTCAATCTCTCAGATAACCCCTGACAAAACTGACTACGTAGTAAAAAGCACTCTCTACCAGCAATTAGCTTAGCATTACATGACAAAAAGGCTTTAGAACATATAACTGCACTGGTGAACGCCAAATATATTTTACTTTTGCCACTACCACTAATACACACCACAAAAGGCTTTAGCAGTGCTGAACGGCAAATATATTTTTCTTTTTCTACTTATACACACCACAAAAGGCTTTAGACCATATAACTGCACCGCTGAATGGGAATTATATTTTTATTTTGCCACTTATACACGAGACACAGGCGATATGATAGAAACTTTTAAATACATAAAGGGAATCAACAAGGTAAAAGAGGAGAGAATATTTAAAAGAAGAAAAACTGCTACAAGAGGACATAGTTTTAAATTAGAGGGGCAAAGGTTTAAAAGTAATATCAGGAAGTATTACTTTACTGAGAGAGTAGTGGATGCATGGAATAGCCTTCCTGCAGAAGTGGTAGCTGCAAATACAGTGAAGGAGTTTAAGCATGCATGGGATAGGCATAAGGCCATCCTTCATATAAGATAGGGCCAGGGGCTATCCATAGTGCTCAGTATATTAGACAGACTAGATGGGCCAAATGGTTCTTATCTGCCGTCACATTCTATGTTTCTATGTTTCTATTACATCACCATGACCTCCAGCTCTGGGTCTCGCGAGATGACCTGATGACTCGGCGCAGGAGGGCACAGTGATCTGTTCCTGACCGCCTGCGCCTGGACACTCGAGCAAAGGTGTCACAGCGGACAGGATATAAGATGCACAGATAACTTTACCAACAAGTTTTCTAGACGAGAAGCTGGGGATAAGGTCACCTCCTAGCAAATCCCTAACAGCTCTCCCTATTCTGCTTTGCCCACATTCAGACCCTAAAGGTGGGAATAATGTGTCCTCGTGCCTGGGCTGAAAATACCCTAGAATCCCTGAGATGGTGAAGGGGAAAAGGGGCAGCCTGCTCCCTCAGAACCAGGAGGGGACAGAAGACACTCAAACAGCCTAGACAGCAAACCAAAGAAATCAGAAACCAACTTATCTTATCTGAGCAGGAAAAGCCACTCCTTCACTCCTTGCTTCCGCAGCCTGACAGAAGCTATAACCCACACGGAACACTGGGAGGGAAGTGATTTAAACCAACGACAAAACTCCAAAAGCAAGACTCCAAAACAAAACAAATGACTAGACACGTGCTGCTAATCTGGCAGACCTCCGTACATAGTCTGAGCAGGGCATGACAGTACCCCCCCTTCTACGGGTGACCTCCGGACACCCCGGACCAACCTTATCCAGGTGGGATCTGTGAAAAGCCCTCACCAGTCGGCTGGCACTGACATCCAGGGACGGAACCCACATCCTCTCCTCAAGGCCGTATCCCCTCCAGTGTACCAGGTATTGAAGGGAACCCCAAAGAACGCTAGAGTCAAGAACCATGGAGATCTCGAACTCTAAATTTCCATCGACCAGAACAGGAGGAGGGGGCAATGGCGATGGTTCCACCGGTTTCACATATTTTTTCAGTAAAGACCTGTGGAACACATCATGGATCCTCCAAGTCTGCGGAAGATCCAGCCGAAACGCTACTGGATTGATCACCGCAGATATTTTATACGGACCAATAAATCTTGGACCCAGTTTCCAAGATGGCACTCTCAGTTTAATATTTTTAGTGGACAACCACACCAGATCACCCACACACAGGTCCGGACCAGTCACACGTCTCTTGTCAGCTATTCGCTTATACCTCTCACCCATCTTCTCCAAATTCACTTGGATCCTCTGCCAGATAGAAGACAAGGCAGAAGAAAATCTCTCCTCCTCTGGCATCCCAGAGGAACTAGTCCCAGAAAAGGTACCAAACTGAGAATGAAAACCGTATGCGCCAAAAAATGGTGACTTACCCATGGACTCCTGCCTACGGTTATTCAAAGCAAACTCTGCTAGGGACAAGAATGAGGACCAGTCCTCCTGATTCTCTGCCACAAAGCACCTCAAGTAGGTCTCCAGGTTTTGATTAGTACGCTCTGTCTGTCCATTCGACTGCGGAGGAAAAGCTGAGGAGAACGAAAGTTAAATACCAAGCCGAGAGCAGAACGCCCTCCAAAACCTGGAGACAAACTGTGTGCCCCTATCAGAAACCACATCCGAAGGAATACCATGCAATTTCACGATATTATCAACAAAAATCTGCGCAAGAGTCTTGGCATTAGGCAGACTAGTTAACGATATAAAGTGAGCCATTTTACTAAAACGGTCAACTACCACCAAAATTACTGTTTTCCCGGAGGAACTCGGCAGATCATAATAAAGTCCATAGACAAGTGCGTCCAAGGACGAGACGGAATCGACAAAGGAAGAAGTGAACCAGCCAGTCGAGTATGAGCAACCTTTGACCGTGCACAGGTTTCACAAGCTGCCACGTAATGTTCAATGCTCTTACGTAACCCTGGCCACCAGAACCTCCGGGACACAAGGTCAAAGGTGGACTTACCACCAGGATGTCCAGCAAGGACAGTATCATGATGTTCCTTGAATACCTTGTATCGCAGTCCTTCAGGAACAAACAACCTCCCTGAGGGACAAGAACCAGGAGCCCCCTTCCAGAACCGCCCGGACCTTTTCGGGGTCCATACGAAAACCAGAGTCAGAAAGCAGATATCCCAAAAACGGAAGCTCCTGCACACATTTCTCCAACTTGGCATATAATTTATTCTCTCGAAGGATCGTCAAAACCTGTCTCACATGATCCTGATGGGTCTTTAGATCAGGAGAGTAAATTAAAATGTCATCCAAGTAAACTACCACGAACCTCCCCACCAAATGATGGAAAATGTCATTGACAAATCGCTGAAATACCGCTGGCACATTCGTCAACCCAAAAGGCATAACCAGATTCTCAAAATGACCCTCATGCGTATTGAAGGCCGTTTTCCACTCATTCCCTTCCTTGATTCTGATCAGATTGTTGGCCCCTCTCAAATCCAACTTGGAGAACACCTTGGCACCCACAATCTGATCAAAAAGGTCGGAGATCAAAGGAAGGGGATACGGATCCCTGACCGTAATAAGGTTCAATTCCCAGAAATCCAAACAAGGTCTCAGCGATCCATTCTTTTCTTTACAAAGAATAAACCTACTGCCACCGGAGACTTAGATGGCCTAATATGACCTTTTGCCAAACTCTCGGCAATATACTTCCGCATGACCTCTCTTTCGGGTTGAGAAAGATTGTAAAGCCGAGACTTTCGCAACTTAGCCCCTGGGATGAGATTAACTGGACAATCATAGTCACGATGAGGGGGCAATTCCTGAGCCCCACCCTCCGAAAAGACATTTGCAAAACCTGAGAGATACTGAGGTAGAGCCGTAATGGACACACCAGAGATAGATGTGCCAAGACAATTATCCAAACAAAATTCACTCCAACCAATGATTTGTCTTGCTTGCCAATCTATAATTGGGTTATGTTTTGTCAACCACGGTAACCCTAAGACTATAGGAGCGGGGAAATCCTTCATGACAAAACAAGACATAATCTCAACATGTGAATCACCCACCCTTAACTGAATACCATGAGCAATATGAGTGAGACTCCTTTGAGAAAGAGGGGAAGAATCAATTGCAAAAGCCGGAATCTCCCTTTCTAAAGTGCAAGTACTTAGACCCAGATTTTGAAGAAAAACAAAGTCAATAAGGTTTACCCCAGCACCACAGTCAATGAATACTTCAACAACAAAAAAATCTTGAGTCTAGCGCCACCATAGCTGGAAGTATAAAACGAGTATTACAGGGAGCTTGCATATCTGCTTGCTCCACCACTCCATTCACGCTACCAAGAGCCAGGACGTGTTTTTTTTTCTCTTTCTTATCATCATGCGGTTTAACAAAAGGACAAGCAAAAACAAAATGACCACTTTTCCCACAGTAGTAACATAGTTTATGCAGTATCCTAAAGGCTCTACTACCAGAATGGAAAGATACCTGACCCAGCTGCGTGGGTTCCTCCCCTACCCCAGAGTTACCTGTAACATCACCCTGGGAAGCAGTAGAGACGAAACCACTCACAGAAGGGATCCCTTGCGCGGAGGGAGCCTTACACCTCTCTCTAATATGTCTATCTAACCGTACTGCCAAAGACATAGCATTCTCCAAAGAATCTGGGTACTCATGAAAAGCAAAGGCATCTTTCAATCTCTCAGATAAACCTCTGACAAAACTGACTACGTAACGCGGGGTCATTCCACTCTGACTCTGTAGCCCATCTCCTAAACTCAACGCAGTAAACCTCTGCAGTATGTTCACCCTGTAATAAATGACGCAATTTAGATTCCGCCATCGAGACCTGATCTGGGTCATCGTAAATTAATCCCAGGGCTTTGAAAAATTCTTCAACCGACCGGAGGGCCAGAGAACCGGGCGGCAGAAAAAAGGCCCAGGATTGCGCGTCCCCTTTAAGCAGAGAAATGATTATACCAACCCTCTGACTTTCATCACCTGACGAAGATGGACGCAGCCGAAAATACAACATACATGACTCTTTAAAGCGGATAAAGTCATCCGCACCCCCTGAAAATCTCTCAGAAAGAGCTCCCCACAAATTTGACCTGCACCTGATGCCAGAGCATTCTGTCACCGTGTGACCGAACTACACCGATCCGCAACCTCTAGAGATAATCCCTGCATGCGGTCAACTAGCGCATCAATTGACGCCATCACAAAACCGCTGAGTAATGGCAGTCAAAGTATGGTGGGTTATAATGTAACGGCGGACAGGATATAAGATGCACAGATAACTAAACCAACAAGTTTTCTAGGCGAGAAGCTGGGGATAAGGTCACCTCCTAGCAAATCCCTAACAGCTCTCCCTATTCTGCTTTGACCACATTCAGACCCTAAAGGTGGGAATAACGTGTCCTCGTGCCTGGGCTGAGAATACCCGAGAATCCCTGAGATGGTGAAGGGGAAAAGGGGCAGCCTGCTCCCTCAGAACCAGGAGGGGACAGACAACACTCAAACAGCCTAGACAGCAAACCAAAGAAATCAGAAACCAACTTATCTTATCTGAGCAGGAAAAGCCAATCCTTCACTCCTTGCTTCCACAGCCTGACAGAAGCTATAACCCGCACAGAACACTGGGAGGGGAGTGATTTAAACCAACGACCCCACCCAGTGCATCTGAAGGGAGGCGGATCTAGCACGACTCCAAAACAAATGACTACACACGTGATGCTAATCTGGCAGACCTCCGTACATAGTCTGAGCAGGGCATGACCAAAGGCTTTAAGAGGCGATGAAGAGAGATGAGTATATATATTTTTTTATGTAAGTACTAGGAGCCATACTGGGGGCACTATGGAGGTGGGGGAAAGAATAGGGGCCATTACATATTATACTGAGGGGCCATTATATATTATAATTATACAGGGGGACTATTATATATTATACAGAGGGCCATTATGTATTATAATTATACAGGGGCACCATTATATATTATACAGAAGGGCCATTATATATTATACAGAGGGGCCATTATATATAATAATTATAGAGAGAAGGCATTATATATTATACAGAGGGGGTTATATATTATAATTATACAGAGGGTCCATTAATAATGGCCCCTCTGTATAATTATAATATATAATGGCCCCAGTGTTTAATATATAATTACCCCCTGTATAATTATTATATCTAATGGCCCCTCTGTATAATATACAATGGCCCCTTGTATAATTATAATATATAATGGCCCCCTGTATAATTATAATATACTATATAATGGCCCCTCTGTATAATTATTATATATAATGACCCCACTGTAATATTAGGATATATAATGGTCCCCTCTGTATTATTATTACTTATATATAATGGCCCCTCTGTATAATTATTATATATAATGACCCCCCAGTATTATTATAATATATAATGGCCCCTCTGTATTATGATTAGGATGTATAATGGCCCATTTACCACGCAACAAAAAAAAACTGGGCAAAAACCACTTGTCCTATACTAAATCGAAGTCAGAATTGTTGTAACACGTCAAGAAATGTTGCTATGCATACAGTTGCAAGAAAAAGTATGTGAACCCTTTGGAATTACACAGACAATCACAGTCTGCTTAAACTAATAACACACAAAGAATTAAATGTTACCATGTTTTTATTGAACACACCATGTAAACATTCACAGTGCAGGTGGAAAAAGTATGTGAACCCTTGGATATAATAACTGGTTTAACCTCCTTTGGCAGCAATAACTTCAACCAAAAGTTTCCTATAGTTGCAGATCAGACGTGCACAACGGTCAGGAGTAGGGATGAGCGAACCCGAACTGTATAGTTCGGGTTCGTACCGAATTTTGGGGTGTCCGTGACACGGACCCGAACCCGAACATTTTCGTAAAAGTTCGGGTTCGGTGTTCGGCGCTTTCTTGGCGCTTTTTGAAAGGCTGCAAAGCAGCCAATCAACAAGCGTTATACTAGTTGCCCCAAGAGGCCATCACAGCCTTGCCTACTATTGGCATGGCTGTGATTGGCCAGTGCAGCCTCTATATAAGCTTGGGTCACGTTGCGCTGCACGTCACTCTGCTGATTCAAGCATAGGGAGAGGTTGCAGCTGCGACGTTAGGGCGAGATTAGGCAGATTAACTCCTCCAAAAGACTTCATTCTGTGATCGATCTGCAGCTGTAGATCATTGAAGTGCTAATATTGACTTGCTCACTTTTTTGAGGCTGCCCAGAGCGTTTTTAGATCACTTTTTTTCTGGGGTGATCGCCGGCCATTTTGTGACTTGTGGTGCGCCAGCACAAGCTATCACCAAGTGTATTTAACCATCAATAGTGTGGTTATTTTGTGCTATATCCTACATCAGCTGCAGGCTGAGCCTGTGTCACCGAAGTGCATTTAACCATCAACAGTCTGGTTATTTTTTGGCCATATACTACATCAGCTGCAGGCTGAGCCTGTGTCACCGAAAGAATTTAACCATCAACAGTCTGGTTATTTTTTGGCCATATACTACATCTGGTGCAGGCTGAGCCTGTGTCACCCAAGTGCATTTAACCATCAACAGTGTGGTTATTTTTTGGCCATATACTACATCAGGGGCAAGTTGAGCCTGTCACCCAGCGCCTAAAAAATAGACCTGACATTTCTATTCAATCAAATCTGTACTGTTTTAGCTGGTCAAGTTATTTGTAGTGACCGTAAAAGCAGACTTTTTGTTCTGGGTTGAAAAACTATTCCCAAATTTGCCATTCTCAAAATAACTAGTTTCTGGTATATGAGGCCTACTTGAAATCTATCCCAAAAAGGATATCTTACATTGAAGGTGCTGATAGTGTCATTCAGAAAAACCTAAGACACACGCTACCGTGCAGATAGAAGTCGGATTCTGTGATTAAACCTATACCTGTCACATAGCGCAAAAAAAAAAAACAGGCCTGACATTTCTATTCAACCAAATCTGTACTGTTTTAGCTGGTCAAGTTATTTGTAGTGACCGTAAAAGCAGACTTTTTGTTGTGGGTTGAAAAACTATTCCCAAATTTGCCATTCTCAAAATAACTAGTTTCTGGTATATGAGGCCTACTTGAAATCTATCCCAAAAAGGATACCTTACATTGAAGGTGCTGATAGTGTCATTCAGAAAAACCTAAGACACACGCTACCGTGCAGATAGAAGTCTGATTCTGTGATTAAACCTATACCTGTCACACAGCGCAAAAAAAAAACAGGCCTGACATTTCTATTCAACCAAATCTGTACTGTTTTAGCTAGTCAAGGTATTTGTAGTGACCGTAAAAGCAGACTTTTTGTTCTGGGTTGAAAAACTATTCCCAAATTTGCCATTCTCAAAATATCTAGTTTCTGGTATATGAGGCCTACTTGAAATCTATCCCAAAAAGGATATCTTACATTGAAGGTGCTGATAGTGTCATTCAGAAAAACCTAAGACACACGCTACCGTGCAGATAGAAGTCTGATTCTGTGATTAAACCTATACCTGTCACATAGCGCAAAAAAAAACAGGCCTGACATTTCTATTCAACCAAATCTGTACTGTTTTAGCTGGTCAAGTTATTTGTAGTGACCGTAAAAGCAGACTTTTTGTTCTGGGTTGAAAAACTATTCCCAAATTTGCCATTCTCAAAATAACTAGTTTCTGGTATTTGAGGCCTACTTGAAATCTATCCCAAAAAGGATATCTTACATTGAAGGTGCTGATAGTGTCATTCAGAAAAACCTAAGACACACGCTACCGTGCAGATAGAAGTCTGATTCTGTGATTAAACCTATACCTGTCACATAGCGCAAAAAAAAAACAGGCCTGACATTTCTATTCAACCAAATCTGTACTGTTTTAGCTGGTCAAGTTATTTGTAGTGACCGTAAAAGCAGACTTTTTGTTCTGGGTTGAAAAACTATTCCCAAATTTGCCATTCTCAAAATAACTAGTTTCTGGTATTTGAGGCCTACTTGAAATCGATCCCAAAAAGGATATCTTACATTGAAGGTGCTGATAGTGTCATTCAGAAAAACCTAAGACACACGCTACCGTGCAGATAGAAGTCTGATTCTGTGATTAAACCTATACCTGTCACATAGCGCAAAAAAAAAACAGGCCTGACATTTCTATTCAACCAAATCTGTACTGTTTTAGCTGGTCAAGTTATTTGTAGTGACCGTCAAAGCAGACTTTTTGTTCTGGGTTGAAAAACTATTCCCAAATTTGCCATTCTCAAAATCGTGGTGAACGGGAACAATGAGTAAAACATCTAATAAGGGACGCGGACGTGGACATGGTCGTGGTGGTGTTAGTGGACCCTCTGGTGCTGGGAGAGGACGTGGCCGTTCTGCCACAGCCACACGTCTTAGTGAACCAACTACCTCAGGTCCCAGTAGCCAGCAGAATTTACAGCGATATTTGGTGGGGCCCAATGCCGTTCTAAGGATGGTAAGGCCTGAGCAGGTGCAGGCATTAGTCAATTGGGTGGCCGACAGTGGATCCAGCACGTTCACATTATCTCCCACCCAGTCTTCTGCAGAAAGCGCACAGATGGCGCATGAAAACCAAGCCCATCGGTCTGTCACATCACCCCCATGCATATCAGGGAAACTGTCTGAGCCTCAAGTTATGCAGCAGTCTCTTATGCTGTTTGAAGACTCTGCTGCCAGGGTTTCCCAAGGGCATCCACCTAGCCCTTCCCCAGGGGTGGAAGAGATAGAATGCACTAACGCACAACCACTTATTTTTCCTGATGATGGGAATACCACCTCAGCACGTCTCTGATGATGACAAAACACAGGTGCCAACTGCTGCGTCTTTCTGCAGTGTGCAGACTGAACAGGAGGTCAGGGATCAAGACTGGGTGGAAGACGATGCAGGGGACGATGAGGTCCTAGACCCCACATGGAATGAAGGTTGTGCCACTGACTTTCACAGTTCGGAGGAAGAGGCAGTGGTGAGACCGAGCCAACAGCGTAGCAAAAGAGGGAGCAGTGGGCAAAATCAAAACACCCGCCGCCAAGAGACTCCGCCTTCTACTGACCGCCGCCATCTGGGACCGAGCACCCCAAAGGCAGCTTCAAGGAGTTCCCTGGCATGGCACTTCTTCAAACAATGTGCTGACGACAAGACCCGAGTGGTTTGCACGCTGTGCCATCAGAGCCTGAAGCGAGGCATTAACGTTCTGAACCTTAGCACAACCTGCATGACCAGGCACCTGCATGCAAAGCATGAACTGCAGTGGAGTAAACACCTTAAAAAAAAGGAAGTCACTCAGGCTCCCCCTGCTGCCTCCTCTGCTGCTGCCGCCTCGGCCTCTTCTGCTGCTGCCGCCGCCTCGGCCTCTTCTGCTTCTGCTGCCGCCGCCTCGGCCTCTTCCTCTGCCTCTGGAGGAACGTTGGCACCTGCCGCCCAGCAAACATGGGATGTACCACCAACACCACCACCTGCGTCACCAAGCATCTCAACCATGTCACACGGCAGCGTTCAGCTCTCCATCTCACAAACATTTGAAAGAAAGCGTAAATTCCCACCTAGCCACCCTCGATCCCTGGCCCTGAATGCCAGCATTTCTAAACTACTGGCCTATGAAATGCTGTCATTTAGGCTGGTGGACACACACAGCTTCAAACAGCTCATGTCACTTGCTGTCCCACAGTATGTTGTTCCCAGCCGCCACTACTTCTCCAAGAGAGCCGTGCCTTCCCTGCACAAACAAGTGTCCGATAAAATCAAGTGTGCACTTTGCAACGCCATCTGTGGCAAGGTCCACCTAACCACAGATACGTGGAGCAGTAAGCATGGCCAGGGACGCTATATCTCCCTAACTGCACACTGGGTAAATGTAGTGGCGGCTGGGCCCCAGGCAGAGAGCTGTTTGGCGCACGTCCTTCCGCCGCCAAGGATCACAGGGCAACATTCTTTGCCTCCTGTCTCCTCCTCCTCCTACTCAGCTTCCTCCTCCTCTTCTTCCACCTGCTCATCCAGTCATCCACACACCTTCACCACCAACTTCAGCACAGCCCGTGGTAAACGTCAGCAGGCCATTCTGAAACTCATATGTTTGGGGGACAGGCCCCACACCGCACAGGAGTTGTGGCGGGGTATAGAACAACAGACCGACGAGTGGTTGCTGCCGGTGAGCCTCAATCCCGGCCTGGTGGTGTGCGATAATGGGCGAAATCTCGTTGCAGCTCTGGGACTAGCCGGTTTGACGCACATCCCTTGCCTGGCGCATGTGCTGAATTTGGTCTTGCAGAAGTTCATTCGCAACTACCCCGACATGTCAGAGCTGCTGCATAAAGTGCGGGCCGTCTGTTCGCGCTTCCGGCGTTCACACCCTGCCGCTGCTCGCCTGTCTGCGCTACAGCGTAACTTCGGCCTTCCCGCTCACCGCCTCATATGCGACGTACCCACCAGGTGGAACTCCACCTTGCATATGCTGGACAGACTGTGCGAGCAGCAGCAGGCCATAGTGGAGTTTCAGCTGCAGCACGCACGGGTCAGTCGCACTGTGGATCAGACACACTTCACCACCAATGACTGGGCCTCCATGCGAGACCTGTGTGCCCTGTTGCGTTGTTTCGAGTACTCCACCAACATGGCCAGTGGCGATGACGCCGTTATCAGCGTTACAATACCACTTCTATGTCTCCTTGAGAAAACACTTAGGGCGATGATGGAAGAGGAGGTGGCCCAGGAGGAAGAGGAGGAAGAGGGGTCATTTTTAGCACTTTCAGTCCAGTCTCTTCGAAGTGACTCAGAGGGAGGTTTTTTGCAACACCAGAGGCCAGGTACAAATGTGACCAGACAGGGCCCACTACTGGAGGACGAGGAGGACGAGGATGAGGAGGAGGTGGAGGAGGATGAGGATGAAGCATGTTCACAGCGGGGTGGCACCCAAAGCAGCTCGGGCCCATCACTGGTGCGTGGCTGGGGGGAAACTCAGGACGATGACGATACGCCTCCCACAGAGGACAGCTTGTCCTTACCTCTGGGCAGCCTGGCACACATGAGCGACTACATGCTGCAGTGCCTGCGCAACGACAGCAGAGTTGCCCACATTTTAACGTGTGCGGACTACTGGGTTGCCACCCTGCTGGATCCACGGTACAAAGACAATGTGCCCACCTTACTTCCTACACTGGAGCGTGATAGGAAGATGCGCGAGTACAAGCGCACGTTGGTAGACGCGCTACTGAGAGCATTCCCAAATGTCACAGGGGAACCAGTGGAAGCCCAAGGCGAAGGCAGAGGAGGAGCAAGAGGTCGCCAACGCAGCTGTGTCACGCCCAGCTCCTCTGAGGGCAGGGTTAGCATGGCAGAGATGTGGAAAAGTTTTGTCAACACGCCACAGCTAACTGCACCACCACCTGATACGGAACGTGTTAGCAGGAGGCAACATTTCACTAACATGGTGGAACAGTACCTGTGCACACCCTTCCACGTACTGACTGATGGTTCGGCCCCATTCAACTTCTGGGTCTCCAAATTGTCCACGTGGCCAGAGCTAGCCTTTTATGCCTTGGAGGTGCTGGCCTGCCCGGCGGCCAGCGTTTTGTCTGAACGTGTATTCAGCACGGCAGGGGGCGTCATTACAGACAAACGCAGCCGCCTGTCTACAGCCAATGTGGACAAGCTGACGTTCATAAAAATGAACCAGGCATGGATCCCACAGGACCTGTCCATCCCTTGTGCAGATTAGATATTAACTACCTCCCCTTAACAATATATTATTCTACTCCAGGGCACTTCCTCATTCAATACTATTTTTAATTTCATTTTACCATTCTATTGCGGGGCAACCCAAAGTTGAATGAACCTCTCCTCTGTATGGGTGCCGGGGCCTAAATGTGTGACAGTGGCCTGTTCCAGTGGTGGGTGACGTGAAGCCTGATTCTCTGCTATGACATGAAGACTTATTCTGTGCTGACATGAAGCCAGATTCTCTGTTACGCGACCTCTCTCCTCTGCCTGGGTGCCTGGGCCTAAATATGTGACAGTGGCCTGTTCTAGTGGTGGGTGACGTGAAGCCTGATTCTCTGCTATGACATGAAGACAGATTCTGCGCTGACATAAGGCCAGATTCTCTGTTACGGGACCTCTCTCCTCTGCCTGGGTGCCTGGGCCTAAATGTGTGACAGTTGCCTGTTCCAGTGGTGGGTGACGTGAAGCCTGATTCTCTGCTAAGACATGAAGACAGATTCTGCACTGACATAGGGCCAGATTCTCTGTTACGGGACCTCTCTCCTCTGTCTGGGTGCCTGGGCCTAAATATGTGACAGTGGCCTGTTCCAGTGGTGGGTGACGTGAAGCCTGATTCTCTGCTATGACATGAAGACAGATTCTGCGCTGACATAAGGCAAGATTCTCTGTTACGGGACCTCTCTCCTCTGCCTGGGTGCCGGGGCCTAAATGTGTGACAGTGGCCTGTTCCAGTGGTGGGTGACGTGAAGCCTGATTCTCTGCTATGACATGAAGACAGATTCTGCGCTGACATAAGGCCAGATTCTCTGTTACGGGACCGCTCTCCTCTGTCTGGGTGCCGGAGCCTAAATATGTGACAGTGGCCTCTTCCAGTGGTGGGTGACATGAAGCCAGATTCTCTGCTATGGCATGAAGAGACTGATTCTCTGCTGACATGAAGCCAGATTCTTTGCTATGGCATGAAGAGACTGATTCTCTGCTGACGTGAAGCCAGATTCTCTGCTATGGGACCTCTATCCAATTGATATCGGGTCATTTTTATTTTTTTAATTTTTATTTTAATTCATTTCCCTATCCACATTTGTTTGCAGGGGATTTACCTACATGTTGCTGCCTTTTGCAGCACTCTAGCTCTTTCCTGGGCTGTTTTACAGCCTTTTTAGTGCCCAAAAGTTCGGGTCCCCATTGACTTCAATGGGGTTCGGGTTCGGGACGAAGTTCGGTTCGGGTTCGGATCCCGAAGCCGAACATTTCCGGGAAGTTCGGCCGAACTTCTTAAACCCGAACATCCAGGTGTTCGCTCAACTCTAGTCAGGAGTAATTCTTGACCATTCCTCTTTACAAAACTGTTCCAGTTCAGCAATATTCTTGAGATGTCTGGTGTGAATCGCTTTCTTGAGGTCATGCCACAGCATCTCAATCGGGTTGAGGTCAGGACTCTGACTGGGCCACTCCAGAAGGCGTATTTTCTTCTGTTTAAGCCATTCTGTTGTTGATTTACTTCTATGCTTTGGGTCGTTGTCCTGTTGCAACACCCATCTTCTGTTGAGCTTCAGCTGGTGGACAGATGGCCTTAAGTTCTCCTGCAAAATGTCTTGATAAACTTGGGAATTCATTTTTTCTTCGATGATAGCAATCCGTCCAGGCCCTGACGCAGCAAAGCAGACCCAAACCATGATGCCCCCACCACCATACTTCACAGTTGGGATGAGGTTTTGATGTTGGTGTACTGTGCCTCTTTTTCTCCACACATAGTGTTGTGTGTTTCTTCCAAACAACTCAACTTTGGTTTCATCTGTCCACAGAATATTTTGCCAGTACTGCTGTGGAACATCCAGGTGCTCTTGTGCAAACTGTAAACGTGCAGCAATGTTTTTTTTGGACAGCAGTGGCTTCCTCTGTGGTGTCCTCCCATGAAATCCATTCTTGTTTAGTGTTTTACGTATAGTAGATTCGCTAACAGGGATGTTAGCATATGCCAGAGACTTTTCTAAGTCTTTAGCTGACACTCTAGGATTCTTCTTCACCTCATTGAGCAGTCTGCGCTGCGCTCTTGCAGTCATCTTTACAGGACGGCCACTCCTAGGGAGAGTAGCAGCAGTGCTGAACTTTCTCCATTTATAGACAATTTGTCTTACCGTCGACTGATGAACAGCAAGGCTTTTGGAGATACTTTTATAACCCTTTCCAGCTTTATGCAACTCAACAATTCTTAATCGTAGGTCTTCTGAGAGCTCTTTTGTGCGAGGCATCATTCACATCAGGCAATGCTTCTTGTGAAAAGCAAACCCAGAACTGGTGTGTGTTTTTTATAGGGCAGGGCAGCTGTAACCAACACCTCCAATCTCATCTCATTGATTGGACTCCAGTTGGCTGACACCTCACTCAGATTAGCTCTTGGAGATGTCATTAGTCTAGGGGTTCACATACTTTTTCCACCTGCACTGTGAATGTTTACATGGTGTGTTCAATAAAAACATGGTAACATTTAATTCTCTGTGTGTTATTAGTTTAAGCAGTTTTTGATTGTCTATTGTTGTGACTTAGATGAAGATCAGATCACATTTTATGACCGATTTGTGTAGAAATCCATATCATTCCAAAGGGTTCACATACTTTTTATTGCAACTGTATGTATGCCTAAATGAATTAAGCACTTGGAAAGCATTGAATAATTTTGAACAGAAATAGTTTTACACCAACAATTACCTGATCTACATCAAAGTTTGCGTAGTAAACAGTGTATGTATGTATTGGAATAACAAAATTTCAAAAAGTCAAATTTTTTAGTTTAAAAGTCTTACTTGAGCAAGGCCCAGTACTGTTAAAAGTGCTTCAGGCATCTGCTTTTGCGTTTGTGAACGGTCATATTTTCCCGTTGCAAAAACCAGCAGTAGTCCCCCATAATGTTGGGATTCCAGTGGCCTTGATACCTGTTGTAGAAATATCTTTATGGAGCCGCTCTCTATGTTCGTCACTTACGTGTCCAAAATTGGGTGGGAAAAAGTCAATATGGGAATGTAAGAAATGTACTTTCAATGACATTCGGCAGCCAAGTTGTTCATATGCTGTAAGCATGTTGTCTACTAATTCAGCATAGTTCGCAGCTCATCTATTCCCAAGAAAGTTCTGCACTACTAGCACAAATGCATCCTAAGCTGAAAGACACACTCGCTTTGTCAGATTCTTGCGCTGATTATAAGTAGTGTATTTGCCACATATGTAGCAGAAATTGTCTGGATTGTTAACATATTTACGTTTATCCATCTTAAGTTTCAAAACTGATAGCACTATAACAGATCGCTTTATCAAAATCTGTCCAGCTTGGCTTATATACTTACTGCTGACATCAGACTGAGTGCGTCCGAACAGGTCTGGACATGTCCATTGGAAAATCTCCAATATAATGCATTAATATTATAACTGAATAGGCTTTGCATGTATTTAACCCTTTAAGGACCTCCGCCGTACATATAAGGTGAAAGTCCGGTCCCCAAACATGGCGCCCGCTCGCACGTGCAGAGACCCGTGGCACATGTATGCAATCAGCCATAAGGCTGATCGCATACATTTTCCCTTTCAGAATACGGCATCTGCGCAGTCCAGAAGCGGAAGTCGCGCACTTCCGTTCCGGTGACAGCGTTCCCCGGCTGAGATCGGGGAACCTGTCACATTGATCCAATAGGCTGAAGCCTCAAGCAGGCTTCGGTGCCAATTAGATGACTATACCAATACAGGCCACTAGGTGGCTGCATTCTATTGGTATAGTGCAAATGAAGTGTTCAATGGTGTCTATATAGACATCAATGAACACAATAGGCAATCTAATGATTGCAAGTTATTGTCACCAAAGGTGACTTAAAAAAAGTTAAAAAATTGTTTTTGCAAATAAAAAATAAAATAAAAAAATTAAGTTCAATTCACCCCCCTTTCCTTAAAATAAAAATAAAAATACTTAAACAATAAAAAAAGGAAACATCATGAGCATCACTGGGTGTGAAAATGCCTATACTAATGGCATACGGCAAATGGCGTAACGGGAAAAGAAATAAAAACAGACAATTTGCCATTTTTTGTCACTTCAACTACCTAATAATTTTTTCATAAGAGGTGATCAAAAAGTTTCAAACACTTCAAATTAGTATCACTGAAAAGAACAGATCGTCCCGCAAAAAATGAGCCTCGTACACATAACTACTAAAAAGGTATAAAGGGTCAGAATATGGTTATAAAGAATAAATAAAAAATTTCCTCAAAAGATTTTAATTTTATTTCAGTATTAAAACACAAGACAAATTATACAAGTGTGGTATTGTTGTAACCGTGCTGACCTGAAGAATGAAGATAACCTGTAAATTTTACCACATAGTGTACAGTGTAAAAAAAAATATAAGTAAAAACCTTTATCAGAATTGTGTTTTTTCCCTATTCTACCCCATTTGGAATTTTTTTCCTGTTTCCTACTACATGGTATGCAACTGTAAATGGTGCTATTAGAAAGTACAACTTGTCCCGCGAAAAATAAGCCCTCATAAGGCTATGTGAATGGAAAAATAAAAAAGTTAGGACTATGGGAAAGCGGGGAGTGAAAAACGAAAACACAAAAATGGAAAATCCCAGGGACCTTAAGGGGTTAAAATCTAGACGTGTCAGGCAAATTCCGAGTTCATATTTGGAATCAGCAGGCTCATTTTAGTATAAATCAGGTTTTTCTCTCAGTAGCAAAATCATTGTTGCGCGGTGTTATATCCTAATGTTACAGAGGGGCCATTATACATTATACAGAGGGGGCCATTATATATCATACAGAGTGGGCCATTATATATAATAATAATAATAATAATAATAATAATAACTAATAATAATAAAACTCTGCAGAGATGAGACGCGGCTGAAAGAAGGTGTCATGGCGGACTTATCTCCGAATGAAGACGTTGAGGAAAGTCTACATCACAGGAGATGTCACTGGATGGATGAGGTATGTGGTGCTGTATTCTACTGTATATAATAATGTTTATCCACATATTTGTTTCACGGTAGGGTTGGGAGGTGGATATAGAATATGGCCCACACTGCCGCATCCTGGCCCCAGACTTCAGGTCACACTATGCGTGTTCTGGATTCTGGGGCCTCACACCCATCTACTACATTATCTGTACTCAGAGTGTTATCTCTGTGTTATTTGTGGTGTTACATAGGACTGCAAGTGACATCTACTACATTATATGTACTCAGAGAGTTATCACTGCGGTTATCTGTGGTGTTACATAGAACTACTACATTATCTGTAAAAAGGGGCGTGTCCACAGGTTGGGGGGCGCAATACATGGCCTGCCCCGGGTGCTGGCAACCCACGCTACGCCACTGACCAGCGCCGAAAAAATGACACTGAATGTCACAGATATTTAGGCTGCACAAACGGTATACAGGAGATGTAGCGCAGGTAATGTCGCTGTCAGCAGCGGCCAAACAGTTGCGCTGAATGTCACAGATATTTAGGATGCGCAAATGTAACACAACAGATGTAGCAGAGGTTGTGTCACTGTCAGCAGCGGCCAAACAATTGCACGCAATTTAGTGCAAGTTGCGCTAATAATATATATTGCAGCCAGATAAAACAATAGTCCTTAAAAGGACTTTTGGGTCTCTAACATCTTTCAACAGTAAACCTATCCTAACCTACACTATCTGTCCTCCCTGACTAAGACTGAGCCAAACCATTTGTCATCGGGTGCTATATAGCACCCGATGATGCGTTCTGTCCAGCCAATCGCTGTAATGCCAGTAACCAACATGGCTACGGCATTACAGTGAATGCCAGTACTTCCCTGCAGGTGCAGGAGACTCGAGCATCGCGCTCGAGCGCACGCAGTGTTCAGCTGAACACCGCTATGTGCCGAGCATCATGATACTCGAGTCAAAATGGTGTTTGGCCAAGCATGCTCGCCCAACACTACTCCCTATCCTTTCCCTACACCTTGAATAATCTTTCCCTGCACTTATACATCTTTTTTTAGCACAATGAAGTTTTTTATAGCACAGTCCCTAGAGCCTGCTGACGTCTCTCCCTGCGCTAAGTACACTGGAAAATGCTAGAATCCAAGATGGCTGAGGCTATTTATAGGGCTGTGACATCACAAGGCTTTCTGCTGATTGGCTGCATGCATGGCATTATGGGAGATGCCGCCTTCCCAGAGTTACTTGCTCCATGTCCTCACACGTGCAGCAGCCATTTTAGGAAAAAATGTGATTCGTTACCACGAATCGCGAGGAAATTGGGCTTCGGTGCAATTAGAACTTTTCCTGAAATTCGGATCGAATTCCTCTTCGTCAGCTTCGATTCACTCATCTCTAATTGTCAGCTATGAGACCTTATATAGACAGGGCTGTGTCTTTCCGAAGCAATGTTCAATCAGTTGAATTTACCACAGGAGAACTCCAATCAAGAGCTAAATTTCAAGTTTCATAGCAAAGGGTCTGAATACGTTTGTCCATGCAAAATTTTAGTTTTTCTTTTTCAATAAATTTGCAAAGATTTGTAAAATTCTGTTTTCATGTTCTCATTAAGGTCGAGTTTTTTTATTTTATTTTGGCACAAAGCCGCAACATAGCAAAATGTGAAAAAAAAAAGTGAAAGGGTCTGAAGGCTTTCCGAATGCACTGTATATTAACCTGTCTACCTGGCTGCATGCAAAACTGATTTTGTATAACTCCATCTGCATTGATCGACTTCTTCTTGCAGCTGGGAGCTGCTTTCAAACATCATGTCTTTTAAACTTTGCAAAGTAAATATTTTATGAAGCATGTCCTATTTGTCACTACTGCAGCAACAGTATTACAATCACATCCAGTGTTTATTTGGAATGAGAACTTTTTATATAGAATTGAAATCAACGCTTTCTTAAGATATTGTTTTTCTTTGGCATGCCATAGTGACTAATTACTGGGGCTTTCCATACTTTTAAAAACATTGCGCACAAAGGTGTTGGCCAACTATGATCCTCAACTACTGTTTCCTAGGACCAGGTTTCAACTGTAACATGAAATTTAAAGGACATCTTTCACCAGAAATTTCTCTATCAAACTGTTTACATAGACACATGTATTCCACCTGATTAAAAAGTTGTTTTTCTTTTGTTGATCCGAGGCTCCGTGCTGAGTTATGATACTTTTTCTTAATATGCAAATGAGGCCTTTGGTGCAATAAGCATGTCACCATTGCTCTCATTGCACCCAAGATCCATTCATTTCTGTGGCCAGCACCTCCCTCGATGTGTTGCAACTGGCCTTGTCAATCAAAGCAGCGAGGGAGGGGTTGGCCACAGAAATAAGTGGTGCTTGGGTACAATAAAAGTAATAGTAATGCCCTCATTGAACCGAAGACCTAGCTTGCATATTAAGGAAAAGTATCATAACAAGTTCCAGGGCAAGGTATTTTGGTGCCCTGGACACAGTAGCCAAATCCTCCACCCCCCACCCCCAAAAAAATAAATAAATAAATAAATCAATCAATGTAAAGTGACTAGTGATGATAGAGAACCAAAGTATTCAGGTGTTCGGCGCGAACACATTGCTATATTCGTGTGCTCGGCCGAGCACCCGAGTATAATGGAAGTCAATGGGAGACAACCAGGCACCCCCTGCTCTGAAGAGGGGAGGGTGCCTGGTCCATTGGAAAAGGTCAGAAAGTGACAAAAACACCACTGAAATGGATCGGGAACACCATGGGAACGATGTCTGGATGCATCTTGGACTCCCAGGTCGCTGCTGGGAACCATGTTGTCCGAGTTGTACGCCCCTTTTACATACTCATACTGACAAAAATACACACAAAAACCCCCAATTTTTTTTTATTTTACATGAAAAATTGTTCGGAAACATTCTTTCCTGTATATTCAATTGTATATAAAGTGCAAGTGCTGAAAAAAATTACAAGCAAGAGGCACTCCGAAACAGCCTGTATATCACATAAAGGATGGCCTCATTCACATTGTGGTACAATAGTTCAGTTAGCAGGACTCCTACTCTCATAAAGCCTATGCACTAAGTGAAAAGGCTGCCAAAAATTACAAGGAATTGGCACCCCAAAACACCCTTTGTTACACATAAAGGAGGGCATCATACACACCCTTGAAAAATTATGATTGATGGCCTGCTGGTCACCCTCAAAAACATTTGGAGCAAGGGCCTGCTGATATGACCATCTAAAACCATAGGAGTGAGGGCCTGCTGCCGCATTGGTGACTGTAGATAACCTCTGGGCGATTGCACGTCCCCGTGAAGGCGACGATCCATTTGGATGTCTGCCTTATCAACTTTCGATATTCTTTTCTGCGCCTACCATGGTGATCATGGGTAACTGGGAATCAAGGTTCGATGCTGGAGAGGGAGCTTAAAAAAGGGATACCACATCCAAGGGAGGTCAATGGCTGAAATCAGATTGGCTGTTGTTGCCTTGCCCCTTTTTTTTCTTGATTGTGAACCACCCAGCGAGGATGGGTCAAGTTATTAAAGCACAAAATCCCAATGAAGGCAGCAGGCGCGCTGCGATTACCCACTCCCGACTCGGGGAGGTAGTGACGATAAATAACAATACAGCAATCCTAAGCGGCCCTGTTATTAGAATGAGTAGACTTTCCGTTAACAAGGATTTATTGGAGGGCAAGTCTGGTGCCAGCAGCCAACTTTCTCCCGGCCTCCTCAACGTTCACCCAGTTCCTGCTATTGGAATGAGTAATAAAAAATTACAGGGAATGTCACTGCAGTATTTTGGAAGAGGAAACGTTATACAGGAGAGGCCCTGCTGCCTCTTTGTTGACTCTAGATAACTTCTGCCTGATCGCACGTCTCCTTGACATCCACGATCCATTTTGATATCTTCCCTATCAACTTTCGATGTTATTTTATGCGCCTAACATGGTGACCACCGGTAAGGGGGAATCATTGTTCGATTTCAGAGAGGGAGCCTGATAAACGGCTACGGCTACTACTTCAAAGCAGGGCAGCATGAGTTGCGGGCCTGCAGGTGAGCTGACCCTGTAAAAGATTTGAGTTGCGGGTCTGCAGGTGAGCTGACCCAGTAAAAGATTTTAGGTGTGGGCCTGCTGGTGAGCTGACCCTGTAAAACATTACATGCGAGGGCCTGCAGTTGAGCTGGCCCTGTAAAACATTATATGCGAGGGCCTGCTGCTGAGCTGACCCTCTAAAACATTAGGGGCGAGGGCTTGTTGGTAAGTTGATGCTCTAAAACATTATATGCGAGTGCCTGCTGGTTAGCCGATGCTCTAAAACATTATATGCGAGTGCCTGCTGGTGAGCTGACACTCTACGTAGTAACATAGTAACATAGTATATAAGGCCGAAAAAAGACATTTGTCCATCCAGTTCGACCTGTTATCCTGCAAGGTGATCCAGAGGAAGGCAAAAAAAAACTGTGAGTTACCAGCCAATTTTCCCCACTTAAGGGGGGAAAAAATTCCTTCCCGACTCGAATCAGGCAATCAGAATAACTCCCTGGATGAATGACCCCTCTCTAGTAGCTATAGCCTGTAATATTACTACACTCCAGAAATTCATCCATCCAAGCCCCTCTTGAATTATTTTATTGTACTCACCATCACCACCTCCTCAGGCAGAGAGTTCCATAGTCTCACTGCTCTTACCGTAAAGAATCCTTTTCTATGTTTGTGTACAAACCTTCTTTCCTCCAGACGCAGAGGGTGTCCCCTTGTCACAGTCACAGTCCTGGGGATAAATAGATGATGGGAGAGATCTCTGTACTGTCCTCTAATATATTTATACATAGTAATTAGATCTCCCCTCAGTCGCCTTTTTTCTACAGTAAATAACCCTAATGTTGATAATCTTTCAGGGTATTGTAGTTGCCCCATTCCAGTTATTACTTTAGTTGCCCCCCTCTGAACCCTCTCCAGCTCTGCTATATCTGCCCTGTTCACAGGAGCACAGAACTGTACACAGTACTCCATGTGTGGTCTGACTAGTGATTTGTAAAGTGGTAGCACTATGTTCTATGCCCCTTTTGATGCAACCCATTATCTTATTGGCCTTGGCGGCAGCTGCCTGACACTGGTTTTTACTGCTTAGTTTGCTGTTTATTAAAATTCTTAGGTCGTTTTCCATGTCAATGTTACCGAGTGTTTTACCATTTAGTATGTACGGGTGATTTGCATTATTTCTTCCCATGTGCATAACCTTACATTTGTCAGTGTTAAACCTCATCTGCTACTTCTCTGCCCAAGCCTCTAATCTATCCAGGTCCATCTGTAGCTGTATATTGTCCTCTTCAGTGTTAATTACTTTACAAAGTTTAGTGTCATCTGCAAAAAAAATTATTTTACTGTGCAAGCCTTCAATAAGATCATTAATAAATATATTGAAGAGAATAGGGCCCAATACTGACTCCTGAGGTACTCCGCTAGTGACAGTGACCCAATCTGAGTCTGTACCATTTATAACCACCCTCTGTTTTCTTGAGCCAGTTACTTACCCACATACAGACATTTTTCCCAGTCCGAGCATTCTCATTTCATATACTAACTTTCATGCGGTACAGTGTCAAATGCTTTGGAGAAGTCCAGATATACGACATCCATTGATTCACCACTGTCAAGTCTAAAACTTACCTCCTTATAGAAACTGAATAAATTAGTTTGACATGACCGATCCATCATGAAGCCATGCTGATATGATGTTATTTGCTTGTTTTCATTGAGATACTCCAAGATAGCATCTCTTAGAAAACCTTCAAACTGTTTACCCACAACAGATGTTAAACTTACCGGCCTATAATTTCCAGGGTCTGTTTTTGCACCCTTTTTGAATATTGGCACCACATTTGCTATGCGCCAATCCTATGGAACATTCCATGTCAGTATAGACTCTATAAATATCAGAAATAAGGGTCTGGCTATGACATTACTTAATTTTCTTAGGATACGGGGGTGTATGCCATCTGGTCCTGGCGATTTGTCTATTTTAATCTTTTTAAGTTGCTGTTGTACTTCTTCCTGGGTCAGACAGGTCACTTTTAATTGGGAATTTACTTTTACATTCTGCATTTCATCTGACAGTTTATTTTCCTCAGTGAATACAGTGGAGAAAAAAATATTTAATAGCTTTGCTTTCTTCTCGTCGCTCTCTGCAACTTCCCCCTCATTGCTCTGTAGGGGGCCAACACCTTCAGATTTATACTTTTTACCATTTATATAATTGAAAAACATTTTATGGTTAGTTTTCCTCTCTTTGGCAATTAATCTCTCGGTCTCTAGTTTGGCGGCTTTTATTTGTTATTTACATATTCTATTATTTTCCTTATAGTTTTTCAGTGCTTCCTCGCTACCCTCCTGTTTTAGTTATTTAAATGCTTTGTTTTTGTCATTTATTGCTTTCTTTAAAGCTCTATTTATCCACATTGGTTTCTTCTTGTTCCTTAACCCTTTATTCCTATAAGGTATGCACCTCTCATAATTAGATTTCAGGATGCTTTTAAAAATATCCCATTTTGTGGCAGTATCTTTATTTTTGAGGACTTTGTCCCAGTTAGTTAGGCCTATGGCCTCTCTTAGTTGGCTAAATTTAGCTTTTTTGAAGTATTTTTGTTCCTCCCTGTAGAAACACTCGTTTGAAGGATAATTGGAAGGTTATTACTTTATGGTCACTATTTCCCAGGTGCCCCCCAACCTGCACATCTGTTTTCTGTCAGGTCTATTGGTTATACTAAGTCCAGTATGGCTGTCCCTTTAGTCGTGTCCTGAACCAGTTGGGTAAGGTAATTGTCTTTGGTTATTGCCAAGAACCTGTTTCCTTTATGAGATTTACAGCTTTCAACTTTCCAATCTCTATCTGGGTAGTTGAAATCCCCCATAATAACCACCTCATTATGATTTGCTGCCTCGTCTATCTCATTTAGTAGTAGATTTTCTGTGGTATATAAGGTGGTTTATAATAAACTCCTATTAGTAATTTATTATGATTTTTACCTCCATGTATTTCAACCCACAGTGACTTCACATGTTCATGTCCCTCACTTATATCTTCTTGGACTGTGGGATTTAGGCAGGACTTTACATAAAGGCAGACCCCTCCCCCTCTCTGGTTTTGACAATTCTTTCTAAAAAGACTAACCTTTTACATTGACTGCCCAGTTATAGTTATCATCCAGCAATGTCTCAGTTATACCCACTATGTCATAGTCCTCCTCACACATCACTAATTCCAGTTCCCCAGTTTTATTAGTCAGGCTTCTGGCATTAGTATACATACAATTAAGGTTTATGTATATTTTTTACCCTACACCTTTCCTTCTGAACTGTTCTAGTCCCTCCTTCCATTCCTCCCCCAGTCCCACTACCTTGCCCCCGGTCTCTATCTGCACTATCTTCCCATCCTATAATGTATTTACCCTCCCCCAGTGCATGCTGTTCAGCTGACCCTATAAAAGAAATTGAGTTGAGGACCTGCAGTTGAGCTGACCCTATTAAAAAAATTTGAGTGTGGGGAATATTTACAATCTGGATGAGGAAGAGGAGGAGAAAACAAGATTCAACCATATACTCTTTTTTGTGGTGGAAAAGGTGCATGGAATACACTACAGTAGATTGAGTACATTATTAATGATAGATTGAAATTGCCTTTATGTTCATCATCAGCTCAGCTCTCCTCTTGTGGAGTTGAGAAGTCAGGGGCAATCCAGGCCTTGTTTATTTTCATTTGAGTCAACCTGTCAGCATTGCCAGTGGACAAGCGGATAGGCTTATCTATTATAATGTCACCAACAGTACTAAATACACGCTCAGACAAAACGCTGGCGGCAGGGCAGGCCAGCACCTCCAAGGCGTAGAGCGCAAGTTCGTGCCACATGTCCAGCTTGGACACCAAGTAGTTGTAAAGCACTGAGGGATCATTTAGGACACTGACACGGTCTACTATGTATCTCTTCACCATCTTCCAAAACTTTTCTCTCCTTGTACCACTAGGCCGCGCTTCAGGGTGAGGTTGCTGGCGGGTTTCATGAAAGTGTCACATGCCTTGGAGAGTGTTGCCCTGCCTTTGTTGGAACTGCTGTGTGTTCCCCTTGTCTCCCTTCCTCGGTTGCTTAAGGAAGTACGGACTCTGCCGCCAGTGTTGTCAGATGGAAAATTTTAGAGCAATCTCTCAACAAGTACCTTCTGGTATTGCACCGTTTTACTCGTCCTCTCCACCACAGGAATGAGAGATGAGAAGTTTTCTTTGTAGCGGGGGTCGAGAAGGGTGAAAACCCAGTAATCCATGTTATCTAAAATGCGTATAATGCGAGGGTCGCTGGAAAGGCAGCCTAACATGAAGTCAGCCATGTGTGCCAGAGTACCAACAGGCAAGACGTCGATGTCGACATCAGGATTACTGTACATCTCCTCATCCTCCTCTTCTGCCCATCCATGGTGAACAGATGGAATTAAAGTTCCATGGGTACTACCCTCTGTAGCAGAGGCAACTGTCTCCAGCTCCTCCTCCTCCTCTTCATGGTCCAGTTCGCGCTGAGAAGACGAACTGCGGGTAGGCTGGCTATCACCCTGTGTAATGTCCTCCCCCATTTCCTCGTCTTTCACATTCAGAGCATCGTCCTTAATTGTGAGCAGCGATCGTTTGAGTAAGATGGTTACGTTGATAATAGCATTATCGCCACTAACCTTCTGTGTGGATTCATCAAAGTTTTTTAAAACCTCACAGAGGTCTGACATCAAGGTCTGCCTCGGGGGCGGAGCAAAACAAGGGGCAGAGCTTAACAAGGGGCGGTGCTTCGGTCTTCACTCAGCTCCAGGAGCCTGCTGCCTGTGGCCTCCGGACTGGCAGCAGCTCCGTACTTGGAAGTGATCCTCCCACGCCGGGGGACAGCCTCCCTGCCTGGAGTTAAGGAGGCCCCCACCGCTCCTGGTCCCGATCCCTCCCAACTTCCGCTTCTAGAAGGTGATGGCCGGGCTCGGCCACCCCTAGGGCTCCGGCTACCAATCGGATTCCTTCCACGACGGGGCCTGGTGGAGTGAGCTGGCCCTGTAGGCACCCGACGTGAAGGATCCTGCCAAGGGCTCCGGAAAGATGTAGGGCTGTAGCGCGCCGGCGGCCTCGCCCACCACGGCCGAATAGCTGGTGGCTGAGGCAGAACAGGAGTTTCAGCCTCCCCCCGCAACAACATCTGAACCTGATCCTGGACCCAAGTTGAGCCCCGCACTTCCGCTGCTTCTCGCAACTCCGGGATCGCTGCTTCAAGTTGCTCCATTACACCGAGGTAATGCCAGCATCTCTATCTCACCAAAATGGCTACCGTCTTCCCCCTCCCTCCTGTATTTAACCCCTTCACTCCTCCCCCTTATTTAAACTACCCAATCCCACTCTCCCAGGGTCCCCTAACCAATCACATTTTCCCTGCCCACCAATCCTATACTTTCGGTGGCTCCCTGAACCAAACCCCCCGTGATGTGGGCCTCCCCTCAAGGGCTCTGCCCCTTCCTCAGTTGTATTTAACGGGTGCAATGATGGGGAACGGCGATCGTGCCGCCCCCTATCATTGAACCCCTCGGATGCTACATTCATTGCTATCTGACATAAAAATTTAGGCCTTTCAGGGGTTAATCAGGGTAAAAAAAAAATACATACTCACCTCATTCATTTGCTCGTGGGGAGGCCGTAGCGGCCATCTTTATTGAAGAAGCCACGTAAATCTCACGTAATGAACGTGCTGACCGCCCTGGGAGATGTCATCACTAATGACATCACCGCACCCGGCCAGTGCAGTGACATAGTAACGTCACACGTCACCGTGCGCGATATTTTGCGCAGTTTCTTCAATCAAGAAGGCCACCACAGTCTCTCCGCAAGAAAATGGATAAAGTGAGTATGTTATTTTTTTTTCACCACTATTTCAAGAACAAATTATTCGTTACTAGAGTTGAGCGGACACCTGGATGTTCGGGTTTGGCAGGTTTGGCCGAACTTGAAAAAAAAGTTTGGGTTTGGGACCCGAACTTGACCCCGAACCCAAACCCCATCTAAGTAAATAAGGACCCGAACTTTTGGGCACTAAAATGGCTCTAAAATAGTCCTGGAAAGAGCTAGAGGGCTGCAAAAGGCATCACAATGTGCTTAAGAGCATGACAACTGTTCTGCAAACAAATGTGGATAGGGAAATGACTTAAAATAACATAAAATACAGGAAAATTAAAAATAACAATCTGGATCTAGGAGTAGGAGGTTGAGGAGGCGGTGGATGGGTGGATGTGGCGGTGTAGGTTGACGTGGCGGTGTAGGTGGAAGCGGCGGTGAAGGAGGAATAGGTAGCCAACACTTATTTGTGTTATTTTTTATTTTTAAATTGGGGTATCCCCCAAAATATTGGGACATATAACAAAATAAAACAAAGAATAAGTGCACTTGAGTACAAGAATGGATGGTTGAGGCTGGTATAAATGTCTATTCTGCACAAGGTACGGACAAGTAATGTGGGATCCATGCCTGGATCATTTTAATAAACGTAAGCTTGTCCACATTGGCTGCAGCCTGTGATAATGCTCTCTGCCGTACTAAACACACGTTCACACTATACACTGGCTGCAGGGCAGGTCAGCACCTCCAAGGCTGACAAAGCTTTTCCACATTTTGGCCATGCTAACCCTGCCTTCTCAGGTGCTGGCGGTGCACCAGCTGCGTTGGCGACCTGTTCCTCCTCCTCTGCTTTCGCCTTGTGCTTCCACTGTGCCCCCGCTGTCAGGTGGAAATGCCATCAGCAGCGTGTGCTTGTAGTCGTGCATCTTCCGATCAGTAACAGATGTTTTCACTAAATTTAGTTCCCTGTCAGCAATGCAGAGCAGGGGTTCATTTACGGCAATAGGGGGTTCATGTCACCCAGCAATACAACAGAGGATTTTGAGAGATTTAGGCCCCAGTCACCCAGGCACAGCAGGGGTTCATTCACAGCAAAAGGGGGTTCATGTCACCCAGCAATAGAACAGAGGATTTTGAGAGATTTAGGACCCTGTCAGAAATGCAAAGCAGGGGTTCATTCACGGCAAAAGGGGGTTCATGTCACCCAGCAATACAACAGAGGATTTTGAGAGATTTAGGCCCCTGTCACCCAGGCACAGCAGGGGATTGTATACGCCAAAAATTTTAAAATGTCACCCGACAATTGAAAATAAGATTTTTTCAATTCAGGGCACTAAAATTGCAATTTTTTAAAATTAAAATGGCTCTAAAATAGTCCTTGAAAGGGCTAGAGTGATGTAAAAGGCAGAAAAAAGTGCTAACAGTCACATTTAGGCCACAAATATTTAGGCCACAAATATGGACGGTGGGCAGTAGCAGGCGAACTGTTTTGGCGACGGCTGCTCTGTATTTGCACCCTGCTCCCGCTTTTGCTACTCTGTTGGCACGGTCTCACCACTGCCTCTTCCTCCGAGCCCTGAAAGTCAGTGGCACGATCTTTATTCCATGTGAGGTCTAGGACCTCATCGTCCCCTGCATCGTCTTCCACCCAGTCTTCCTCCCTGACCTCCTTTTCGGTCTGCACACTGCAGAAAGACGCAGCAGTTGGCACCTGTGTTTCGTCATCATCAGAGATGTGCTGAGGTGGTATTCCCATGTCCTCATCAGGAAACATAAGTGGTTGTGCGTCAGTGCATTCTATGTCTTCCAACCCTAGGGAAGGGCTAGGTGGATGCCCTTGGGAAACCCTGCCAGCAGAGTCTTCAAACAGCATAAGAGACTGCTGCATGACTTGAGGCTCAGACAGGTTCCCCGATATGGACGGGGGTGATGTGACAGACTGATGGGCATGGGTTTCAGGCGCCACCTGTGCGCTTTCTGCAGAAGACTGGGTGGGAGATAATGTGAACATGCTGGATCCACTGTCGGCCACCCAATTGACTAGCGCCTGTACTTGCTCAGGCCTTACCATCCTTAGAACGGCATTAGGCCCGACCAAATATCGCTGTAGATTCTGGCGGCTACTGGAACCTGAGGTAGTAGGTTCAGTAGAACGTGTAGCTGTGGCAGAATGGCCACGTCCTCTCCCTGCACCAGAGGCTCCACCAACACCACCACCGCGACCATGACCGCGTCCCTTAATAGATGTTTGCCTTATAGTTAGCGTTCACAAAGCAAAGTAAAAATTGGTTTAGCATGTTAAAAATAATTAAACCCTGATGTAGGGTATTGCACTCAAATTTTTTTTGGTGCATTCCCCATGCGCGTGTAATCAAAGATGACCAGTATATGAAAAAAAGTTTTTTTAAACCGCAGTAACCAAATGGCCGTATTTGTGGCATAAATGTGACTGTTATCAATGCACGTTTAATCAAAGATGACCAGTATATGAACAAACGTTTTTTTAAACCGCAGTAACCAAATGGCCGTATTTGTGGCCTAAATGTGACTGTAATCAATGCACGTTTAATCAAAAATAACCAGAATATGAACAAACATTTTTTCTAAACCACAGTAAACAAATGGCTGTATTTGTGGCCTAAATGTGACTGTAATCAATGAACGTTTAATCAAAAATGACCAGTATATGAACAAACGTTTTTTTAAACCGCAGTAAACAAATGGCCGTATTTGTGGCCTAAATGTGACTGTCACTTATGCACGTGTAATCAAAAATAACTAGTATATGAACAAACGTTTTTTTTTTTTACCGCAGTAACCTAATGGCCGTATTTGTGGCCTAAATGTGACTGTAATCAATGTACGTTTAATCAAAGATGACCAGTATATGAACAAATGTTTTTTTAAACCGCAGTAACCAAATGGCCGTATTTGTGGCCTAAATGTGACTGTAATCAATGCACGTTTAATCAAAAATGACCAGTTTATGAAAAAAAAAAAAAATTTTAAACCGCAATAACCAAATGGCCGTATTTGTGGCCTAAATGTGACTGTAATCATGGCACGTTTAATCAAAAATGACCAGTATATGAACAAACTTTTTTTAAAACCGCAGTAACCAAATGGCCGTATTTGTGGCCTAAATGTGACTGTCACCTATGCACGTGTAATCGAAGATTATATGAAAAAAGTTTTTTTTTAACCGCAGTAACCTAATGACAGTATTTGTGGCCTAAATGTGACTGTCACCTATGCACGTGTAATCAAAGATGACCAGTATATGAACAAACGTTTTTTTTAAACCGCAGTAACCAAATGGCCGTATTTGTGGCATAAATGTGACTGTAATCAATGCACGTTTAATCAAAAATGACCAGTATATGAACAAACTTTTTTTCAAACCGCAGTAACCAAATGGCCGTATTTGTGGCCTAAATGTGACTGTCACCTATGCACGTGTAATCAAAGATGACCAGTATATGAAAAAAAGTTTTTTTTTAACCGCAGTAACCTAATGGCAGTATTTGTGGCCTAAATGTGACTGTCACCTATGCACGTGTAATCAAGGATGACCAGTATATGAACAAAAAGTTTTTTTAAGCACAGTCAGCAAAAAAGCTGTATTTCTGGACTAGCAGGCAGATAGATAGCCTATGCTGGTGCACTATCGTTGCAGAAAATGGCTGAGATTAGGTATTGATAGTGACAAACTGAAGTAAAAAAAAGTTTGTTTTCAGCAGAAGTTGGCTCAGTGCAGGCTTAAAAAAATTGTGCACTGCACCCACAAAACACATTGGATTTAGATTGCTGAGTAAAAAGGCAGTTCTTCTTAATATTTCTCCCTGATCTCTCCCTGACAGCAGCTGCAGCCTCTCCCTACACTAATCCGAGCAGAGTGACGGGGAGCGCTACGTGACTCCAGCTTAAATAGAGGCTGGGTCACATGCTGTAGTTGGCCAATCACAGCCATGCCAATAGTAGGCATGGCTGTGATGGCTTCTAAGGGCACACAGTTAAACGCTTGTTGATTGGCTGCTGAGCAGCCTTTCAAAAAGCGCCAAGAAAGCGCCGAACACCGAACCCAAAATTTTTCGTAAATGTTCGGGTCCGGGTCCCGAGAAAACTAAAGTTCGGTACGAACCCGAACTTTACAGTTCGGGTTCGCTCAACTCTATTCGTTACCATGAAGCGTGAGGAAATTCGACTTTGTGGCGTATCAAATTTTTCCGGAATTTCGGATCAAAGTCAATTTGTTTTTCTTAACACTAGGAATTGGCAAGCGGCAAAGTAGACCCGCAGGACGTCTAGTGGGTACCTTGGCCCTTGGCAAACATTGCATGCCGAGACAAAGGCAACCACATCTCGTGATCAAGTTGGCCACCTGTAGGCTCTGGAGACCAGATTTTTAGCCCCAGCAATTCCATATACAGGGCAAAGAGTTTCCTCCAAAAATTTAAGGCTAAGATATGGAAGAACAATTTACCAGACAGAAGATTACAATTACATAGTTACATAGTTAATACGGTTGAAAAAATACATAGGTCCATTAAGTTCAACCAAGGGATAGGTGGGGACGCAAATCCCAGAAAGAAGTGAGACTCAGATTTCTACACATTTTCATAAGCATTAATATCATTTATTTTTAAGAATTTATCTAAACCCATTTTAAAACTGTCCACTGGGAGCCAAATCCTGACAACATTGTATTTCAGAGGCAAGATCAGGATTAACGGCAGCAATGATAATACCTGGAGACCAAAACTATGTGATAAAGCATCTGCTTTCATATTACCCTACCCAGGATGATATGTAACAATAAAACTGGGTTAAAAACAAGGCCCAACGTGTTTGTCTAGGATTCAAGCTCTTAGCAGTATCCAGATATGCCAGATTTTTGTGACCCATAAGTACAATGATCCGGTGGTTAGCCCCTTCTAAGAAATGTCGCCATTCCTCAAAGGCCCATTTGACAGCCAGCATGATATTGGCAATATCATAATTCCTCTCAGCAGAGGAAAATTTTCTCAAGAAAAATGCACATGGCTGAAGATTAGCTAAGGAAGATGATCCCTGAGACAGTACTGCACGCACCCCTTCCTCAGAATCCTTCACCTCAATGAATGAGCATCGGTGGACCAATGAAGAGTATCCACCCCCTTCCTGTTTGTCAGTCAAAGGCTTAGCAATAACTGAAAAAAAATTATGAATTTTCTATAATAGTGTCATGGTCCCTCCTGTGAGAGAGGTGAATAGATCGGATAGACTTGCTGCACGTGAGGCTATCTGACAGGTCTATCTGTTTTCCTCTATGTATGTTGTTGTTTGGCAGGATCTCACCTCTCCTCAGGTGCCGCAGATTATTAGTGATGAGGCTCTATTTAGATCCGCCTCATACTGCTGACCATGCGGTTGATCGTTTCTGCTTGGAGTTGCTAGTGCTGTTTTGTCTTGGATCTCCTGCTTCTCCATACATCTCTAAGCTAAGTACTTGTTGCCTTCGTTGTTTCTTATTATTTGGTGTGTGTTGTTTCTAGGCCTCAGGGAGACGCAGGTTCCTTCATTATGGAAGGAACCAGCTGTCTCATCCGCTGCTACCTATCCTAGGGCTCGTCAGTTTTAGCAGGGCTTTAGGTATACAGTGTATGAGTATTTCCGCCATCAGGATCTGCTCATACTGGCAGGAGTTAGGGAAAGGTCTAGGGATTACTAGGAGGTCACCATTCCCCTTCCTTAGCTTTTGAGGCTTAGATTGTTGTCTATTCATTGTGGTGTGTATTTGGTGTTTTACCTTCCCCTTAACCTGTGACAAATAGTTTCCAAAACCGAGGAATTGTGGAAGGGCTTTAAGATAAGTAGGGACAACTTGAACTTCAGCGGGTCCATGCAGAAACTTTGGGGTGACAGCATATAACCCAGGAACAAAACTTTTCTTACACCAAATTCACATTTCCTTAGCTAAGTAAACAGTTCATGATCCCTTTAGTTTTTGGAGGACCTTTCTTACATATAAAAACATGAGACCATTTAGGAGGAAAAAAATATATATATCGTCGAGATACACAATAAACTGACCCAGGAACTCTCAGAAAATATAATTTATGAGATTTTAAAACACAGCTGGGGTGTTACACAGCCCAAAGGGCATCACTAGGTAATCAAAATGCCATTGGTATTGAACGCCGTCTTCCGTCCATCCCTCTCCCGTATTCTAATAAGATTGTAGGCTACTCTAAGGTCAATATTGGTGTAACATTGAGCCCCAACAATTTTATTGAACAGATCAGGAATGAAAGTACTAGTTTCTGACAATGATTTTATGAAGTTCTCTGTAATCTATACAGGGGTGCATTCAGGGGTATAACTATAGGGGAAACAGGGGAAGCGTCTATTTTAGGGGCCGAACTTAGAAGGGGCCTACCCAGGAGGAGGACTAAAAGATTTTGTTGTCAGCGCTCCCTCAAAAGTATTATAAAATTAGATTGTATACAGAGACCCTGTAGGAAATGGACTGTGGCTGTTGGGGCTTGTCTGGGAGAGCGATCTTGACAAGCTACAGGAGTGGGGGTTGCACGAGAGTCGGAGGTTGTGAAGAATTTGCTGCAGTAGGGGTCTCTGTTAAAAAATTTGCTGTGGGGCCCAGTAATTTTTTGTTACGCCACTGGGCACAATCCACCATCAATTTAATTCACAAAAAAGAATCCAGCGCCCTATAGGAGATAGACGGTCGAATATGCCCTTTCTTCAGACTTTTATGAATATAATCTTTCATAGCCTGGAGCAATAAAGAAATTGCATAACATAGAGTCATAAGAAAAAATTCTCCAGAATTGTTATTGCATAGGGAATGCAAGTAGTTACTTAAATTTACGTCAGGAATAGTGTTGGGCGCGAATATTAGAATAGCGAATATTAATCGCGAATATCGGCACTTCGAAAATTCGCTAAGATTTAGAATATAGTGATATTATATATAATTGTAATTTAAAATATTCAAGATTTTTTTTTTCATCAGTAACCTCCCTTCTTGCTTGTGGGCCAATGAGAAGGCTGCAATGTCTTTGTCTGAGCTTAGCAACATCCCTAGCAACCAATAGGAAAGTTGCCTACCCCTTTCTATATAAGAACCTCCCCAGCAGCCATTGTATGCAGTATTTTGTAGATCTGAGAGAGACAGCAGTGTTATTACTGTGCGCTCTGCTTTCCTGTGTCATTACATTAGATAGTTAGTCAGTTAGTTAGTTAGTTAGTTAGCTGATATATTATACAGTGTAGGGATTTGCTATGGTAGGCAAGGTAAGCGGACACAATATAGAGGCAAGACCACGGTTGAACAAAACAAAAGTCCAGTGTTTATTCACACAGAAAAGGCAGAAAAGAAAAAACAATGCTTTACATAGTCCTGGAGTTAGTTCACACAGCAAGAGCTCCCAAAATAACATTAATCACCGGGCAGACCACCACAGCAGGCTTTAGGGTGCCTGACTCCCAGCAGGCGGCTCTCATACAGCTCTCAGCCATGCAGTATGGCGGATCTCCTCAGCTTCCCGAAACACAGAGCTTCTACAGCTCCACTATCACTTGGAGGAACATACCACACCCAGCTGAGCTGCTGGCTGGGTTTTCAAACTCTAGCCCAAAACCTGGCCTAGACATGGGGAACAGCCACCCACCCTGCTCTTTGGTTGCTCCCAATAAGAACCGGCCCGGATTGGCTTTACAGCCACACTAAGTAAAACAGTGTCAGCGAGCACTAGTTGCCAGGAACCTCGGTGACACGTACCTTCCATCAATGACAAACCCTTGCGCCTTCCTACATACCTCCCCCTTTTTCAACCCTGAGGGGGTAAACACACGCCAGACAGTGTTCTCGGGACAGGGCATCCATATTTCCCCGTAACCGGCCTGCCCTGTGTTCTACTGTGAACTTAAAGTTTTGAAGAGACAAGAACCAGCTGGTGACCTGAGCATTTCTCTCTTTGGCCTGGCTCATCCACTTGAGAGGGCAGTGGTCGGTCACCAGATGGGACTTCCTCCCCAACAGATAATAGTGGAGATACTCAAGTGCCCACTTGATGGCCAGGCACTCTCTCTCTCAACTATACTGTACCGGGTCTCCGCTGGAGTGAGCTTACAGCTGAGGAAAACAATGGGATGCTCCTCCCCGTTGACTTCCTGGGACAGTACCGCACCGAGACTGTCACCACCAGACATCTGAGAAGCTCAGACGATTGTCCTATTAATTTCACCCCAGGCGCCAAGCTGCCTAAATCTCGTTTATACAATCTCTCCCAACCTGAAAGGGTCGCTATGCGTGCTTATATCTCTGAGAGTCTGAGAAAGGGACACATACGACCCTCGAAGTCACCTGTTGCCGCTGGTTTTTTCTTTGTTAAGAAAAAAGATGGTTCTTTAAGACCATGTCTGGATTTCAGGGAGCTGAACAGTATCACAATTTGTGACCCTTATCTGCTTCCTCTGATCCCGGACCTGTTTAACCAGATTGTGGGGGCTAAAGTTTTTTCCAAATTGGATCTAAGAGGGGCATACAACCTGGTCAGGGTCAGAGAAGGAGACGAATTGAAGACAGCCTTCAATACCCCTGAGGGCCATTTTGAGAATTTGGTTATGCCTTTTGGTTTGATAATTGCTCCAGCCGTTTTTCAGCATTTTGTGAACAGCATTTTTTATCATTTAATGGGGAAATTTGTATTAGTGTATCTGAATGACATTTAGATTTTTTCTCTTGATTTCAAAACTCATAAGGAACATTTACGTCAGGTCTTGCTCATCCTGTGGGAGAATAAATTGTACGCTAAACTGGAAAAATGTGTGATAAAAAGAAAAAGAAAACAAAACGAGCGGCACTCACCGTTGATAGGCAGGTGACTTTATTCCATGGCAGGAGGGGGGTGCAAGGGTTGCAGATACAGCGGCAAGTAAGCAACAGCCGTTTCGCGCGTGTATGCGCTTCTTCTGGCACCCCCCTCCTGCCATGGAATAAAGTCACCTGCCTATCAACGGTGAGTGCCGCTCGTTTTGTTTTCTTTTTCTTTTTATCACATATGCTCACTGCAGCTACAAGCTGAGCACCTCCGTGAGGCACCACTCCTTGGCAGTCGCATCCTGACAATTTTAGGTTTGGTGTAGTGCCACTGGTTATCTGCTCTACATTTTACTGGAAAAATGTGTGTTTGCGGTTCCAGAAATTCAATTTCTGGGGTTTCTTCTCTCCGCTTCTGGTTTTCGCATGGACCCCGAGAAGGTCCGCGCTGTGCTTGAGTGGGAGCTTCCTGAGAATCAGAAGGCCCTGATGCGTTTTCTGGGTTTTGCCAATTATTACAGGAAGTTTATTTTGAATTATTCCTCTGTTGTTAAACCACTCACTGATATGACTAGAAAGGGGGTAGATTTTTCCTCCTGGCCGGTAGAGGCGCGTAAGGCCTTTGCTAATATCAAGGAGAGTTTTGCTTCCGCTCCCATCTTGGTACAACCTGATATTTCTCTACCCTTCATAGTTGAGGTTGATGCTTCTGAGGTGGGTGTGGGTGCGGTCTTGTCTCAGGGTCCCTCTCCTGCCAAATGGCGACCGTGTGCCTTTTTCTCGAAGAAACTCTCCTCCGCAGAGAGAAATTATGATGTGGGAGATAGGGAGTTGTTGGCCATCAAGTTAGCTTTTGAGAAATGGCGCCATTGGCTAGAGGGAGCCAGACTCCCTATTATCGTGTTTACTGACCATAAGAATCTGGCCTACTTGGAGTCAGCCAAGCGTCTGAACCCGAGACAGGCCAGATGGTCTTTGTTCTTTTCAAGGTTTAATTTTGTTGTCACCTTCCGCCCTGGGGTTAAGAATGTGAAGGCGGATGCCCTGTCACGTTGTTTTCCGGGAGGTGGGAATTTTGAAGACCCGGGTCCCATTTTGGCTGAAGGTGTGGTGGTTTCTGCTCTTTATCCTGAATTGGAGGCAGAGGTTCAGGTAGCCCAGTCAAAGACTCCTGATCTTTGTCCTCCTGGCGGGTTGTTTGTGCCTCTCGCTTTAAGACACAGGATTTTTAAGGAGCACCACGATACTGTCCTTGCTGGGCACCCGGGGGCAAGAGCCACAGTGGATCTCATCGCTCGGAGATTCTGGTGGCCGGTGCTTCGTAAGTCGGTTGAGGGTTTTGTGGCAGCCTGCGAGACCTGCGCTCGTGCCAAAGTCCCTCATTCAAGGCCATCAGGTCCTCTCCTTCCGTTACCCATTCCTTCCCGTCCTTGGACACATCTGTCCATGGACTTCATTACGGACCTGCCTCGTTCCTCGGGGAAGACTGTGATTCTGGTGGTGGTGAACCGTTTTACCAAAATGGTGCATTTCATTCCTTTTCCTGGCTTGCCCAATGCTAAGACGCTGGCGCAGGCATTTATTGATCACATTGTCAAATTGCATGGTATTCCTTCAGACATAGTCTCTGATAGGGGCACACAGTTTGTTTCCAGATTCTGGAAGGCTTTCTCTTCTCGCTTGGGGGTTCGGTTGTCATTCTCTTCTGCTTTCCACCCGCAGTCGAATGGTCAGACAGAGCGCGTCAATCAGAATCTGGAGACATATCTGCGCTGTTTTGTGGCGGATAATCAGGAGGATTGGTGTTCTTTTTTGTCCCTTGCTGAGTTTGCTTTAAATAACCGTTGTCAGGAGTCCTCTGATAAGTCACCATTTTTTGGTGCATATGGGTTTCATCCGCAGTTTGGGACATTCTCTGGAGAGGGGTCTTCTGGTTTACCTGATGAGGACAGATTCTCCTCATCTTTGTCATCGATTTGGCATAAGATTCAGGATAATCTAAAGAGCATGAGTGAGAGATATAAGCGTGTGGCGGATAAGAGACGTGTGCCTGGTCCGGACCTGAATGTTGGTGATCTGGTATGGTTGTCTACTAGGAATATCATATTGAAGGTTCCCTCCTGGAAGTTGGGTCCTAAGTTTATTGGGCCTTACAAAATCTTGTCCGTCATCAATCCTGTTGCCTACCGTCTTGATCTTCCTCAGACTTGGAAGATCCATAATGTTTTTCATAAGTCCTTATTAAAACCTTATGTCCAACCCATTGTACCCTCGTCATTGCCTACTCCTACGATTATGGTTGATGATAATCTTAAATTTCAGGTCTCTAGGATTGTGGATTCTCGTGTTGTCCGCGGTTCTCTCCAGTACCTTGTTCATTGGGAGGGTTATGGTCCTGAGGAGAGGATGTGGGTCCCAGTGACGGACATTAAGGCCACTCGTCTCATCAGGGCTTTCCATAGGTCCCATCCTGAGAAGGTGTGCTCTGAGTGTCCGGAGTCTACTCGTAGAAGGAGGGGTACTGTCACCACCAGACATCTGAGAAGCTCTGACAGACGTCCTTCAGAACCTCCTCCTTGAGGTTCCTTTTGTTTTGATTTCATTTTCTCATCTCGTTAGCCTCTCTCAGCTGTCATGTAGTTGCACTGATTGCATCCCTTTAAATCCCTTCCCATACTGCATCACTTTGCGGTTCATACAACTTCCTGGAGTATATGCATGCTGGATGCTACTACTGATGTCTTCTACAGATAAGTTTTGTTTATTCATTTGTATTTTCCTGTTTTCTGGATCCCAGGAGACCCTGACTCCCTCCGTATCAAGTGTAGGGAGCCGGTGGTCGTGTCCCCTCACTATTATAGGGTGTTCAGGGGTTATTCAGTCGAGGTACGAGGATATGCAATCTTCTACCATTGAGAATTTTGCATAGGCTGAGCAGTTTAGGGAGAGAGCCAGGTCTGTTGCAGGGCTATCCCTTTGGTTCCTTAGTTTTGGATCCAGTCAGCCGGATCTTCCTTTTGTGTCTTCTAGTTTGCTGTACACCTTCCGTGACAGAGACCTACTTCGGAGGCATCGGTCTGTACAACAAATTCCTTCTTGAAGTCGGGCGTCACCAAAACCGGGGACCCACACAGGGCCGACTTCAAAGCAGAGAAAGCCTCTTCCGCCTGGTCATTCCAGCGGACTATCACGGACTTCCGTCCCTTTAAGAGGCCTGTCAACGGAGCCGCTAAAGTGGCAAAATGGGGGCCAAACCTCGTATAATAGCCCACCATCCCCAGGAACGAATTTACTTGTCTAGAGGTGGCAGGTCGGGGCCAATTCCATATCGCCTCTATTTTGTTTATTTGGGGTTTGATGACTCCGCACCCAATGACATACCCAAGGTATTTAGTCTTCTCTAACCCTATCGCACATTTCTTTGGGTTAGCTGTTAGTCCCGCCTTTCGAAGGGTGTCCACTACGGCCTGTACTTTGGGCAGGTGACTTTCCCAGTCGGTACTGTGAATGATAATATCGTCCAGGCAAGCCGAGGCGTACCGCCGATGTGGACGAAGTACAATATACATTAGACGTTGGAAAGTGGCGGGGGCGCCATGCAGACCAAAGGGTAACACCTTATAAGAGTAACAGCCCCTCTAGTGTAACAAAGGCAGTTTTCTCTTTGGCAGCCTCCATCAAGGGTATCTGCCAGTAGCCTTTGGTGAGGTCCAAAACAGAAAAATACCTGGCTTGGCCTAACCTCTCAATTAGTTCATCTACCCGAGGCATGGGATATGCATCGAATTTAGATATTTCGTTCAACTTTCTAAAATCGTTACAAAATCGTAACGTCCCATCTGGCTTAGGAATCAAGACTATAGGACTGGCCCACTCACTTTTAGATTCCTCAATGAAGTCTAGTCGCAACATGAGCTGCACTTCCTCCGAGATGGCTTTTCGCCGAGCCTCGGGCACCTGGTATGGCTTTAATCGGACTTTGGCCTGTGTCATGTTGGATTACGGAAGTGCGTCCAGGGAGGTCCGAGAACACATCCGTGTTCCAACTAACGAACTCCCTGGTCTCCTGAGCCTGTGTAGAGGAGAGGCTGTCAGCAATTTTATTGTGGCAACCGCTGCCCTAGCATCAGCCAGAGGAGCCAGAACCTCTTCCCCTAGAAAACGCGGTCGCGTGCTGTCTTCCATACAGGTTTCCCTATCCTTCCAAGGTTTTAGTAAATTAACATGGTAAACCTGCTCCGACTTTTGCCTCCCCAGCTGGTGTACCTTGTAATTTATGTCTCCAATTTTTTCACGTACCTCGTAGGGCCCCTGCCACCTGGCTAGGAATTTACTGTCCACGATCGGCACCATAACCAAAAACCAATCACCCGGGTTAAAGATCCAGACCCGGGCCTGACGATTATAGATCCGACTCTGGGCTCGCTGAGCGGCCTCCATATGCTCCCTGACAAGAGGCAAAACGGTCTCTATCCGCTGTTGCATCTTGGTAACATATTCAAGGACGCTTTTATGCGGAGTGGGTTGTTGTTCCCACGCCTCCTTGGCTATGTCCAACAAACCATGAGGATGTCTTCCATATAACAATTCAAAGAGCGAGAACCCAGTAGAGGCCTGGGGCACCTCTCGCCCTGCAAACATGAGATAGGGCAGAAGAAGGTCCCAATCCTTTCCATCTTTGGACACCACCCTTTTTAGCATGGTTTTTAGAGTTTTGTTAAACCTTTCAACCAGTCCGTCTGTTTGTGGATGGTACACAGACGACCGTAACTGTTTAATACGCAGTAACTTACAGAGTTCCCTCATGATCTTGGACATAAAGGGGTCCCCTGGTCAGTCAGGACCTCTTTAGGTAAGCCCACTCGAGAGAATATTTCCATTAGCTCTTTAGCTATAAGTCTCGCCGATGTATGTCGCAGTGGCACTGCCTCCGGGTACCAAGTGGCGTAATCAAGGACAACCAAAATGTGTTGATGTCCCCTAGCGAACTTTGGTACTGGGCCTACTAGGTCCATAGCGATTCGCTCAAACGGTACCTCGATGATCGGGAGAGGCACCAAGGGACTGCAAAAAAGGTGCTGGGGGCTAGTTGACTGAAAGGTCGGGCAAAACTTACAGAACTTGTCTATCTCTTTAAACACACTGGGCCAGTAAAACCGTTGTACTATCCGATCCTGTGTTTTCTGCATTCCCAGATGACCCCCGAGAACATGCTAGTGGGCTAACTCTAACACGATTTTGCAATAAGCCTGGGGCACCACCAACTGTTCAATGGATTCACATTGCAGCTGATTTACACAATACAACATATCCTGATGAACCACAAAACGGGGGAACACCGACTCTGCCCATGGTTGTTGTGGTTCACCATCTATTATTAGTACATTTTCCCAGGCTCGGGATAAGGTTGGATCCCAGTGTTGTGCAGTACCAAAATTATCTCCGGAGACATTGAGGTCCGCCACCTCAGGCCCCGGCAGCAAGTACTCCATGTCTCCCACCATTACACTGAGTGGGGTTGTTTCCCCCTCTTCCACTGAAGTGGCGGTCAACCCTATCGCTGGCCCTTCGGACTCAAGTTCCCAGGGTTCTGGTCTCGCCCCTGAGCCGGGCCACTCTTCTAGGGTTACCCCTGTCACATGGGTATCAGTCACTCTCGTAGCTGGCCACAGTGCCGGGAAGCCCGGGAAGTCTCTCCCTATTATAAGTTCATAGTGAATGTTGGTTGCGACAGCCACCTCGTGGGTCCACCTGCCGGAAACTGTGGACAGAGACACCATAGCAGTAGGGTAGTCTTTTAAGTCCCCATGTATTCACATGACTCCGACCTTATGGCCGGTGTACTCAGCGGAGCGTACCAGGGAAGCCCTTACCAGGGTCACCAGACTCCCTGAGTCCAACAGAGCCTCCGCTGGAGTGTCTCCAACCTCCACAGGGTACAGGTGGTTCAGAGACTCCGGAGCACCAACGGCACACAGTTTCCTGGCATACAATGATTGAAGGAAGCCATATAGTTCGTGTCCATGGGTTCCCCCTGCTATGGACAGTCCGCTCAAACATGGCCAGGCTCCCGACACCTCCAGCAGACCATTGGAGCGGGGTCCACAGGGGCCTCATCCCGGGCAGGTTTGGTGGGCACCAGTCGCCGGGTCCGGGGCGGAGGGACACGGGATTTGAGTGCCCTCCTCCCAAAAGAACTTCCCTGTAAGTTCCAGGTAGCCTCATAGCGCTCCACCAGGTCGACCATCTCCAGCGCATTACCTGGAGAGACCTGACCAATCCATTGCTGGAGGGGTGGCAGAGCCCTCCAGAACCTGTCTGCTAGCAACCGGTCTAACATAGCAGTGGGGCTCAGCACGTCAGGTTGTAGCCACTTTTGCAACAGGTTGAGCAGGTTATAATACTGGGGTCTCACGGGCTCAGCCGGGTTGAACTTCCACTGATGCACCCACTGGGCCCCGACCAGCACATTCACCCCCAGTCTTGCCAAAATCTCCACCTTTACCTTTGGGTAGTCGGCCGCTTGATCATCCGGCAAATCAAAGTACACGCGCTAAGACTCTGATGCCAGGAAAGGAGCACCGACCTCAGCCCACTGGTCCGGGGGCAGACTTTCCCTGGTGGACACTTTCTCATACATCACCAGGTATTTTTTGATGTCATCTGTGGGTTCATCTTAGGGATCGCTGCATGGACTGCTTTCCGGGCATCGTGGATGCTTAGGATTGCTCCTGCTGTTTGCAAAGCCATCACGTATTGGAGCAGCAACCGATTGGTCTCTTGCTGCTGCAGATTAGCCTCCATGAGGGCCTTCAAAACAGCCTCCATTTTGTCACGTGACACAGGTTTAAATCTAGCAGGTTTGATAAACGACATAAACCCGTGTGCAAACCAAAAATATTTTGGCGATCACGCCAGCCTCACTGCGCTTGCACGTTCCAAGCCACCAATTGTAGGGATTTGCTCTGGTAGGGAAGGTAAGTGGACGCAATACAGAGGCAAGACCACGGTTGAAAAAACAAAAGTCCAGTGTTTATTCACACAGAAAAGGCAGAAAAGAAAAACAATGCTTTACAGAGCCCTGGAGTTAGTTCACACAGCAAGAGCTCCCAAAATAACATAAATCACCTGGCAGACCACCACAGCAGGCTTTAGGGCGCCTGACTCCCAGCAGGCGGCTCTCATGCAGCTCTCAGCCATGCAGTATGGCGGATCTCCTCAACTTCCACAGCTCCACTATCATTTGGAGGAACATACCACACCCAGCTGAGCTGCTGGCTGGGTTTTTAAACCCCAGCCCAAAACCTGGCCTAGACATGGGGAACAGCCACCCAACAGCCCGGATTGGCTTTACAGCCACACTAAATAAAACAGTGTCAGCGAGCACTAGCTGCCTCTGACACACAAAATTACCGGTTCTTATCTCACCGAGGCCAGGAACCTCGGTGACACGTACCTTCTGTCAATGACGGACCCTTGCGCCTTGCGCCTTCCTACAACAGATAGTTAATAGAAGATAGTCAGTGTAGGTTAGATAGTGATATAGTGTAGCTGATAGGTTCTGCTGTCCATACATACATGTTACATACATAGTGTTGTGATGTCACAAGTTCACAACAATACTTAGTGCACCAATCACTAATAAGTAGTCAGATCTGTTAAAATGTGAAGTTGCACGTATTGCGCCAAAATATTCGCATCATTAGGGTCCATTCACACGTTCGTAGTGCATTGCAGATCCGCAATACACCCGGCCGGCACCCCCATTGAAATGCCTATTCTTGTCCGCAATTGCAGACAAGAATAGAACATGTTCTATTTTTTTCCGGAGCCGGCGGCGTGCTCCGGAAATGCGGATGCGGACAGTACACTGTGTGCTGTCCGCATCCATTCCTGCCCCATAGAGAATGAACGGATGCCGACCCATTATTACGGACGTGTGAATGGAGCCTTTGTGCCAGTTTCGCGAATATATTGGAGCACTTTATCTTCTGTAGGAAGGCGCAAGGGGCTGTCATTGATGGAAGGTATGTGTCACCTGGCCTCAGTGAGGTAAGAGCCGGTAGTTTTAAGTGTCAGCGGCAGCTAGTGCTGACTGACACTTTTGTTGTTAGCATGGCTGTAAAGCTGATCCGAGCCGTCTCTTACTGGGAGTAGCCAAAGTGCTGGGTGTGTGGCTTCTCCCTATGCTCCAGGCCGGGTCTTTTTTGGCCTATAAAAAGGGCTTCTTTCGGCGCAGGTGCTCTGAGACTGAGAGAAGGAGGCTCGCCTCCTCAGCACTCCCTCAGTGCGCCTGCGCCGATGACGTCTTCTCTTTCGGTGACGTCATCGGCGCAGGCGCACTGAGGGAGTGCTGAGGAGGCGAGCCTCCTTCTCTCAGAGCGCCTGCGCCGAATGAAGACAGGCGTGGGATTTGAAATGAGGACAGGGCCAGCCGGAGGAGGAGAGCACTTGCTGGCCCTGTCAATCAACAGGAGGAGGGGGCGTTTTTTTTTGCGGCGGCTACCAGCAAGTAGACGCCCTACTTGCTGGTAGTGAAGTGATTTGCATATTTTAAAAGATCGTTTTTTAAGCAAAAGAAGCCACAGCCAAAAGGTAAGAGCCCTATGTAGGGAATAGTCATTATAAAAGGATTTTAACAAGCTCAAAAAAAAAAAAAGGGTTTTGGGGGTGACAGAAGCCCTTTAAAAGCAGATTCTGACTTTGGAGTCCACTTTTTGGCATCAGCTCTCTTGTGAGTTAGAACGGAGATAGGAGCGGTCAAGGTGGAAAAGTGGGGAATAAACTGATAATAATTTGCAAAGCCCAGGAATCATTGGATTAGACGTAAATCAGACTGACAAGGCCAATTAAATACAGCAGATACTTTTTCTGGATCCATTTGAACTGCTTGATCATAAATTATATAGCCAAGGAAAGGAAGGGTAGTCCTCTCAAAAACACATTTCTCATATTTTGCATAGAGTCTTTTTGCCTTTAGAAGCTGGAGCACAGAGATGACATGTTTGTGATGAGATTTTAAGTCAGGAGAGAGGATCAGGATGTTTTCAAGGAAGAGCACTACATAAACATACAGAGGATCCCTAAAGATGTCATTGACACATTCTTGGAAGACAGCTGGGGCATTACTCAATCCAAAAGCCTTTACCAAGTACTCGCAGTGACCATCACGGGTATTGAACACAATTTTCCACTCGTCACCTTTGTGGATAGGAATCAGGCTGTAGGCCCCATGCATATCTGTTATTTATTAGATACAGTATGTATCAGAAAAATGTATTGACATTGTAATGTTAGTGCAGTGTCCTAGATGGACTCTGCTGTTCTTACTATGCCTTGTTTTGTCAGTTATTTTAGTCTCCTGTAAATACAGTTGATGCGACACTCTCTGGCTCCTGTATGCATTACATGACAACACAGGCACAGTCTTGACAACAACAATTGGCGACAAGGAAAAACCTGCTCATAAAACAATATAAACAGTTTATTATCTTCATGTGAGGACACAGGCATCATTTTTCTTCTCTCTGTCATCAAACCACCACTCAAAGATGGTCGCCTATATCTTGAACTATATTTCACAGCTAATTACATTGCTGCTGAGAAGAGGGTGACAGTGTTACTGAGTGCCATGGGGGGAAGTTGTATGCCCTGCTGCGTAGTCTCACAGCCCCTATGAAGCCTGCTGAATGCAGCTTTACAGATTTAGTTAATGCCCCGCAGGAGCACTTGGCACCTAAAGTCATTGCAGAACATTTCAGATTTAACAAACAAATCCAAAATGAAGGTTAATCTATTGGGGGGGGAGGTTTCTTAATGATGTGTTAAGAGATTGCCTAGTGAGTACAATTATAAAAGAAAGCATCCAGAAAAGACTTCTAACACTTCTAACAGAGCCCAACTTAACATTTAAGAGGGCAATGGAGATCAATGGAAACAGAAGAGAGAGCTTCAGTCAAGAATGAAGGTGAGTGTCAATAATCTGACAACGTAATCAGAATGTGTCCAGACAAAATGATCCCTGTTATCGTTGTGGAGGGACTTTTCACAGATCTGCCCAATATAGATTTAAAGGGGCAATATGCAGAAAATGCAACAAAGCTAGACATAGAGAGTATGTCATTCTGAGAAAGGTAAGGAGAACATACAGTATGGTCAAAAACAGTTTACTCATGTTAACATAACAAACAAGGAGCATGATGATGATGAAGGCAACAGTGTAATGGAGCTAGCTTGTCTTTTAATCTAAAAAGTAAAATAAGATATACAGTAAAACAAGCTATATGGGTTACTCCCAACAGAAATTGTAAAACTATAAGGAGGCAACTGGACACTGGTTTTGTAGTATCCATCATGTCACAGCATGACTTTACACAAAATTTTCCAAATCCTCGGCTTAAACCAACACATATTCAATTGAAAGCTTACACTGTTGAAAAGATTTTACGTGCTGGGGTCATACCTGTAACAGTGAATTACAACAATGAAGACCATCACAACTTGGAATAGTAAATGGTTGATATGGACCAGCTTTATGGGGTCGAGAATAGCTTAGAAAGGTGAAGCTAGATTGGAACTCCATTAATAATCTACAAAAAGTGTCCTCAGTGTCTGAGTCTATTAAAACTGAACTAAAACTATTGTTAAAGGATTCAGCAAATGTTTTTCAAATTGGTATTGGAAAATTGAAACACATTAAATGTAACATCATACTACATAAGAACAGCAGCCCTAAATTTCATAAAGCTAGACCTGTTCTATATGCTATCCACAGCAAAGTCAAAAAAGAGAGTTTAATAGAATGTCGGAAAGTACACTGATTAAAAAAATAAAGGGAACACTTAACACAATGTAACTCCAAGTCAATCAGACTTCTGTGAAATCAAACTGTCCACTTAGGAAGCAACACTGAGTGACAATCAATTTTACATGCTGTTGTGAAAATGGGATAGACAACAGGTGGAAATTATAGGCAATTAGCAAGACACCCCCAATAAAGGAGTGGTTCTGCAGGTGGTGACCACAGACCACTTCTCAGTTCCTATGCTTCCTGGCTGATGTTTTGGTCACTTTTGAATGCTGGCGGTGCTTTCACTCTAGTGGTAGCATGAGACGGAGTCTACAACCCACACAAGTGGCTCAGGTAGTGCAGCTTATCCAGGATGGCACATCAATGCGAGCTGTGGCAAGAAGGTTTGCTGTGTCTGTCAGCGTAGTGTCCAGAGCATGGAGGCGCTACCAGGAGACAGGCCAGTGCATCAGGAGACGTGGAGGAGGCAGTAGGAGGGCAACAACCCAGCAGCAGGACCGCTACCTCCGCCTTTGTGAAAGGAGGAACAGGAGGAGCACTGCCAGAGCCCTGCAAAATGACCTCCAGCAGGCCACAAATGTGCATGTGTCTGCTCAAATGGTCAGAAACAGACTCCATGAGGGTGATATGAGGGCCCGACGTCCACAGGTGGGGGTTGTGTTTACAGCCCAACACCGTGCAGGACGTTTGGCATTTGCCAGAGAACACCAAGATTGGCAAATTCGCCACTGGCGCCCTGTGCTCTTCACAGATGAAAGCAGGTTCATACTGAGCACATGTGACAGACGTGACAGAGTCTGGAGACGCCGTAGAGAACTTTCTGCTGCCTGCAACATCCTCCAGCATGACCGGTTTGGCATTGGGTAAGTAATGGTGTGGGGTGGCATTTCTTTGGAGGGCCGCACAGCCCTCCATGTGCTCGCCAGAGGTAGCCTGACTGCCATTAGGTACCGAGATGAGATCCTCAGACCCCTTGTGAGACCATATGCTGGTGCGGTTGGCCCTGGGTTCCTCCTAATGCAAGACAATGCTAGACCTCATGTGGCTGGAGTGTGTCAGCAGTTCCTGCAAGACGAAGGCATTGATGCTATGGACTGGCCCGCCTGTTCCCCAGACCTGAATCCAATTGAGCACATCTGGGACATCATGTTTCGCTCTATCCACCACAGACTGTCCAGGAGTTGGCAGATACTTTAGTCCAGGTCTGGGAGGAGATCCCTCAGGAGACCGTCCGCCACCTCATCAGGAGCATGCACAGGCGTTGTAGGGAGGTCATACAGGCACGTGGAGGCCACACACACTACTGAGCCTCATTTTGACTTGTTTTAAGGACATTACATCAAAGTTGGATCAGCCTGTAGTGTGTTTTTCCACTTTAATTTTGAGTGTGACTCCAAATCCAGATCTGCATGGGTTGAAAAATTGGATTTCCATTTTTTAATTTTTGTGTGATTTTGTTGTCAGCACATTCAACTATGTAAAGAACAAAGTATTTCTGAAGAATATTTAATTAATTCAGATCTAGGATGTGTTATTTTTGTGTAACACCATTTTCAGTATTGGTGTTAGTTCACACCCAAAACAGTTCATACAGAAAAAGCATTCACCTTTGATCCTGGGTGTTTAATCCACACCCGGCTGAATGCTCAGCCTCAAAGTCCACCTGCAGGCTTTAGGCGGCCTGCTTGCCCGACACACTGTCTTCAGCTTTCAGCCCACACACAGGCCTCAGATCTCAGCAGAGTTTCACACAGCTCCAGTGTCAGAGAGGAGTAATCCACCCACCTGACACTGCTGGCTGTTTTTTATAGGCCTGTCAAAACCCAGCCTGCACCGTGGGGAGTAGTCACCCACCCAGCGCTTTGACTACTCCCAGTAAGAGCCATCCTGGATCAGCTATTTACAGCCATACTAGATAGCAATGTGTCAAACAGCAACTACTGCTGACACAGAATACTGTCTCTTACTCCACCGAGGCTAGGAACCTCAGTGACACATACCTATCATCTAAGATGATTCCTTGTACCTTCTTACATACCTCCCCCCTTTGTTCAACCCTGAGGGGGTGAACACACGCCAGACAGTGCACTCAGGACAGGGCATCCGCGTTTCCCTGTAAGCAGCCTGCCCTGTGTTCTACGGAGAACTTAGAAAATAATAGCGGAGAGACTCAAGTGCCCACTTGATAGCCAGGCACTCTCTCTACACTATACTGTACCTGGTTTTGGCTGGGGTAAGCTTGCCGCCTAGGAAGACAATGGGATGCTCCTCCCCATTAAATTCCTGAGACATTACAGCACTGAGGCCTACTTCGGAGGAGTCCATTTGTACTATGAATTCCTGCTTGAAGTCGGGCGTCACCAAAATCGGGGACCCACACAGGGCTGACTTCAAAGTGGAAAACGCCTCTTCCGCCCGATCGTCCCAGCGAAACATCACCGACCTGCGTCCCTTCGAGAGCCCTGTTAATGGCGCGGCCACTGTAGCAAAGTGGGGAACAAACCTCATGTAATAGCCTAGCATTCCCAGGAATGAGTTTACTTGCCTAGTGGTGACAGGTTGGGGCCAATTCCGAATCGCCTCTATTTTGTTCACTTGAGGTTTGATAACTCTGCGCCCAATGACATACCCCAGGTATTAAGTCTCTTCTAACCCTATCGCGCATTTTTTGGGATTAGCAGTTAGCCCAGCCTTCCTAAGGGAGTCCACTACAGCCTGTACTTTGGGTAGGTGACTTTCCCAGTCGGTACTGTGGATGACAATATCGTCCAGGTAAGCCGAAGCGTACCGACGATGTGGATGCAGCACAATGTCCATGAGCCGTTGAAAAGTGGCTGGAGCGCCATGCAAACCAAAGGGTATCACCTTGTACTGATATAGCCCTTCCAGTGTGATGAAGGCAGTTTTCTTTTTAGCAGCCTCTGTTAAGGGCACCTGCCAATACCCTTTTGTGAGGTCCAAAACTGAAAAATACCGGGCTTGTCCTAACCTCTCAATTAGCTCATGGACTCGGGCATGGAATATGCAGCAACTTACAGAGTTCCCTCATGACCCTGGTCAGTCAGAGTAGTCTAGGACGACCAGGATGTGTTGGTGTCCTCTAGCGGACTTCGGTACCGGGCCTAAGAGGTCCATATCGATTCGCTCAAGCGGTACCTCGATAATCGGGAGAGGTACCAAGGGACTGCGGAAAAGGTGGTGGGGGCTAGTTGCCTGGCAGGTAAGGCAAGACTTACAGAATTCGTCCACCTCTCTAAACACACTGGGCCAGTAAAACCGGTGTTTTCTGCATTCCCAGATAACCCCCGAGAACACGTTGGTGGGCTAACTTTAACACGAGTTTGCGGTAAGCCTGGGGCACCACCAAATGTTCAATATGTTCACCCCGCAGTTGGCTTACCCGATACAACATATCCTGATGAACCACAAAATGGGGGAACACCGACTCTGCCCCCAGTTGTTGTGGTTCACCATCTACTATCAATATATTTCCCCAGGCTCGGGATAGGGTTGGGTCTCGGTGTTGGGCAGTGCCAAAATTATCCCTGCAGACATTGAGGTCTGCCTGCTCAGGCCCTGGAGACAAGTCCTCCACGTCTCCCACCAATACACTCAGTGGGGTTGTCTCCCTCTCTTACACCGAAGTGGTGGTCAACCCTACCCCTGGCCCTTTTGCCTCGGGGTCCCAGGGTTCTGGCGTCCCCCCGGAGCAAGGCCACTCTGCTGGGGTTACCCCTGTCTCATGTGTATAAGTCACTTTCAAGGCAGGCCACAGTGCCGGGAAGCCCAGGAAGTTTCTCCCTATTATAAGTTTGTAGTGTAAGTTTGTGGCAACTGCCACTTCGTGAGTCCACCTGCTGTCCCCCGTGGTTAGAGACACCAGGGCATTGGGATAGTCTTTTAAGTCCACATGAATGCACATGACCCCGATTTACCGGCCAGTATACTCAGGGGACCGTACCATTACTAGGGACACCAGACACCCTAAGTCCAGCAGGGCCTCCGCTAGAGTGTCTCCCACTTCCACCTGGCACAAGTGTTTTCGGGTTTCTGGGGTACCCGCTGCACACAGCTTCCTGGCATATAATGACTGACGGAAGCCATAGTTCATGTCCATGGGTTCCACCTGATGTGGACAGTCAGCTCGTACATGGCCAGGCTGCCGACACCGCCATTAGACTATCAGAGCTGGGTCCATAAGGGGGTACATCTTGGGTTGGCTTGGTTGGCACAAGTCCCCGGGTCTAGGGTGGAGATTTATGGGGTTTGACTTCTCCCCTCCCGAAAAAAAAACCCTTAAGATTCTTAGTAGCCTTGTAGCGCTCCACCAGGTCCACCATCTCCAGGGCATTGCCAGGAGACACCTGGCCTATCCAGTGCTGAAGAGGGGGTGGCAGAGCCCTCCAAAAGATATCAGCCAATAGTCTATCCAGCATAGCCGTGGGACTCAGCACATCAGGCTGTAGCCACTTTTGCAAAAGGTGGAGTAAGCCATAATATTGGGGTCTCGCGGGCTCAGCCGGCTTTAATCCCCACTGATGTACCCGCTGGGCCCGGACCAACACATTTACCCTCAGTCTGGCCAAAATCTCACCCTTTAATTTTTGGTAGTTGGCCACTTGATCATCCGACAAGTCGAAATACACCCGCTGGGAAATCGCATGCCAGGAACAGAGCGACGACCTCGGCCCACTGGTCTTGGGGTAGCTTCGCCCTTGTGGCTACTTTCTCGTACATCGCCAGGTAGGTTTCTATGTCGTCTGCGGGTTCTCATCTTATGAATCGCTGCACGTGCTGCCTTCCGGGCGTCATGGACGCTAGGGGTTGCTCCTGCTGTCTGCAAAGCCAACACATGTTGTAGCAGCAACTGGTTGGTCTCTTGCTGCTGCTTATTAGCCTCGCGTTGGTGCAGGTTTGTCTCCCGCTGCTGATGATTAGCCTTCATGAGGGCCTTCACAACAGCCTCCATGTTGTCATGGAGCACGGGTTGTAATACAGCTGGTTTAATGTATGTCATACAACCGTGCCTGAAAAAATGCATATACCAAAAATATTGGCGTTCACGCCAGCCTCACTCAGGGCCGGATTAAGAGCATCATGGGCCTGGTGCTGAGGATTTTGCTGGGCCTTTTTATGGAACTGCACTCAGTGTCTTAATTACATATATATTTTATCGATACCATTAAAGTATTTTGTTCCTGCAACTACCCCTTCATTTGGCGTCTATCTTGGCAACATGGAGGGGGACCACGGGAGGGGGACCCTGAGGGTGGGGGCACCCTCAGGGCACTATAGTGTCAGGAAAACCGCTTTGTTTTCCTGACACTATAGTGATCATTTAACATGACTATAAAGATTACTGTTTTCTAGCTGCTGTGGACTGTGGACAACAGCAGCTAGAAACAGTAATTTTCATAGAGCTGTGTTATGATTTATGGACACAGCACTCAGCATGCTTAGCCAGTCAGATAGAAGGCTGGCTAAGCATGCTGAGAGCTGTGTCTAAATAACATAACACATTAAAGGGATTCTGTCACCAGGTTTGACCCCTGTCAGCTAAAAATATGCTGATGTTCAGGGCGTCTGCACGATTCCTAATGTGGGCTTATAAATGTCATCTGTGGGCTTATTTAGCTAAAAAACAGCTTTTACTAACCTGTCAGTCAAACAAATAAGGTGCCCAAGGGGATGTTAATGAATGCAAGGTGCCGGCCACACCCGCCGCCGTTCGTGCCCAGCGCCGCCTTTCCGGACTTCTGCGCCGCCTCCTAATCCTCTGTGCCGCCTCTCGCTCTCCCTCCCTCCCCCCTCCTCCTGCTGTAAGATCTCGCGCATACAGGGGTTGAGCGAAGTGCCGGCGCATGTGCACTTCGATGTAAGAAGCCAAATGGAGAAGTCTGCACTGGCGCATCAGGCAGAGCCCTGTGCGCAAGCGCGAGATCTTACAGCAGAAGGAGGGGGGAGGGAGGGAGAGCGAGAGGCGGCACAGAGGATTAGGAGGCGGTGCAGAAGTCCAGAAAGGCGGCGCTGGGCACGAACGCGGTGGGTGCGGCGGGCATCTTGCACCCATTAACATCCCCTTGGGCACCTTATTTGTTTGACTGACAGGTTAGTAATAGCTGTTTTTTAGCTAAATAAGCCCACAGATGACATTTATAAGCCCACATTAGGGAATTGTGAAGACGCCCTGAACATCAGCATATTTTTAGCTGACAGGGGTCAAACCTGGTGACAGAATCCCTTTAAAGAAATTACTGTTTCTAGCTGCTGTGGACTGTGGACTAGCAGCTAGAAACAGTAATTTCTTTATGTGTTATGTTATTTAGACTGAGCTCTCAGCATGCTTAGCCAGTCAGTAATTTTCATAGTGCTGTTATGATTTATGGACACAGCTCTCAGCATGCTTAGCCAGCCTTCTATCTGGCTGTGCTTCTTGAGAGTCACAGTCCACAGGCTCAGAAACAGCCTGTGGACTGTGACTCTCAAGATGCAAAGCCAGATAGAAGGCTGGCTAAGCATGCTGAGAGCTGTGTCCATAAATCATAACAGCACTATGATTGCCCTCCCTTCCAACTGGATGAGTTTATCTGATACCTGCCCTGCTCCAGAAGCTCCTGCTGTCTCACGGGCTGGTGTGGCTGAGCGCTGTGGGCCATGTGCTGGTCGAAACTGCTGAGTAGGTTGTACACAGCGCAGCGTGCAGGAGGGATAACCGCGGGCGCACTGAGGTCATATCCGGCGGGCCGGCATTACAGGAACCGCACCAGCTGCTCTGACGTCCTGCCGGCGGATATCCTGTGACGTATATCCGGCGGCAGGACGTCAGAGCAGCTGGTGCTGTTCCTGTAATGCCGCGGCCCGCCGGATATGACCTCAGTAGTGATAGGAAGTTCGTATCTTTCAGATGAATCGGTTCATTTGAATCAGCTCATTCAAATGAACTGATTCATGAATCGGATCTTCGGTTCACTTGCTGAGTCACTGACTGCTGAGCTGACTCGCAAGTGAACCGAAGACTCTAGGTGCTGGTGCGCATGCGCAGATGCTATCCATTCGATTCACTTGCTGCTGCTGACTCAGTCGGCTCTTCAGCTCTCTAATGAGTGAATCCGGATCAGGAAGAGTGATTGATTATAGTGATAGTGAAGCGAAGCTGAGGCTGACGCCGGACAGGAGGACTCGGGAGCGGTCACTGTGGTGTGCATTGTTGTCTGTTGTGCATTGTTACCCACAGTGACAACAGTCTGACACTGACAGTAGTACAACGAACCAAGTGAAGTGAAATGTGAATGCACGCACAGGGAAAACTAGGTGCTGAACTGATAACAGTATTACAGTAACACAGTCACTGGCTGATAATAAAATAGTCCCCACGGTCCCCACTTAATGGAATCCATAAAGGAGATGTGAACCCACCCTTAGTTATATAGCTACTGAATGAGATGCCTTTAACATATATATCTCCTGAGAAGCCAATTTGATCCTAAAGGGTTAATTCAACCTGTAATCTAAACTCTGTGTCATCTGTCACTTCTCTTATCTCTCTGCTCCTGTCAAAGGCTTACATAGAAATCACTGGGCCCCATAGCAAGAATCTAAATTGGGCCCCCATTCCCCTTTTATAGCCCCTCCCACTACCCATTCCAGGCCTCTCTCTTTGTTCCATGAACTATGTTCGCTGCTGTTTTATAATTTATGCCATCAGGGCCGGATTGGGATTACAAAACAGGCCTGGCACACAAAAGAGGCATAATAGATACAGTGTGTACAGATGTATAGTGTATACAGAAGTGTACTGATATGTGAGGAACGTGGTATAATATATGCAGTGTGTTCAGGTATATAGTATATACAGCAGTGTACTGATATATGAGGTATAAATTACAGCTCGTACCTCACATATCAATCCAATACTGTATATACAATATACCTGTACACACCATCTATTATACCTCGTACCTAACATATCAGTACACTGCTGTATATACAATATATCTATGCACACTGCATATATTATACCTTGTACCTCACATATCAGTACACTGCAATATATATTATATATCTGTACATATTGCATCTATAATACTGTTTAATATATGCAGTGTGTGTGTGTGTGTGTATATATATATATATATATATATATATATATATGAGGCATACAAGGTATAATACTGTAGATGCAGTGTTTATAGAAATATGTAGTCAGTTATGCATTATAGTCACTGTGTGTGTGAAGTACATGAGGTAGTAGTGGTCACTGTAACTGTCTGAAGTATTATATATGAGTGAGCATTGAATAAAAACAGGGCATGGAGGGGGGGTAAATGATGAAAAGTGGAGGACCTCCTCTTACCACTCCATTCCAGTCTGTATGGATCAATGCAGAGCTGATTGTGAACTTCTAATACTTGCTGTTAGGGGTTGAAGGACCTGTGATGATGTCATCACAGGTCCTGGCAGATGTATCTTTCAAACCTTGGAACTACAGCATTTTTGGTGCTGTTCCTTTGCTAGATTCTGCAGGACCTGTGATGCTGAAGATGATGTCATCACAGGTCCTGGCAGATGCACTGTTCTAACCTGGGAACTACACTTTACACTGTGCAATTCCCTTACAGGACCTGTGAAGACTCCCTGTACTACTCAGACCTGCCAGTGCTTGCCTTGCCTCAGCTCTGATTGGTTGGTGGGCGGGGAGGGGAGGGGCTGGCAGAAGCAGCTTCCACTCTAGGATCATATTACGCTCCTCCCGAGTCCCTCCCTCAGGCTCCCTGCTGCCAGCGTGAGGTGAGCGTCTCTGCATTGTCTGTGCTGTGTGACGCTGCGCTGTGTACAACAGAGGACTTTTAACCCTCCCGACGGCCTTTTGGCTGGCAGATGGGCCTATTTTATGGTAGGGGCCTGGAGCTGCAGCTCCATCAGCCCCTACGTTAATCCGGCCCTGGCCTCACTGCTTTGCCTGCATCCTCCACCAATTGTGGGGATTCGCTCTGGTAGACAGGACAAGCGGGTGCAGTACAGAGGCAAAGACACGTTTGTAACTCAAAAACTGCAGTGTTTATTCACACTAGTTGCAGGTTCACAGTATGACAGTCCATTTTCAGTGTTGATGTTAGTTCACACCCAAAACAGTTCATACAGAAAAAACTTTCACCTTTGATCCTGGATGTTTAATCCACACCCGACTGAATGCTCAGCCTCAGAAAGTCCATCTGCAGGCTTCAACTTTCAGCCCACACACATGCCTCAGATCTCAGCAGAGTTTCACACAGCTCCAGTGTCAGAGAGGAGTAATCCACCCACCTGACACTGCTGGCTGTTTTTATAGGCCTGTCAAAACCTGACCTGGACCGTGGGGAGTAGTCACCCACCCAGCACTTTGACTACTCCCAGTAAGAGCCGACCCGGATCAGCTATTCACAGCCATACTAGATAGCAAGGTGTCAAACAGCAACTGTTGCTGACATAGAAAACTGGCTTTTACTCCACTGAGGCCAGGAACCTCGCTGACACATACCTATAATCTACGATGATTCCTTGTACCTTCTTACAATATATATATATATATATATATATAATGTCATTGATCAAACTGGTGTAAAGTACAACTGGCTTAATTGCCCATAGCAACCAATCAGATTCCACCTTTAATTCTTTACAGCTTCATTAAAAAATGAAAAGAGGAATCTGGTTGGTTGCTATGGGCAACTAAGCTAGTTCTACTTTACACCAGTTTTGATAAATCTCCACCACTATGTACTTCTATGTGTGCATAGCATTGTGTGTCGTCACTAGAGATGGCCTTGCAGTTCACCCGGCGGTCATTTTGCGGCAAACTTTGCTCGTTTGCGGTTTGCCGAACATGCGAACATATGGCGATGTCCGCCGGCACCACATTCTTTTGCACTGTACCGAACTTTGACCCATGACACAAACATCAAGTGGGACAGGACAGCCGTTTCAGTGGACACACCCCCTACCCTTTCATGGACACACCCCCTACCCTATAAATAAACCCGATCTGGTCGCCATTTTATATTCAGTCTTTTGCCAGTGTAGGGAAAGGTTGCTGTGTGGAGCAGGGACCGACTGTTAGAGACACCAAACACTAGCTAATAGGGCCACAAAAGTCCTTTTAAGGACTGGTATAGGTGTGCTATCGATATATGTGACATACTGAGGGGTGTGATATACTTATAATATACTTTCTAACATTGTGTGCGGTTCTGCAGAGATACCGCAGCTATACAGAGTTACAAACGCTATTGGAACAACTAATTGCAACTGGTGGGATATATCAGTTGCCCCCCAAAAACAATGATTGAAGCAGGGGTGTGATATACCTATAATATACTTTCTATATAGTGAATTTGTATTGTGCAGCATTTGTGTGCGGTTCTGCTGAGATACCGCAGCTATACAGAGGGACAAACGCAATTGGAATAACTAATTGCAACTGGTGTGATATGCCTGTCTCCCGAAAATAAACTGATTAAGGGGTTGGATATACCTGCTTCCAGCCAATACTCATTAAGCGGTTCTATATAACTGCTTCCACAAATACTGCTCGTCTATAGGGACTTTAGTCACGGGGTCATTTTGAAAATGACAGGCAGAGAAAGAGGCAGGCCATTCCACAGGGGTGGTAGGGATCGGGCAGGTGCTCCAGGCCGGAGCCTAAGTGGGAAGTTGGAGAAGGTGTGTGCGATTACGTCAAAGGACGCACCAGAGTTGGTTGAGCGGCTCACTCAGCCTTCTGCTTCTGCACCCTCCTCATCCTCTGTATCAGCACCCTCCTCAATCTCTGCTGTGTGCACCCCCGAAGACACCACCTGTGCTGCTACGCAGCTAAAATCTATATAGTTTAATTCATATGATATTCTATATTTGGTTATATGCTCCCATCTAGTGCCCGTTTTTGGTAATGCACTTGTTTTTCTTGTTCGTGATATCTGTGACTCATTTCTTTTCTTTGCTCCACCCCTTCTTCTGTGTGCCTCACTTCCTGTATCTTCATTCTGCTCCAGCATATGTACAGGTACACATGTATTCTCATGTACGCTTATGAAAGCATCATCTTTTGACCACACAATACCGGAATCCATCTGTTCTGCTGTACTCTGTTATCTGGCTTAAAGAATAAAGCAACTTACATGGATAAACTCTGTGTTGGTGAGTTCAAGCTATCTGATAAGGATTGTCCGCAGTGATTATATCTGCTTATACAGGCCATAGAGGTCTCACTAGGGATAAATCGCTATTACAACAATCGGAGTCAGAATAGTCAAAAGATGCATAGAATTCCTACAGCCTGCTGTGCATATGTGTGTGCCTAATCTGCAATCAAGCTCAGTGCCATCCATCATCTTGTGAAAGCACATGGTCGCACAAGCGTACTGCACTTCAAATGAATGTTCAAAACTGTTTCTCTACATTGCAATGCGTTACCTCACCTGTCTAAGCTGCTGTTCGTCTTCTTAGAGACAGTACCATTTTTAGCAAAACCGTAAAAAATGTCTAGACAAGGCTCTGAACACTCTTTTATGGCTGAACCAACACAGATACATCATGCCTCTGAACCGGCAGACGTACAGGGAGCAGATTCTGCATATATTACCGAACAGAGTGTAAGACCCAAACGTACAATAAAACTAAGAGAAAACTATCAAGCCACTAGGATTGAGTTCTCCACTAATCTGACAGACTTCTGGAACAGAACCTAACACCGCATGTCAGTTTTGTCACACTCTAATGATCAAACAGCTGAAATAAGAGACTCTATAAATCACCTATTTGCTGTGTATGTACGCTACCAGCAGCTGTCTGCGATATACTCAGCCTTCTTGCAGGACTCGAATATAGAGGATTCTTCAGAAGAACTGACCAGGACTGATGCACTGAACCGACAAAGGGATCTCGCAGTGCAAAATGCTAATTTTAAGGCAGAACTCCGCACTACTCAACTGCAGGAGATCAGATCTCACAGATCCACCACAACCAAGTGCACTGCACTTTCTTCCAGATCCTCTCATTCCAAAAGATCAACATTAAGTGACAAGTGAATAGAGGCCCGCGCTGATGCCGAATCAAAAAAGGCGCAGAACTCCTTTACCAAAAAGCAAGCAGAGATGGAAGCTCAAAGGGCAGCTCAACAAGCAGAGATGGCAGCTCGTCAAGCAGAGATGAAAGTTCAAAGGGCAGCTCAACAAGCAGAGATGGCATCTTGTCAAGCAGAGATGAAAGCTCAAAGGGCAGCTCAACAAGCAGAGATGGCAGCTTATCAAGCCAAAATGGAAGCTCAAATCAAAGCTCTCCAAGCAGAGGCAGATTCACAAATAAAGATTCTGCAAATGGAAGGGGAGGAAGCACCTTCCCTAGCAAGGCTGAAAGTCCTTGAACAAGTAATGGGTCAAAGTACTAATTTAGACAGCCTTATCCCAGCAGAACTTGAAGATCCAGCTGAACGCACCAGTGAATACGTTCTAAAGCATAACATCTGCAAAGATACAGAGTCATCTCCTGTACCTCCTACTAACAAGACTGTTCTGACTCCCAGGGCAGAAACCTCTCAGCTCTATATGTCTAAGCCTCTTAAAGTCTACAACACAAGTACATCTATGCAGCAAACCGGATCAACTCATGTCAACAAGGTGACTTCCAGTGATAAGCCACAGCTCAAACCAAAGCCAGCACAAGCCTTAGAGACTACACCACAGTTAAACGCTCATGCAACATAATTTTACACTGGTAAACCTCACCCTATATCACCAGAGAACTTTCACACCCAAGGGGTTCCACAAGTTACTTTGACACCAAGGAGTGAAAGACCAGACATGAATGACTTTGCCAGATATATGGTACGCTGTGAGCTCATTAACACCAGCCTCTGAAGGTTTGATGACTGTCCAGAGAGCTACAGGGCCTGGAGATCAACCTTTAAGGCTACTATTGCCGATCTCAACCTTACTGCTAAGGAAGAACTTAAATTGCTCATAAAGTGGCTGGGACCAGAATCTGTAGGTCGTGTTAAAAGACTCAGAACAGTACATGTTGACCACCCAGATTCAGGTCTTGTTGCTGCATGGGCAAGACTTGAGCAATCCTATGGTAGCTCTGAAGCCATATAAAGTGCTCTATTCAAGAGACTGCAAAAAATCCCAAAAATAGGGAACAAAGACTATCGCAAGCTCCAAGATCTAAGTGACCTCCTCATGGAGCTAGAGTTGGCAAAGTCTGACCCACATCTACCTGGACACTGCTCATGGTGTCAAGCCACTGCTGTCTAAACTGCAATACGGCCTACAAGAGAAATGGGCACAACAGGGCTCAAGATACAAAAGAGACTATAATGTATTCTTTCCTCCATTCTCATACTTAAAAAAAACACGTTTACTCACAATGTACATCTAAATAAAGGCGCCTCCATATATTTTCAGCTATTTTCCCCACTTCTATGTGGCTCCAACGGTCCCCTACTCATTGTTTATATATCTGTTTATCTTTCCCTAACTTCCGGCTGCACTGCCCTGTGGGTCCTGGGGCAGCGCAGCATCAGGTGGTTACAGCTGTCTCTCTGCTCCCCTGTAACTCCGCCCCCTCATCAATATTCACCTCCATTCATTCTAAAGCTCCTTGCCAGGTGATGTCACTGGACTGGAGGGGCGGGACTTAGTGGGATGTCAAGGGGTGGGGCTTAGAGGGAAGTCGGCCAGCCGCTTTAACTCCGCCCCTCATCAATATTCACCTCCATTCATTCTAAAGCTCCTTGCCCGGTGACATCACCGGACTGGAAGGGAGGGGCTTAGCGCGATGTCAGCCAGACTAGTTACCGCCCCTCCATCCACTATGCATAAATTACTTATGCTGCCAGTGATGTCACCAGGCTCCCTGAGCAGCAGAATAGGAAGCTTTGCTTGCCTGCAAGGGAACCCGGTACGTCAATGAGGAGAAGAAAACAGTAACTTCCGGCCATGAATTTCAAAGATAAAAACGGGGCTGCAGAAATCTGTGCCAAAGGTACTACATGCTTGTATGCAATGTGTATGCCACACTTGTACTATTAGAACAATGTCCCCAATCCCGGACAACCCCTTTAAATAGAGCAATATCTGTTATAAGGACAGACATCTCACCCTTCGCAACCTCACCTATTGATCAGGGCGTTGTGGATGACAGAGATAAAGACCCTAATCGTCAGTGTCCTATTTATAAGAAGCCTAACCCTCTTAAGAAATGTCGTGGGCTTAGGGCAAAGACTTTACAAGAGCGCAGGTAGATTCTCCGGAAACTTGGCATATGCTACAGGTGCTGTGCTTCTTATAGCCATTTTGCTAAAGACTGTAAAGTTGTCATCAAGTGCACAGAATGCAGTAGCGACAGACATGTTACAGTCATGCATCCTATTCCACTTCCAGACAACCCACAGAAGCTTCCTACCTCCTCTCCCGTCTCAAATCATGGCGGGGAGCAACAAGGTCATGCTCCAACCAAAGATAATGTCTCTTCTTCATGTACAGAAGTCTGTGGAGAAGGCAAGGACCACAAATGCAGTGCCAACATATGCCTAGTCAAGATATACCCAAAGAGTCATCCTGAGAAAGCTGCTAGGATGTATGCCAAAATAGATGAACAGAGTAACAGATCCCTGGTTAAGTCTAAAATCTTTGAGATATATGGCATAGAGGGTCAAACAACACCATATACTCTCAGAACCTGTTTTGGTCGTGTAGAGACCTTCGGCAGAAGGATTGATGGGTTCATGGTCTCTCATATCAACGAGGGAGAGGGCATACCCCTACCAACGTTAGTCGAGTGCGACCAGATAACAGATGAAAGGAAAGATTCCCACTACAGAAGCTGCGTATCAACATCCTCATTTAAGGCACCTTCTTGATGAGATTCCTGCAATGGACAAGAGTGCTGAAATCTTAGTCCTGTTAGGAAGGGACATTCTCAGAGTACATAAAGTATGTGATCAGTGCAATGGGCCTGACGACGCCCCTTATGCACAAAGATTTGACCTAGGCTGGGTAATAGTGGGCGATGTATGCTTGGACAGGATGTGTATATCATCTGAGATCCACTCCTTCAAGACTTACGTGTTGGGAAACAGACGTGCATCCCACTTCAAACAGTGCCCTCATCATTATGAAGTAAAGGAGAAGATTCATCATCCAAGTACCTGATGTTACTCCTGTCCTTTGTGATGACAACCTAGGTACCACAGTGTTTTGTACTACAAGTGAGGACAACAAAATAGCCTTATGGGAGAGGCTTAGGGCTATGATGAGGGGGAAGCGCTTCCCCTGACCTAAGCTGGCTGTGTTGTGCCGGGAGCCAGGAGCGAGGGTAAGCCTAGCAGTGGGCGTACCCTAAAGGGAGTGTTTGAGAACAGGGGGGGAGGGTGGGTATGACCAGAAGCACCCTGAGGAGCTGGGGGCTGGAGCTTAAGAAGGTAAGATGCCCCTCCCACAAATTCAGGCTGACCTAAGCTGGTTGTGTTGTGCCGGGAGCCAGGAGCGAGGGTAAGCCTAGCAGTGGGCAAAAATAGACGAGGAGAGCAGAGTAGTGTCCATAACATTTAATTCCTCTCCGAGAGCAAGGTTACAGAAAGCCTGGGAAATCTCTATGTTTTGGTTCGGGATGTACCTCGTGAAGCAAGAAGAACGCCAGCGATCCATGCATTTGATCACGTGCATCGGGACCCCATTTTTTGATGCTGAGGACGCGGCCCCGATTCGGAGCGAGTGTCCTGTGATGGCCGGCGGGTTGTAACCGAGACCTGAAGCCAGCGTTCTGATGCGGGATACGAACTGGATTGAAGTCAGGAAACTCCCATGCCAAGGAAGCAGCGGGCCATCTAGGGGGGCATCTTGCAACAGGGCTACCAATTGACGGAGGACCATGACCGGGCACCAATCGTTCGAAGTTTTGAAGAACCTGACCTCCGAGGGAGGTCCATGCTGATTGGATTTCATGGAAGGGAGCCAGAGGACAAAAGGGTCATGGACCCAGGACAATTGCCGCACCTGCAATCCCTGACGTTTAGGGGAGGTGCTGGTGAACTCACCTGGCCTAAGGAACCCATAAAAACCCAAGGTACATGGCTGCCTTAATAACCAAACTAGGAGAGTGCCCAAAAGGATGTCTATCCAGTGCGAACGACAGTCTCCTAAACATCTCGCCGGAGACAGGCTTTCTACGGGCGGTAGGGGCATCCCCGCACCTCTGGATCCCCCTAAGGGCCACCTTGACTGCCTGCACTGAAGAAATGGAACCTCCATTTGGATTATGAAGCATGGCGCAGTGCTGTATCCCCGCTAGGTACAGCCCGATGGTGTTAACTGACAGCCTGAGATTTGCGGTGACAGTGGGCTATGAACGCCAGGGTGTAGGAGACATCGTCCAAGCCACCTTGCGGGTGGGACCTGGAAAAACTTTGGAAACCTTGACGCCGGCTTGGTAGTTTCCTGATGGTATGGGAAAACCCCTGAGCGTTTCAGGCAAATATATTGGATCCTGACCGATTCAGGCAAATGCGTACAACCTGTGGGGAATAAGACCTGAGCGATCCAGGCAAATGCGTACAACCTGTGGGAAATAAGACCTGAGCGATTCAGGCAAATGCGTACAACCTGTGGGAAATAAGACCTGAGCGATTCAGGGAAATACGTGACCTGAGTGAATCAGGAAAATACATACAACCTGGAAATACCGTCAACCCGAAAGAGACAGGAAAATACAAACCTGAGCGATTCAGGGAAATACATAAACCTGAGCGATTCAGGAAAATACATGACCTAAGTGATTTCAGGGAAAATACGTAAAACCTGAGTGATACGGGTAAATACATAAAACCTGGGAGATTCAGAGAAAACATGAAACCTGAGCGATTCAGGTAAATACATAAAACCTGAGCGATTCAGGGAAATACATAAAACCCAAACAATTCAGGGAAATGAGACCTGGGTGAATCGTGGAAATACGTGAAAATTTGAGCTAATCATGGAAATATATGAAAACCTGAGATTCAGGAAAATACGCCCTGAGATATTCAGGAGAAAAAACAACCTGAGTGCGTCAGAAAAGACCCCCCCGCAAAACCAAAAAAAAAAAAAATATATATATATATATTATTTATTTATTTTTCCCTTTTTTTTAATTCTATTTTATTTATTTATTTTTATTTTTATTTATTTATATATATATTTTTTTTAAGCGGTGGCCGAGTGACCGGGCGAGAGCGGAAAGGAAACAGGAATGACCATGGTATAAAAAGGATCGCAACCTACCCGAATCCACGGACAGCGCTGCCAACTCTCCGGCGATACTGAAGACCTAGGAATGGAGGCTCGTGATGAATGAAGGAAGGCTCTGAGCTGCGGAGGAGCGTAAAGCCGCCACACGGCTGGACCTTACCTGAAACCTGGCACCGTGGAATGACCGGACACGGAGAAGCCCTGCGACACAATTGAGGATGGATCGAAATTCCGGTCGCCTGAGGCCCTGCTTACCTGAAAATAAGCTTGCGTTGGTACAAGACCCGGAGAGAGGTGCGATTTGGTGGCACTGGAATGAAGCGACGGAGAACCAGGATGCAGCTTGGGCGTCATGGCCAACTGCTGGATGACCCTGAACTGCCAGAATCAGGGCCCGAAGTCGCGCTGCATGCAACAAGACCTGCGGGAAACAGAAATCCAGACATGCAGGACACGAACCGGGTAACCAGGAACCAGCCGGACCCTGCTGAGAAACCCCCGAGCATTCCAGGCAGATGCACGGAACCTGAGCGATTCAGGCAAATACATTGAATCCTGAGCGGTTCAGGCAACATGGAATCCTGAGCGAATCAGGCGCTTACCTACACCTTTCGTGAAGATGACGGACCCTGGGTGCGTCGGGCATTACCCTGAACCTGGGTGGACCTGGCCACTACCTACCCACTGAGAGACCAGGGAAAATACAGAAGCCTGAGTGATTCAGGCCAATAACTAAACCTGAGTGATTCAGGGGAATACATAACCAGACTGTTCCAGGAAAAATATGCAATAACTATATGTGACCGGAACATAGTACGACCGGTGCCTGCGAGAAGGCTTGTGTCAGTCTGAGTAACGTACCTGGGATTAGAGGCTACTACCTGTACTGATGTCTTGGGTCACCTGACCTTGGTCCAAATGTCGTTCAAGTGAACGGTCAGAACACGTTCCTGAGAGGACAAATCCATAAAGTTCGAAAGGGAAAGAACATAACTGGGGAGGATGACAGGCCTGGGTGAACCAGGAGACAGAGGTCGGTGTGAGCCTGGGCGATCCAGGAGACAGAGGTAGGTATGAGCCTGGGCGATCCAGGAGGCAGAGGTAGGTATGAGCCTGGGCGGTCCAGGAGACAGAGGTAGGTGTGAGCCTAGGCGATCCAGGAGACAGAAGTAGGTATGAGCCTGGGCGAACCAGGAGACAGAGGTAGTTGCGTGCTTGGGCGATCCAGGAGGCAGAGGTAGGTATGAGCCTGGGCGAACCAGGAGACAGAGGTAGTTGCGTGCTTGGGCGATCCAGGAGGCAGAGGTAGGTATGAGCCTGGGCGAACCAGGAGACAGAGGTAGTTGCGTGCCTGGGCGATCCAGGAGGCAGAGGTAGGTATGAGCCTGGGCGAACCAGAAGACAGAGGTAGTTGCGTGCTTGGGCGATCCAGGAGGCAGAGGTAGGTATGAGCCTGGGCGAACCAGGAGACAGAGGTAGTTGCGAGCCTGGGCGATCCAGGAGGCAGAGGTTGGTATGAGCCTGGCCGAACCAGGAGACAGAGGTAGTTGCGTGCCTGGGCAATCCAGGAGGCAGATGTAGGTATGAGCCTGGGCGAACCAGGAGACAGAGGTAGTTGCGTGCCTGGGCGATCCAGGAGGCAGAGGTAGGTATGAGCTTGGGCGAACAAGGAGACAGAGATAGTTGCGAGCCTAGGCGATCCAGGAGGCAGAGCTAGGTATGAAAAATAAAGTATTAGTGAGCAGGCACTCTATTTATGGGTTCATGGAAGGCAATTTTATTTAATATTTAAAATAGAAATATATAAGCATAAAACCATAAAGTAACAACAATTAGATACAAATAGTTTTAGCAGCAATAACAATATAACGGCAATAAAATGGCAATTGATAAATAACAGCAATATAAGTTAATAAATAGCAGTTGGAGGATAGCAGCGATATTAGCAGCAATTGATGGTAAATAAAAAGCAGGAATATCTTCTAAGATTGGATTAGTGGCAATAGTTCCATGTATCAATCCCCATATAGTGTATTCCACTGTTTGTTTGGAGATTAGATAACTATACAGTGTGGCAACAATGTAGCAACAATGTTATTGGTTGTAACAGTTGTGAGGATTCCGCTATTAACGTGACTGCAATTGATCGTCTTTATATTTGAAAATTCATTTTATAATTTTAATGATAACTGTGTTTATAACTATAGGCTCCTTTTTTAACAATTGACTCCTCTGATATTTTATAGAGTTTTTACTTTGTTTATAATAAATATTTTTATATCTATAAATAAGTGTATTAGAAAGTAATTTAAAAATATTGAAAAAACATCTATGCACATCTACAGCACTTTAAAGCAGCATAAAATAAGAAATTATTTAAATATCTCTATAACAGAGAACTGGAAATTGATATAATGGTTTATATAAAGACACTATTCCGGATTAGAGTCCAGCTTTTCCGATAGACCGGCACAGGATAAAAGGGGAACATGATGTGAAATATGCTTGACCACTGAGGAAGGAGCGAGTTTGAGCTCCGAAACATGTTTGGGTGAACAAGCATATGAAGATTGAAATTATACTGCTGGAGCGCTCCAAGAGGAATCTAACTTAAAGAACTCATGTAAACCGACCTAATATCTATAAAGCGGAACCCCGGCAGCTGGAATAAAGAAGTTAAAAGGCGATCCGAACACTGAAGGGGCGGTACTAATATTAAATAGAGACGCCGCCATAGCATGTGGCACGCCGACTTTTAAAACAAGCTGTGACCGGAGGGTCCGAACTACAAAGGTCAGTCTGTTCTCAAAACAGGAGCGGGACGCCGCACCAGAAAACAGCCAAATCGTGAGTAAACAAAATATCTAATGTGCACAACAGAAGATTCCTTATTCTAAAAAACGAGACTGTATTTGAATATTCTTTATCGCATAAGAAAAAAAGACACCTAGCGATCAATTGCAGTCACGTTAATAGCGGAATCCTCACAACTGTTACAACCAAGAACATTGTTGCTACATTGTTGCCACACTGTATAGTTATCTAATCTCCAAACAAACAGTGGAATACACTATATGGGGATTGATACATGGAACTATTGCCACTAATCCAATATTAGAAGATATTCCTGCTTTTTATTTACCATCAATTGCTGCTAATATCGCTGCTATCCTCCAACTGCTATTTATTAACTGATATTGCTGTTATTTATCAATTGCCATTTAATTGCCGTTATATTGTTATTGCTGCTAAAACTATTTGTATCTAATTGTTGTTACTTTATGGTTTTATGCTTATATATTTCTATTTTAAATATTTAATAAAATTGCCTTCCATGAACCCATAAATAGAGTGCCTGCTCACTAATACTTTATTTTTTAAACCTATTTATAATTGACGAGGGTGAGTCAAATTGAGCAAGAGCACCTGTCTCCAGAAAACCAGTGGAGAGCCGCCTTTTCTGCTATATTTTTCTAAGAGGTAGGTATGAGCCTGGGCAAACCAGGAAACAGAGGTAGTTGCGTGCCTGGGCGATCCAGGAGGCAGAGGTAGGTATGAGCCTGGGCGAACCAGGAGACAGAGGTAGTTGCGAGCCTGGGCGATCCAGGAGGCAGAGGTAGGTATGAGCCTGGGCGATCCAGGAGACAGAGGTAGATGAGAGCCTGGGCGAACCAGTAGAGCAGGGAGACAACAGCATATAACGTGAAAGCACATACATATATCATGTGGCCCTGTCGCCACCATAGAACAGATGACTGCAGTGAGCGTTTAGTGACCGCTGGTTGCGTATGGCGTGTGATGACGACCTAGCGTACTCGTGGTGATACCCCCAGCTCTCTTTGACCACCGCACAGAAACTAGCGCCCTTCCAGCCTAGCGGGGACCCGGGAGCCCTCCCCCTATATGAGGGGACCGAGGATGACTTTGTTGCGCTGCGTGGCACGGCGGGAGTGCGTATGAGATGGCTGGTTGTTGGATAATCCTGCTGAGGGTTTTAAAAAAAAAAATTATTTATTTATAAAAATTTTATTTTCTATTTTTTTGGGCTGTTTGTAGACATGGGCCGTTGTTGCCCAGGGGCTAGATACCCCTATTTACTTCGTATATGGCCTGTTTTGACGTGTGTTCCACCCTGGAACGCACCGCCATCTAGCCCCGGAAGTAGATGGTTCGTAATGGAATGTGCAGGGGGGTGACCGGGTAGCCTGGGGGACGGGGCCCACCCGTCCTGAGTAGTAAGTGGGGCGGGAGACCCGGGTGTGGGACAGAATTTACCTACACTGGAGCCGCCGCACTGGAGCCGCCAGGTCGATTAAGTCCGCCGGGCCTGAGTGAAGATTCCGGCGTGCGCTCCACTCTGGAACGCACGCCGAACACGTGACCGGAGCCCAGGCCTGGCAGAGGATTTCCGGCGTGCGCGCCACGCTGGAATGCACGCCGGGCTGCAACAGCGCCCAAGCAAAAGACGGGACGGGGTAGGCCTTGTGGAGGTGGTAACCCGCAGGCCGGACCCCTGCTGCCTCAGGAGGGAGGTGAAAAATTGTTAGGACCAGGAATGTATATCAGCGTGCGTTCCACGCTGGAACACACGCTGACCCAGAGAGCCGGAAGTGTGTGACCGCCGCTGGAGGAGCCCTTTTGGAGCAGGGAGCATCATCGCACATTATTTACCTCTCCTGAAGACATGAACGGTGGTGTATGGAAAACGAAACAAAGCAGATGAAGCAACTCACAACGTGCACGGATGCAGTACCAGAGCAAGCGACTCCCTATCCAGCTATGACCAGAAGCGCCCTGAGGAGCTGGGGGCTGGAGCTTAAGAAGGTAAGATGCCCCTCCCACAAATTCAGACTGACTTTTCAGCCTTCCACTTGTCAGTTGAAGACAGAGAATTCATCAAATTAATGGACAAGGAATTCTTTCAGGACGAGTCTAACAGCTGGGTTGCACCATTACCTCTTCGTGCTACAAGGGCCAAACTCCCGACCAATCATGAACAGGCTTTATCCAGATTCAACTCACTTCAACGAACTCTAAAGAATAGGCCTGAAATGAAGGACCATTTCATCGCCTTGATGAAAAGGATCTTTGACAATGATCATGCCCAACCAGCGCCACCACTTCAAAGACACGATGAGTGCTGGTATCTGCCTTTCTTCGGAGTGTATCATCCACGTAAGCCAAAACAAATCAGGATAGTATTTGACTCCAGTTCCAAGCATCAAGGTGTATCCCTAAACGATGTTCTTCTCACTGGTCCGAATCTAACCAACAACCTTGTAGGGGTACTTATGAGATTTAGAAGAAAACCAGTTGCCATAACTGCTGATATTGAACAAATGTTTCATTGCTTCATTGTACGCGAAAACCATAAGAACTTCCTAAGGTTTCTGTGGCACTGTAACAACAACATGGACAATGAGATTATTGAATACCGCATGAAAGTACATGTTTTCAGAAATACGGTTTACGAAGGACTGCCATTGATGGAGAAAAGGAGTATGGCGCGGATGCTCGACACTTTGTTGAGAGAGACTTTTATGTTGACGATGGACTTAAATCTTTACCTACAGACGAAGAAGCCACAGACCTGCTCCAAAGGACACAAGGTATGCTTTCTGAGGCTAACCTCAGAGTACACAAAATTGCTTCAAATAGTGTTGCTGTTATGAAAGCCTTTCAACCTGGCGATAATGCCACAGGGTTAAAGGACTTAAATCTGGGAATGGACATGCCACCTATACAGAGAAGTCTGGGCCTACGGTGGGACTTTTTAAAGGACACTTTCAGCTTTCAAGTCAGATCTACAGACAAGCCATTTACCAAGCGTGGTGTTCTGTCAGTGGTAAACAGCCTATACGATCCAATGGGATTTGTGGCTCCCATCACCATACAAGGTAAAGCCTTACTTAGACAGCTCTCAGAGTCTATTAAAGATTGGGATGCTCCACTGCCATCTGACAAGCTTTCAAGGTGGGAGTCCTGGAAGCAATCTCTACATGCCTTAGATGGAATCCACATACCACACTGCTACACCTCAGCTTCCCTTGCTACGAGCCGGAGAAAAGAGCTTCACATCTTCTCAGATGCATCTACTGAGGCCATAGCGGCTGCTGCCTACCTCAAGGTGAGAGACTCTTCTAATCAAACCCATATAGAGTTTGTTTGGGAAAGCTAAGTTAGCACCTAAGCCTGAGCACACAATTCCTAGGCTTGAAGTTTGTGTGACTGTGCTAGCTGTAGAAATCGCAGATTTCATATTACGCGAGCTAAACATTCAGATAGATGACACCAAATTCTACACAGACAGTAAGGTTGTTCTGGGCTACAGATACAACCAGACTAAACGTTTCTATGTCTACGTTAGCAACTGTGTAGAAAGAATCAGGAAATCATCTAAACCTGAACAATGGCATTATGTCCCATCTGAAATTAATCCTGCAGATCATGCTACTAGGCCAGTGTCTGCAAGTGTATTTGCAAATTCTTCCTGGTTAACAGGTCCTGAATTCCTGCAAGATCACACAAAAGAGACCACGGCTGACGTCTTCGGTCTTCTAGAACCTGACAAAGATCCAGAGAACCCAACTATCCTTACCCCAGCTACCCTGCTTACCCATAAGCTTGGGTCCATTCCTGTTCCACCTGGAGACTTTAAAGACGGAAATCTGTGCTATGATCAATGTAAGCGAGTACAAAACCTTGCCAACCGCTTCTGGAATTGTTAGAAGATGGAGTATCTTTCCACTTTGCAAGGACGCAGGAAATGGCAACGACAGTACCCTAACATTCAAGTTGGAGATCTCGTTCTACTCAAGGACCAGCAAGCCGAAAGAATCGAGTGGCCTATGGGACTTATTGTGAAGAGCGTTCCTAGTGATGACGGTAAGGTACGCAAGGTGGAGGTGAAAGTTGCAAGACAAGGGATTGTAAAGACTTTCATCAGGCCTATCATGGAACTTCTGCTTTTGCCCTTTGGAGAGTGAACTTAATACACTTGAAGCCTTACATTTTAGTTGCTGCATTAAATGCCTGTTCTCTATGTTTTTCAGGTCGTCAGACATCAAGCAAATTGCACTGTTGTTTATTTGCAATTACAGTCAGGTCCATAAATATTGGGACATCGACACAATTCTAACATTTTTTTCTCTATACACCATCACAATGGATTTAAAATGAAACTAACAAGATGTGCTTTAACTGCAGACTGTCAGCTTTAATTTGAGGGTATTTACATCCAAATCAGGTGAACGGTGTAGGAATTACAACAGTTTTCATATGTGCCTCCCACTTGTTAAGGGACCAAAAGTAATGGGACAGAATAATAATCATAAATCAAACTTTCCCTTTTTAATACTTGGTTGCAAATCCTTTGCAGTCAATTACAGCCTGAAGTCTGAAACGTATAGACATCACCAGACGCTGGGTTTTATCCCTGGTGTGGCTCTGCCAGGCCTCTACTGCAACTGTCTTCAGTTCCTGCTTGCTCTTGGGGCATTTTCTCTTCAGTTTTTTTTTCAGCAAGTGAAATGCATGCTCAATCGGATTCAGGTCAGGTGATTGACTTGGCCATTGCATAACATTCCACTTCTTTCCCTTAAAAAATGATTTGGTTGTTTTTGCAGTATGCTTTGGGTCATTGTCTATCTGCACTGTGAAGCGCCGTCCAATGAGTTCTGAAGCATTTGGATGAATATGAGCAGATAATATTGCCCGAAACACTTCAGAATTCATCCTGCTGCTTTTGTCAATAAATGCAAGCGAACCAGTTCCATTGGCAGCCATACATGCCCATGCCATGACACTACCACCACCATGCTTCACTGATGAGGTAGTATGCTTAGGATCATGAGCAGTTCCTTTCCTTCTCCATACTCTTCTCTTCCCATCACTCTGGTACAAGTTGATCTTGGTCTCATCTGTCCATAGGATGATGTTCCAGAACTGTGAAGGCTTTTTTAGATGTCGTTTGGCAAATTCTAATCTGGCATTCCTGTTTTTGAGGCTCACCAATGGTTTACATCTTGTGGTGAACCCTCTGTATTCACTCTGGTGAAGTCTTCTCTTGATTGTTGACTTTGACACACATACACCTACAACCTGGAGTGTGTTCTAGATCTGGCCAACTGTTGTAAAGCGTGTTTTCTTCACCAGGGAAAGAATTCTTCAGTCATCCACCACAGTTGTTTTCTGCAGTCTTCCGGGTCTTTTGGTATTGCTGAGCTCGCCGGTGCGCTCCTTCTTTTTAAGAATGTCCCAAACAATTGTTTTGGCCACACCAAATGTTTTTGCTATCTCTCTTTGTTTTGTTTTTTCAGCCTAATGATGGCTTGCTTCACTGATAGTAACAGCTCTTTGGATCTCATCTTGACAGTTGACAGCAACAGATTCCAAATGCAAATAGTACACTTGAAATGAACTCTGGACCTTTTATCTGCTCATTGTAATTGGGATAATAATGGAATAACACACGCCCAGCCATGGAACAGCTGAGAAGCCAATTGTCCCATTACTTTTAGTCCCTTAACAAGTGGGAGGCACAGATGCAAACTGTTGTAATTCCTACACCGTTCACCTGATTTGGATGTAAATACCCTCAAATTAATGCTGACAGTCTGCAGTTAAAGCACATCTTGTTTGTTTCCTTTTAAATCTATTGTGGTGGTGTATAGAGCCCAAATTTTTAGAATTGTGTTGATGTCCCCAAATTTATGGACCTGACTGTATATAACTACCGTTATGGTTTAAATAGTAATATTTTCAATGCCAGACGGGGAGTGTGCTGCTACACAGTTAAAATCTATATAGTTTAAAGGGATTCTGTCACCAAGTTTTAGGCTATAGAGCTGCGGACATGCACGGCTAGATCGCCGCTAGCATGTCCGCAATATACCGGTCCTATAGGGCTGTGTGCTTTTATTTTCTTTAAAAAAGGATTTTAGAGATATGTAAATTTGTCTTGTAAGGTGACCAAGGGGCTGTACGAACCTTCCTGGTGCCCAGCCACGCCCGCCTGTGAAGGAGCACAGCACCGCCTATGTCCTCCGAATCTCCTCCTTTCGTCACCGTTAGATTGCCGTAATCTCGCGATGCGCGAGCTTGCGCTTGTGCAGTTCCTTCCCCGAGGCTGATGCCAGCACAGGAAAGGAACACTATACCGGCACTGCGCATGCGCGAGCTCGCGCATCGCGAGATTACGGCAATCTAGCGGTGATGAAAGGAGGAGATTCGGAGGACATAGGCGGTGCTGGGCTCCTTCACAGGCGGGCATGGCTGGGCACCAGGAAGGTTCGTAAAGCCCCTTGGTCACCTTACAAGACTAATTTACATATCTCTAAAATCCATTTTAAAAGAAAATAAAAGCACACAGCCCTAAAGGACCGGTTCATTGCGGACATGCTAGCGGCGATCTAGCCGTGCATGTCCGCAGCTCTATAGCCTAAAACTTGGTGACAGAATCCCTTTAATTCATATGATATTCTATATTTGGTTATATGCTCCCATCTAGTGGCCGTTTTTGGTAATGCACTAGTTTGTGATATATGTAACTCATTTATTTTCTTTGCTCCACCACCACTTCTTCTGTGTGCCTCACTTCCTGTTTCTTCATTCTGCTCCAGTATATCTACAGGTACACATGTATTCTCATGTATGCTTATAAAAGCATCATCTTTTGACCGCACAATACCGGAATCCATCTGTTCTGCTGTACTCTGTTATCTGGCTTACAGAATAAAGCAACTTACATGGATAAACTCAGTGTTGACGAGTTCAAGCTATCTGATACGGATTGTCCGCCTTGATTATATCTGCTTATACAGGCCAGGCATAGAGGTATCACTAGTGATAAATCACTATTACAACAATCGGAGTCAGAATACCACCACCACCACCACCATAGCCCCTCCACTCGAGTCAGAGGAATTATTTTCCCATCCATTCCCAGACCTTACCAACATGCAGTCATTCTTGGCATCGGATCAGGAAGAGGGGGTAGCAACGGCCGTTACCCAGCAGTCTGACGACAGTAGCCAGATCAGCACAAGGAGGGTGATGCCTACTCCGAGATCTCTAATGTCAGTGTTGGTGAAGGTGACGATGATGACATGTCGATGGACATCACGTTGGTGCCCATAAGAGAGGACGAGGAAGGGAGTTCATAGGGAGAGACAGAGCAGCAGATAGGGAGGAGAAGCAGGCAGTAATCGCAGTGCCCAGAGGCAAAAAGCAGACTGCAAATGTATCTGGAGCGAGCCATCCACCTTGCACGGTCACATCTTGCGCTCCCAGGACGCCGGCACATGGCTCCGCAGTGTGGGCTTTTTTTAATGTGTCAGCTGCTGACAATAGTGTTGCCATCTGCAGCTTGTGCTGTCAACGCATAAGTGGCGGTATGCCCAACACTCACCTAGGGACGATCGCCGTAAGAAGGCACCTGGCCTCCCATCACCGAGGCCAGTGGGAGCAACACCATCAGAACCCACAAAGCCACACTCCCAGCGCTCCACGTCCTAGCTCTTCTCCTTCTCCTCCCATTTGTCCTCCACTCCACCTTCCACTGTGCCGTCGTCACATTTATCTGGCAAAAGGCAGGCTTCCATGTCCCAATGGTCGAACGTAAAAAGTTGATGACGCCGGATAACCCTCTTGCCCAACGGCTGACCGCTGGCTTGTCGAAACTGCTAGTCCGCCAACTACTGCCATATAAACTGGTGGTCATTTGCAGAAAATTTGTGGTCATTTGCACACCGCAATTGAAGGTCCCCTGAAAGAAATGTTTCTCCCAGAAGGGCATCCCAAAGCTATATGGCCATGTTCAGTGGCAAGTGAATGTATCTCTGGCACACAGTGTTGGTGCCAAGATGCATATGACCACAGACACGTGGTCTATCAAACACGGGCAGGGAAGGTACATAACTTTTACTGCCCACTGGGTGGACCTTCTGACGGCTGTCAAGCATGTAACCCATGGCACCCGTGTGGATTTGGTGTTACCGCCACGGATTGCATGCAGGCCTGCCTCTTCTTCTCCTCCATCCTCCGTCTCCTCCTTGGCTGACTCCTCCTTTTCCAGTGCTACCGCCTCTTTCACTGCACCCCCCGAGCTCCCCGGAATCTATTTGACGTCCCAGGTGAGACGTTGCCATGCTGTCCTGCGGCTGTTGTGCCTGAAAGCCAAGAGCCACACTGGTCCTGCACTCCTTTCAGCTTTGCGGTCAAAGGCCGATCAGTGGCTAACCACGCTCAATTTGACAGTTGGTAAACTGGTGTGCGACAATGGTGCCAATCTGCTGAGCGCGCTGAAACTGGGCAAAATGCCACACGTGCCTGTCACGGCGGGGAGTGGGGGAAACCCTCCACCGTGCGGTGTCAAAGGGTAATGGGGATCAGCCTGGCCAAAAGGAGTAATAGGGGAGCAGGTCACCTCCTACTGCGTCCCTAATCCTCTCCCTGACTCCTCACCGTATGAGCGGACCCCGATGGTAGGACGACTCATACTCAGGATACCTAAAGACCCTAAGTCGCCCTGGTAATCCCTCACCAAGGAGCAGGGGAGAGACTACCTGTTCATCCTCAACACGGAGGAACAGGAGTCTCTAACTAAGGCCAGGCTGCAAGCAGAGGGGAACACATACAGCTATGGAGATGGCAGGTAAGTGAAACCAGCAACACACTGACTGGAACCCGTGCACAAATGCTAGTGTCCACACCAACATCAAAGGACACAGTACACACCACAAAACCACACAGGGACCCAGGATACTCACAGCTGCAATAAATGTGAAACAGGGGAATGTCTAATAAACATGCTGGACACCAAACACTACCAGACATGTAACACCAAAAATAGACATACCAACACCCTGATCAAAACCCACTACATACACAAAGGGACAGGGAGGGAAGGAGACACCGTGATAACATTGATGACCATAAGGGTGGCCCTCACTGGACAGATGGAACAGACAACCACCAGCATACACCAAGGCTGGAGGAACACTGGGCTTCAAGCATACAGCAGAGCCTAAATAGCCCAAGCAGCCACATCCACACACACATAAACCCAGTATACACAAAACACTAGGAAGGGAGTTAACCCTTCCAACACCAGACAAGGGAAGGCTACAACTTAAAGGGGACGTGCACACACAAGCATACAAAACCACATGTTACCACCGGCAACAGCATGCGTGGCAACCATGTCACGGCAATCACCCAGAAGGCCAAGACACTGCCACCGCATGCTCTCACAGCCACACGTTGCCGCGGGCAACCGCAAGTGTGGCAACAGTCTGACAGCGCAAACCAAAGGCCGTGACAGTGCCGTGCATGGCACACGTCCTGAACTTAGTCGTGTAGCTATTCCTTGCCAAATACCCCAGGGTCCAGGACGTCTTGCAGCAGGCCAGGAAATTCTCTGGCCATTTTAGAAGATCTTACACAGACATGGCCCGCCTTGCTGACTTTCAGCGGCGACACCACCTGCCCATCAGACGTCTGATTTGTGACTGCCCGACGCGCTGGAACTCCACCTTGTATATGCTTGATAGGCTGCACCAGCAGAAACGTGCAGTTAACGACTACCTGTACAAACTCTGCGGCAGGACAGGTTCTGGGAGCTCATTTTTTTTTCACCGTGCCAGTGGCTGCTCATGGGCAACGCATGCAGACTTGTGCGCCCATTTGATGAGATCACCAAACTGGTCAGTCGCAGCCAGGGCGCCATCAGTGACAACGTACCTTATGCCTTCTTTCTGAAGCATGCATTGCATCGTGTCATTGATCAAGCCGTCGAGGAGCAGTAGCAGGAAGATGAGGAAGTCGCAATGCTGAATGAATGCCATGGGGGGGCTTCTCCATCTGATACAAGTCAGCAGGAGTCTGAAGAGTCAGACGAGGATGGTGCCTGGAAGGAGGAGGAGGAGCAAGAAGGAGCAGACTTCAAACTTTTCTTGGATACCTGATTTTGTCCGTGGATGGGGAGGAGACCGAGGACAACATTCTCCTGGGCGATGAGCAGGAGCGAGGCCGCTCCACCGCTTCCAATTTAGTGCAAATGGGGGCCTTCATGCTCCAGTGTTTGAAGAGGGACCCCTGTATAAAAAGCATAAAGGTCAAGGACCAGTACTGGGTGGCAACGTACTTAGACCCCCGCTACAAACACAAAATGGCGGACATGTTACCAGCATCACAGAGGGCTGTCAGAATGCAGCATTTCCAGGCCTTGCTTCGAGAGATGCTGCATTCTGCTGTTGCAGGCGCTGGCAGAGGAATTTCCACCTTCAGAGAAACAGTTGCGAGTACTAATCCTACAGCGCATGCAAGAAGAGGGCAGTTTGAAGATCATTCTTGCAGCCAACCAATCGACAGCTGCCCTTCGGATCCAGCCTCAGAGAATGCCTAGACCGACAAGTGTCTGACTACATCAGGTTAACGGACAATGTCGACACTCTGAGAAGCGACAAGCCCCTTTATTACTGGGTGTGCAGGCTTGACCCGTGGCCAGAGCTGGCACAATTTGCCATGGAACTCTTGGCTTGGCCCTTGTTGAGTGTCCTGTCTGAAAGGACGTTCAGCGCAGCAGGGGAGATCGTGACCAATAAGCGCACTCACCTAGCTCACGACAATGTGAGCCACCTCACATTTCAAAAAATTAATGAGGCATGGATCTCGGAGGAATTCAACACCTGTGACGACCACGTTGAATTGAATTTCCTCATGCCAGCTCACACATATCCGCCACCACTCAGAACAAATAAGGGTCCCTGTCTTATGTAAATACAGCGGCATAAAAGGCCTTTTCTGTCCTGTGAATGCCTAATGCTTGGGACCTCAGAGGAATTCAACAACTGTGACGACCACATGTTATCGAATTTCAACTATTATCATTTGGGCTTTTTCAAGAGGGGGGATTTCGTTAGCCAAGTTTTTAATCCAAGTTTATATTTTTTTGTTCTTTTAAGCATATGTATTTGACATTTATTTGTACTGGCCTGCAGTAAAATTGATATCCAATGGCCATCTAATATACCTACAGTCACATAATAACTTGATCTTTTATGTACAGTGAATGCATAATTTTTGGGGCCTGTAATCTAACTGGCCAACAGTAAAATTGTTATATGGTGACTGCCTAATGTACCTCCAGCCACATTATCAATTGTTCTTGTCTGTATTGTGAATGAATAATTTTTGGGGTCTGTAGTCCACTGGCCTGCAGTAAAATTGATATCCATTGACCGTCTAATATACCTCCAGCCACATAATCACTTGATCTTTTCTTTATGGTGAATGCCTAATTGTTGGGGCCTCTGAGGAATTCAACACCTGTGACAACCACGTGTTGTCGAATTTCACCTATTATCATTTGGGGTTTATTCAAGAGGGGGGATATTTCGTTAGCCATGTTTTAAACATATGTATTTGACATTTATTTGTACTGGCCTGCAGTAAAATTGATATCCAATGACCATCTAATATACCTCCAGCCACATAATCACTTGATGTTTTCTGTCCGGTGAATGCCTAATGTTGGGTGGAGCGCAGTGGGGGGAGGGAAGTGACCACTGCGCTCCACCCTTACCCCTGGCCCTTCCTACTTGCCTCGCGAGTCCTAATGACAGGGGACAACTGGACGGCAATCCCTAACTTGGAATAAGTGCAGGGATGACAGACAGATAAACAACAGGACGTGAACGGACCGAGTCAATACCAGGAAAGCTACAAAGTACAAATGGAGCAAGCAGAGAATTGTCAGGAGAAGCCGGGGTCATAAATACCAGGAGAGACGTGAAGTACCAAAGGAGTCAGCAGAGGATCGTCAGGAGGAGGCCGGGGTCAAATACCAGGAGAGCAGCAAAGTACACAAGGAGCAGGCAGAGGATTGTCAGGAATTCAGCAGGAGGTAAGTACTCCAGGAAAGACCAAATCACAGGTGGAACCTAAATTAACAGGCAACCTGTGGCCAGCAGGCTGCCTGTATTTATAGTGGGGAGTGAGGGTCATGTGACGTGGCCAGCGTCACATGACCGACAGACCAACCAGTCGAGCACCGAGTGATCAGCTCGGCGCTCAAGGCAGACTAGGAGCAGGGAGGGAGCCACCCAGCTAGTAAAGCCACCCTGGGAATGAGGTCAAACACAGATCCTCATTCCCAAAGCTAAGCAACAGTTCTGCGGGCAATGGGGGACCGAGTGCACCTTTGGAACCCCGTTACAGTACCCCCCCCCCTTTTACGAGGGGCCACCGGACCCAAGACTTCAGGCGATGGCTTTTCAGGGTGTTCTAAATGAAATTTTCAAACAAGTCTAGGAGCATGAACCTCCCTGGCAGGTACCCAAGATCTCTCTTCAGGTCCATACCCCTTTTAGTGAATCAGGTACTGCAAGGAATTACGCACCTTCCGGACATCCACTATTTTAGACACCACATACTCGACAGCATCATTAACAAGAACCGGCGGAGGCGAGGCTTTTGATGGTACTACCGGTTCAAAATATTTTTTAAGTAGAGACTTATGGAACACATTATGAATGTGGAATGACTCAGGCAGCGCCAACCTAAAAGATACCGGGTTAATCACCTCCGTGATCTTATATGGTCCAATAAAACGAGGAGCAAACTTTTTAGAATCTACCTTAAGAGAGAGATTCTTGGAGGACAACCATACCTTATCCCCAACCTGAAAATTCACCCCCCTTGAATGTCTCCTATTGGCCTTGAGTTTCTGAGAACTTTGAGCCTTTTCTAAGTTCGATTGAACCCGGGTCCAAACTGTGCACAGTTCAGAGGAGAGCCTATCCGCCTCAGGGTTAGAGGAGGAGACGGATGACCCAGAATGAAAACGGGGATGGAAACCATGGTTACAAAAGAAAGGTGAAACCCCAGCAGAAGAATTAACACGGTTATTCAAAGCAAATTCAGCCAATGGAAGAAATTTCACCCATAATTGCTGGTCATCAGCAACATACGACCTCAAGAATTGTTTGACAGACTGATTAAGGCGTTCAGTCTGCCCATTACTCTCAGGGTGGTAGGCAGAGAAAAAAGACAATGAAATTTTACATTTTTGACAGAAGGCCCTCCAGAATTTGGACACAAACTGCACACCCCTGACAGAAACAATATTTTACGGGATACCATGCAATCGAACAATTTCTTTCACAAAAATAGACACCAGGGTTTTGGCATTCGGGAGTTTAGACAGGGGAATGAAATGGACCATCTTGCTAAACCTATCGACCACTACCCAAACTACAGTCTTACCCTCCGCCGGCGGTAGGTCAGTTATAAAGTCCATCAAGATATGGGACCAGGGTCTACTGGAAATGGGTAGGGGTCGTAGGTTACCAGCAGGGCGAGTCCTAGGTGTCTTGGACCTGGCACAAACCTCACAGGCTGATACGTAGGACTCGACATCCCTGGTTAGAGTGGGCCACCAATAATATCTAGAAACCAGATCCTTAGTGCCCTCAACACCCGGATGTCCACAAAAGGCAGAATCATGACACTCACCCAACAGCTGGAGACGAAATTGAACGGGAACAAACAACTTATCTGTTGGGGTGGATACCGGTGCCAGATGTTGTTCAGACCTAATGCGAGCCGAGATATCCTGGGTAAGAGCTGCTAAGAAGATTTTTTCTGGTAGGATGGATTCAGGTGGTACCTCAGTAGGTTGAAAAGCCTGGAAGCTCCGAGATAATGCGTCCGCCTTCACATTTTTACTTCCCGGCCTGAACGTGATGGAAAAATCAAAACGAGTAAAAAACAGAGCCCATCTGGCTTGACGGGGATTCAACCTCTTAGCAGACTCGAGAAACATAAGGTTTTTATGGTCAGTGACAACAGTTACACAATGCCTTGCCCCCTCCAGAAAATGCCTCCACTCCTCAAATGCCCATTTAATGGCCAGAAGCTCCCTATTCCCTATGTCGTAGTTTCTTTCAGTGGGAGAGAATTTCCTGGAGAAGATGGCACATGGTCTCAGATTAGTGAGGCTAGCAGGACCTTGTGAAAGAACTGCTCCTGCGCCATCCTCGGACGCATCCACCTCCACAATAAAAGGTTTCTCCTGATTAGGCTGGATCAGAATGGGAGCGCTACTGAATGCCTTTTTTAATTTTTCAAATGAAGAAATGGCCTCAGTAGACCAATTCTCCAAATCCACCCCTTTCTTAGTAAGGTCGGTCAACGGTTTAGCAATTACGGAAAAATTCATAATAAATTTACGATAGTAATTGGCGAAACCTAAGAACCGTTGTAAGGCCTTTAAGGATGAAGGTCTTACCCATTCCTTAATTGCTAGTACCTTACCAGGATCCATCTTGAAGGCGTGAGGAGTCAGAACATGCCCTAAAAAACAGAATCTCCTGTACACCAAAGACACATTTCTGTTGTTTAGCGGATAGCTGATTCTCCCTCAACACCTCTAATACTTGTTTAACAGGAGACACATGGGATTCGAAGTCAGGAGAGAATATCAAAATGTCGTCAAGATAGACAATAACAAATTTACCTAAGAACTCCCTAAGAATGTCATTCATGAAGTTTTGGAACACAGCTGGGGCATTGCTGAGTCCAAAAGGCATCACCTGATATTCAAAGTGTCCTACCGGAGTATTGAACGCCATCTTCCATTCGTCTCCCTCCTTGATTCGGATTAGATTGTATGCCCCTTTCAGGTCAATTTTGGAAAACCAGGTTGCCCCCAGAACCTGGTTAAATAAATCCGGAATCAATGGGAGGGAGTATCTATTCTGGACAGTGATTCTATTTAATCTCCGGTAATCGATACATGGCCTAAGACCACCATCTTTTTTCTTAACGAAGAAAAACCCCGCCCCCATAGGAGAGACAGAAGGTCTAATATGCCCTATACCAAGGCTCTCCTTAATATAATCTTCCATGGCCTTGTGTTCGGGCATAGAAAGATTATAAATTCGTCCTTTAGGAAACTTGGCCCCCTCTACTAGCTCTATGGTACAATCATAAGGTCTATGGGGGGGTAGAACCTCCGGGGTTGGTGATGAGAATACATCAGAATATTCTCTAACAACAGAGGGTAAAGTATCAGACTTTACTGAGACCCCAGCCTGTACCACGGACAAGCATGAGTCACACTTAGGCCCCCATCTCACCAACTCCCCATTGGACCAATCTATAGTGGGGTTATGTAGTCGGATCCAAGGCAACCCTAGTACCACCTCTGCAGGTAGGTTCTCCAGGACTAGAAGTGAACATCTCTCTGAGTGGCACACACCCACGGTTAGAGAAATCTCCGAGGTACATAAGCTCACCGTACCACCAATAAGAGGAGTAGCATCAATAGCCATGACATGGATAGGAGTTGGTAAGGCAAACATAGGAATACCCAATCTTACAGCATACTCAGAGTCAATAAAGCTAGCCACTGAGCCAGAATCAATAAAGGCCTTACCCGGCCATTTATCTACTCCCAGAGAAATCGTAATGGGTACCAAAAGCTTACATTTAGAAAATTCAGGGTGTACCTGGTCTTTAGGTTGCCTTGCCTTAGGAGACTTGACAGAGAGGACCTTCTTAGGACACTGGTTGATCCAATGGTCAGGATCTCCATAGTAAAAGCATTCTCCACGTCTGCGGCGAAGATTCCCTCGGGTCATGCCAACCTGCATGGGTTCCTCGGTGGAGACCTTAGCATTGTCTCTGGGATAGGCCTCTGGCTGGACCACCATCTGGGAAGAGAACTGTTGTTCCTGTCGTCTCTCTCTAACCCGTCGGTCAAGTCGGACAACAAGGGTCATCATCTCCTCTAAGGTCTCTGGAAGTTGATAACTGACCAGAAGATCGTTTAATTTATCAGACAGACCTAACCTGAACTGACTCTTCAGGGCTGGTTCGTTCCATCCTGAGGGGACACACCACCTTCTGAATTGGGTGCAATAATCCTCCGCTGGTAAATTGCCCTGAACCAGTGCTTTTAGAGCCGTCTCGGCTACTAGAGCCTTGTCTGGTTCATCATAGAGGGTACCCAGGGCCTGAAAGAACCCCTCCACAGAATATAAACAACTGGCGCCAGCAGGTAAAGAGAACGCCCAGTCCTGGGGATCACCCTGTAATCGGGAAATGATAATGCCCACGGGTTGACTCTCGGGGCCAGAGGACACAGGGCGCAAACGGAAGTAAAGTTTGCAACTCTCCTTAAAAGAGAGAAACTTCTTCCGGTCTCCAGAAAAGGGTTCTGGGAGCTTAATCTGGGGCTCAAAATGCGGACTGGAGGCCTGAGGAGTGGAAGAACCTTGCCCTAACTCAAAAGAACTGAGTTTTTCCCCCTAACTCCTGCACCCTCTGCGTCAGATTAGAGACATGGTCAGTCAGGGTCACCAGAGGATTCATAATACAGTGGTTATTGGGCCTGTTAATCTGTAACGGTCACGTACACACACACACACACACACAGGGGGGAGGGAAGTGACCACTGCGCTCCACCCTTACCCCTGGCCCTGCCTACTTGCCTCGCGAGTCCTAATGACAGGGGACAACTGGACAGCAATCCCTAACTTGGAATAAGTGCAGGGATGACAGACAGACAAACAACAGGACGTGATAGGACCGAGTCAATACCAGGAAAGCTACAAAGTACAAATGGAGCAAGCAGAGAATTGTCAGGAGAAGCCGGGGTCATAAATACCAGGAGAGACGTGAAGTACCAAAAGAGTCAGCAGAGGATCGTCAGGAGGAGGCCGGGGTCAAATACCAGGAGAGCAGCAAAGTACACAAGGAGCAGGCAGAGGATCGTCAGGAATTCAGCAGGAGGTAAGTATGCCAGGAAAGACCAAATCACAGGTGGAACCTAAATTAACAGGCAACCTGTGGCCAGCAGGCTGCCTGTATTTATAGTGGGGAGTGAGGGTCATGTGACGTGGCCAGCGTCACATGACCGACAGACCAATCAGTCGAGCACCGAGTGATCAGCTCGGCGCTCAAGGCAGACTAGGAGCAGGGAGCCACCCAGCTAGTAAAGCCGCCCTGGGAATAAGGTCAAACACAGATCCTCATTCCCAAAGCTAAGCAACAGTTCTGCGGGCAATGGGGGACCAAGTGCACCTTCGGAACCCCGTTACACTATGGGGCTTAAAATAAAATTTATCTAGGCTCCAGAAGGCTACATTTTTGACAGTTTCCCTTTAAGACACATAAAAATTGCCACTGATTAAAATACATATTTTTTGTGGGAATCTTTGCCATTGATCCCCCTCTGGTATGTCACTGTCTATATTGTTTGATGATTTGTGCACTTTTTGTAAGTATTTGGTGGCTCCAATAATGACCTGAAGGTTTTTCAGGTTCGCCTGCCATTAAAGTGACTGGGGCCCGCAACGAACTTGCGGTTTGCGAACATTTGATCGCGTTCGCGAATAGTCCTGGCCGATGTTCGTCCATCACTAGTCGTCACACTGTACTAATCTGTGTGGGAAAAGAGACCGCTCACTGTGCAGACTGCAGACAATACTGTGTTCAGAAGAGAGTGCATGTGGTGAGAGCTGTCAGTAATGAGATCTATATCCTGCTTATAATGCCATGGTTCTGACTGTAGATTGCTGCACTAACGTTATCAGCAGAAATATCTTTTGTGTCTACAAATAATAGATTTTCTACAGAATAGAGTTAGAAATAGATCTGTTGATTACAGGTTGTAGTATACTGTGTGGCAGTGGAGCTGCCAGAAGGCCATAGGAAGGCCATTCAAGTGGTGTATCTCACCCAGAGCAAGCTGGGTGAGAGCAAGAAAGCCTGGGAAAATAGGGTTTTCCCATTGTTTGAAGCAGCTAGGCTGGTAATGAGGTTAATTAGCAGCCAGCTAAGGAGCCCGAATAAATCTGGGCTGAGCTCCTCAATCAGGGCTCTCCCAGTCTGGTAAAGGAGCAGGCTGTGTCAAGGCCTGTGGAAGCCAGGATATGTGGAGGTTAGCTGTACAAATGGTAGGCAGTCGGCAGGATTGGATGCAACATAAGGGTTTTATTGGGAAAAAACACAACAAAAATTGTTCCAGCAGGATGGCTTGGCTTCAGCCCATCAAAGTTAAGTCACATAAAGCACTTATCTTCAGCCCTCATGTGTCATAGCAGTTCAATTTTTAAACAGGCAGAAATACAGGAGTCACCTTTGTCTTGCCTCTTTCCTTCTCTGGAACACTGTGGAGAGGAATGCTCCCAAGTCCTCTCGAGAAAACCCTTATGTTGCATCCAATCCTGCCGACTGCCTACCATTTGTACAGTTAACCTCCACATATGGTGGAGGATGCGGGCACGCACAGATAAGGTGACTCCCAGCTAGGCCATGATTTCTGCCTTAAGGATATCATAGTCTTTGGCCTGCTCTGCCATTAAATCAAAATATGCTTTTTGCGGCTTCCCAGTCAAATAAGGCGCCAGAACCTCAGTCCATTCAGCCGCAGGGAGTTTCTCCCTTTCCACAATCCTTTCAAACACCGCCAGATAAGCCTCGTCGTCTGGGGTCATTTTTTGCAAGGCGCAGTGCACTGCCTTTTTTACATTCACAGTTCCAGATAACTTCTCCATATTCATTGGCTGAGCTGACACACTCTCTCTCAGGACTGTGACCTGTTCCAGCAACCGACGGTTGGTTTCCTGCTGGGCAGCACTGACCTGCACCAACTGCTTAACCAGCTCCTCCATGGCAAGAGTCTTGCTAGGTAGCAATGAAGCAGCCTTTACCCAGGACATACGCAGGTTACAGAGTTAAAACAAACAAACTAAAAAAATGTATGCAGCCGTTACCCTTAGCAATCACCTGCCCGCATCCGACACCATATGTGGAGGTTGGCTGTACAAATGGTAGACAGTCGGCAGGATTGGATGCAACATAAGGGTTTTCTGGAGTGGACTTGGGAGCATTCCTCTCCACAGTGTTATTTTTTATTTTTTTAAGTCCAAACGATGTTTTATTTTTAAGCACATCAGCACAAAAACAGCAACCAAAACATAAATCCTCAGCCGTCTGGCCACTGGTTAAACAGTTTTTTCCCTCTCTATCAGGATCTGGGTCTAACACCCAGCTCCCCAAAACATATCACAGTGCTTACCCCCCACACAGGGTTAGAGGGTCCTGGCTCCCACAGGCCTTGACACAGCCTGCCTCTTTCCCAGACTGGGAGAGCCCTGATTGAGGAGCTCAGCCCAGATTTATTCGGGCTCCTTAGCTGGCTGCTAATTAACCTCATTACCAGCCTAGCTGCTGCAAACAATGGGAAAACCCTATTTTCCCAGGCTTTCTTGTTCTCACTTAGCTTGCTCTGGGTGAGATACACCACTTGAATGGCTTTCCTATGGCCTTCTGGCAGCTCCACTGCCACAACTATAAGACTCACCATGTTGTGGAATCAAATAAAATCTTACTACCAAGTTACTTGCAAGTTCCATCAGCCTATATGTAAGTGGCTGCTTGCTGGTTGTGTAACAGGATGTGGGGGCGGGGTAGCAGAACTTGTGCTAGTGCATGTGAAATCAACAGGAACGCCCACAGAGCCTCACAGGAGATGACTGCACTGAGCAAAAATCATATTAGAGCATTTCCGAGTGCATGTGAAGCAAAGCTGATACCAGTAAATAGGGATGAGCGAATAAACTGCGGATTAAACATCCAAAGTCGATTCGCATAATACTGCGTTTGAATACTGTACTGAGCGGGCGCTCCGTATAGTATTAGAATGTATTGGTTTCTATGAGCCGAAGTTATTACTTCTTGAAGTCTTGCGAGGCTTCACATAATAACTTCATAAATCAATTTTTACTGTAAAAAAAACATTTCCCGAACTCGGTTTCGGTTCCAAGGTACCACTTGGACCCCTACAGTAGAAATTGATTAATGAAGTTATTATACGAAGTCTCGCAAGACTTCGAGAAGTAATAACTTCGGCTCATATGAGCCAATACATTCTAATACTGCACGCTCGCTCCGAACAGTATAGAAACAAAGTATTATGCGAATCGAGTTCGGATGTTTCATCCGAAGTCGATTCGCTCATCCCTACCAGTAAACAAACAAGTGCAAATTTATTATGTGCTGCATTACGGTAAGATATGTGTTTATTGATTTTTAGTGCACAAAGGTGTCCATAGCCTTTAACCAGTAGTTAATGAAGCTACTATTCTACCGTGAAGAAGACATAAAGTATTTTCATTCCATGTATTAGCCTGTAGTTGTCATTACTGGTGAAGTGTTATAAAACCCCTTAAGTCTGTCACTAACTAATTCATCTCCTGAGAGAGTTTGTCAATGTGCAAGTTTTGTTTTCTTTGAAACTAATATACCTGTTCCCCTTGAAAACCCCTTTCAACCCTGCAGGGAATGTGCTGATACACACAGCCAGCAAAGGTTCATTTAGAGCTTGCTGAGAGATGGCTGGCTGTAAAGAATTGAACTGATGTCACACATCATATAGAATAGGTAATGAGGCATTATTAGAATGCCTCCCAAATTCAAGATGTTTTACACTATGTATGTACATTAGGTTTGTTGCAACAGCTATGTCTTTTCAGTGTATCCTTAAAGGAAGCCAACCAGAAGACATTGAAAATAGTCTCTCTCTTTACATTACCTTAAAAAGGTGATTTTATTTTAAAGTGTCCCTATCTTTTCAAGTGACTTTTCAAAATAAGTTGTTTGTGTATGAGGAATAACACTATATCTTACCAGAATTAGGGGGGGTTCACGATAGCGTTACGGATTCCGTTATGGCTTTCCGTTATAACATGGTTATAACGGAAAATAACGGAATCCATTAGACGGAAGGACGGATCCGTTCTTCTGCCTATAGACTTGTATTATGACGGAATGCAAAATGGAAGCCTTTAAAAGGCATTCCGTTTGCTTTCCGTCCTAATAGAAGTCTATGGGAAAGCATAACGGATCCGCCTGGGTCCCGTTATGCAAGACTGAAAACAAAGTCCTGTCGACAGGACTTTGTTTTCTGTCTTGCATAACGGGACCCAGACGGATCCGATTTGATTCCCATAGACTTTTATTAGGACGGAAAGCAAACGGAATGCCTTTTAAAGGCTTCCATTTTGCATTCCGTCATAATACAAGTCTATAGGCAGAAGAACGGATCCGTCCTTCCGTCTAATGGATTCCGTTATTTTCCGTTATAACCATGTTATAACGGAAAGCCATAACGGAATCCAGTACGCAGATGTGAACCCATCCTTAGACTTTCATCTTGGATTTATCACCAGTTCTCCCCTCCCACAAAGGCTCCATATCTAAGTGTCCCGCCTGAACTCAGCTCCAGGATGGGTGTAGACTAGCTACTATATTGTCGCCCATATGCAGCACACACAGACGGGAGGAGATCCTGCTACTCTGTGTCTTATACAGTACATTCAGAAGCATCACCAGCATGAAGAATATTATATAGCAGTATTGAGCAGTGTGGCTGCAAGTCGAGCACTTGTTAGAAGCAGCAGAAGCACCTTGGTATGTCTGTGCCTCTCCCTCCAGCAGCTAACTCCTCCTCCTCCCCTTTCCTTAAACTTCTGAGGGCAGCAGCTGTAACTTGATCCCTCAGTGAAGCTCAAAATAGGTTTAGAAGCTCAAAATATGTTTAGTTTCTGTCTTGCTCAAAGCGTATTTTAGCAGTAAAATGAAAGGGGGGGATCATTTCAGTAGTTGGGAAAGAAGTGGCTGGTACGCAGGGGGGTGTAACTACCATAGCGGCAGACCATGCGGCTGCTATGGGGCCCAGGTAAGAGGGGCCATCGTGGGATCATCCCCTCTTTTATTGGTGGTGAAAACTTGGTCAGGACTCTACACTGTACAACAACTTTTAGCAAATGAAGAAGTGGAAAAAATGTCCCAAGGGTCATTGAAAGGGGTTTAGGCCCTTCTGCCCATGTGGGGGGGCCTGGTTTGATCCTTGCTATGAGGTCCTTACTTCTCTATGTATGCAACTGCTGGTACGTAAAGTAAAAATTATTTTTCTGTAGTTAGTTATATTGTTTCTTATCTTCTCCTGTACTGTTGATTTATGCACAGTTAGTTGTAATTACTTTTTTGTAGTGACTTTTTAACCCCTTCCCATCGTGCCGATTTTTCTTTTTTGCAAGAGGACCTATTACCAGAAAATGCTATGCAATCTTTAGGCAGCATCTCACAGAGCAGGAGGAGCTGAGCAGATAAATATATACAGTCAGGTCCATAAATATTGGGACATCGACACAATTCTAACATTTTTGGCTCTATACACCACCACAATGGATTTGAAATGAAACGCACAAGATGTGCTTTAACTGCAGACTGTCAGCTTTAATTTGAGGGTATTTACATCCAAATCAGGTGAACGGTGTAGGAATTACAACAGTTTGCATATGTGCCTCCCACTTGTTAAGGGACCAAAAGTAATAGCACAGAATAATAATCATAAATTAAATTTTCACTATTTAATACTTGGTTGCAAATCCTTTGCAGTCAATTACAGCCTGAAGTCTGAAATGCATAGACCTCACCGGACGCTGGGTTTCATCCCTGGTGATGCTCTGCCAGGCCACTACTGCAACTGTCTTCAGTTCCTGCTTGTTCTTGGGGCATTTTCCCTTCAGTTTTGTCTTCAGCAAGTGAAATGCATGCTCAATCGGATTCAGGTCAGGTTATTGGCTTGGCCATTGCATAGCATTCCACTTCTTTCCCTTAAAAAACTCTTTGGTTGCTTTTGCAGTATGCTTTGGTCATTGTCCATCTGCACTGTGAAGCGCCGTCCAATGAGTTCCGAAGCATTTGGCTAAATATGAGCAGATAATATTGCCTGAAACACTTCAGAATTCATCCTGCTGCTTTTGTCAACAGTCACATTATCAATAAAAACAAGAGAACCAGTTCCATTGGCAGCCATACATTCCCATGCCATGACACTACCACCACTATGCTTCACTGATGAGGTGGTATGCTTAGGATCATGAGCAGTTCCTTTCCTTCTCCATACTCTTCTCTTCCCATAACTCTGGTACAAGTTAATCTTGGTCACATCTGTCCATAGGATGCTGTTCCAGAACTGTTAAGGCTTTTTTAGATGTTGTTTGGCAAACTCTAATCTGGCCTTCCTGTTTTTGAGGCTCACCAAAGGTTTACATCTTGTGGTGAACCCTCTGTATTCACTATGGTGAAGTCTTCTCTTGATTGTTGACTTTGACACACATACACCTACCTCCTGGAGAGTGTTCTTGATCTGGCCAACTGTTGTGAAGGGTGTTTTCTTCACCAGGGAAAAAAAAATTCGGTCATTCACCACAGTTGTTTTCCGTGGTCTTCTGGGTCTTTTGGTGATGCTGAGCTCACCGGTGCGTTCCTTCTTTTTAAGAATGTTCCAAACAGTTGTTTTCGCCACGCCTAATGTTTTTGCTATCTCTCTGATGGGTTTGTTTTGTTTTTTCAGCCTAATGATGGCTTGCTTCACTGATAGTGACAGCTCTTTGAATCTCATCTTGAGAGTTGACAGCAACAGATTCCAAATGCAAATAGCACACTTGAAATGAACTCTGGACCTTTTATCTGCTCATTGTAATTGGGATAATGAGGGAATAACACACACCTGGCCATGGAACAGCTGAGAAGCCAATTGTCCCATTACTTTTGGTTCCTTAACCAGTGGGAGGCACATATGCAAACTGTTGTAATTCCTACACCGCTCAGCTGATTTGGATGTAAATACCCTCAAATTAAAGCTGACAGTCTGCAGTTAAAGCACATCTTGTTTGTATCATTTCAAATTCATTGTGGTGGTGTATAGTGCCAAAAATTTTACAATTGTGTCGATGTCCCAATATTTATGGACCTGACTGTAGTTTTATGGGAAAAGACTCAGTAAAACCTATAATTTATACATTGAAATCCCTGTTTTCTGTCTTCAGTTGTACACAGGGGAGGTATTGTCAGTGATTGATTGTATTGCCTATGTAAGTGTGGATACAGAGACAGCTATCAGTCACTGATAGCTGTGCGCAGGGGGGGTGTTAAGTTCAGAAAAACTAGAGATTTAAATTACATGTTTTACTGAATCTTTTCCAACACAACTATGAGGTACATCAAGACTGACATTAGCAGGGGCGGAGTTTCGCAGCCGCATGCACTCTGCTCCCTGAGCTCCGCTGCTGGCCTGCCCTTAATGGGCCATTTATTCGTTTTCTAACGACCTAAACATGGGCAAGACTTCCAGAGACATGTCCAAGGACATATAGGGAGCCCCAAAACTGGGCTCCAATCAAGGGGAAATCGAATGGTTTAATAAAAGGACGCCTTAGCCACGGCACCTGAAGCTTGCAAGATGGCGCCAGCCAAGCAGAAAAGCACACATGTGACTGAAGCTGAGGACTCGGAGGCTGATAGCGGGAGTGAAGTGGAGGATCCCTCGGCAGCAGGACCAGAAGATTTCTAAATCTTTCCTTAAAGACCTGCTGGACCAGTCACTGGAACCTCTGGTACGTGAACTTAAAGACATTAAGCAGGACTTAAGGCACATGCACTCCAGGTTGTAGACTCTAGAAACGACCCAAAAATCTATTATAGACTTCAACACTGAAGTAGCTCACAACCTAGATATCTCCCAGGCCCATGTGAACCACTTGTATTCCTTGATAGAAGACCAGGAAAATCGTGGTCACAGGAACAATTTAAGGTTAAAGGGTCTGCCTGAATCTGTGACCCAAGGTATGCTGATTCCCGCCCTTACCTCCATCTTTACTGACCTGCTAGGCCAAGAGTCGGGCAATCTGGAGATAGACCGAGCCCATAGAGTGCTTCGCCCCCTACCAAAACAGCATGAAGCCCCGAGGGACGTCATCTGCAGGCTGATTCACTACCAGACAAAAGAAAAAATCCTGGCAGCCTCTCGGTCCGCAGCCCCCATTATGTATGAAGGCTCCACTGTCACTGTATATCAGGATCTGTCCTCTATGATGCTCTGCAAAAGGAATCACCTGAGACCATTGCTGGACATCCTCAGGAGTGAGAAAATTCCATACCTTTGGCTGTACCCCTTTGACTTGTTGATCAACTCACCTGGCCATAAGCTAGTAGTTTGTACCTTAGCGGACCTGCAGAGATCTGGACATCACCGTTTGGAATTTTGCCCAAAATATAGCCTCCTTACCTTCACTCCCAGTGATCACCCCCTGGACACTGGTGACATCTGCCAAACAACAGCATCTGAAAGCCACAGCTCACAAGATGACCCAGAGGAGACTACAGCCAGCACAGGAGGGTCTACCAGATGACAGGCCCGGTGAGGCGGCTATAGGCCGTGTGGATGGAAAGTTCTTCCCCTTACGACCGACCGACTGGGTCCACAGCACTATTATATTTCTGCCTTAATGGTTTAATTTCACTTATAATATTTAAGAGTCTTCTCTTACTGAGAAACATGTTCTTAGAATTGTTTTACTGTTTCCTTTCCCTGTGCACCTTGTCTGTCTACCCCATCCCTCATTTTTCCACCAGTCAGCTTAATATGGAAAGTATCCTAAGTTATAAAAAAAATAGGGTCCCTCATCGGGGGTTACCTCCCTACTGGGGCTCTCACCTCTCACCCATCGTTATAAAGTCTCCACTGATTATCTAGATATTTTATCTTATTTTTTTTTTTATGATTTATCTATGGCCACTACTAAAGTCTGTACTTTTAATGTGAAAGGACTGAATGCACCAGCAAAGAGGAGCCAAATATGCAAATTCCTAAACATGCATAAGGTAGGAATAGCTTTGTTACAGGAAACACACTTTAGACACAAGTGTTAGGCAATTGTAAATTGTTGTGTTTGTGAGAGGGGAGGCGGGGCCCTACAGTCTATTTATACCTGCAGGCACACAGCCACAGGTGTGGTACGTCGACGTTACAGGCACTTCTGGTTCGGCTGGGTTACCATCAGGTTCTGTGTGCACTACTGGTGGTTCGGCGTTTTTCCACAGCAGGCACTGCTACAAATGGTAGGACGAAGGCTGCTGGGGCTTGCTGGCAGCCTGGGACATGTTACGATCATAGCTGTTACCCTGGGGGCAGGGTTGGCGGTGCTTACTTTCAGTTTCATTCCTGTCTCGAGCGCTGCGCACTGGGCTCACAGCCAGCGTGCTCGGCCCTTCCCAGTGCGTGTCGCAGTGGTCGGGGTGTGCAAGCGCCATCTGCTGGTCATTTTTCGCTGCGCAGCTCTGCAGCTTCGCCAGAACATCTAACTGCTGCTCGTTATGTTCTATGTGTTTAGATGTTTGTTGCTGGGGGGTCTGGGGGGGGGGGTCTGGGGCCCACAAGTCCGTTTAATACTTGAAAAAAAAAAGGAGAAAATAAAATAAAGCTATGCAATTAATAATTGTTATATTATAATGGTGCGTTTTACGGTTGGTTATCATAGGGGGGGGTTACTTGACTACTACTTTCACATAGTAAGTTGATTTTCCTTCATTTCAGTAGTACAGTCAGCTACACTAGGTGTGCGCTGCAGTCCTATCGTTATCTTGTCTACCTGTATTTAAAAGGTAGGTATGGTAGGGGCCTTGTTTGTCATACTATTTACGCATGCTGCTGGGCAGGGGGTTAGACTGTGTTTTATCGCGGGTGTGCCTTTTTCCCCCCTCCTCCACAGGCACTAGATTGCCTGTTGGCGCTTCTAGTAGTTCTACTGTTCACATATGGGGCTAGTTGGTACCTGCAGTCGGGCCCACTGTCATGGCATTTCCATTAAGGTATATGTCTTAAAAATATATATATATAAAAAAAATAAAAAAAATAAAAGTGGTGTGTTTAAAAATAAATAAATAAATAAATAAAAATAATAAAATATATATATTTTTCTTTTTATACGCAAGGTCTGTCACGACTACAGGCTCGATTTCAAGTCCTGTGACGACTTCAGGCAACGGGGCTAGTTGGTACCTGCAGTCAGGTCCACTGTCATGGCATTTCCATTAAGGTATATGTTTAAAAAAAAATGGTGCGTTTGAAAAAAAAATATATATATATTATTGAAAAAATATTTTCAAAAAAAAATATATATATATATATTTATTTTTATACGCAAGGTCTGTCACGACTACAGGCTCAGTTTTAAGTCCTGTCACGACTACAGGCAATGGGGCAATGTCTGTCACGACTACAGACTCGATTTCAAGTCCTGTCACGACTACAGGCAATGGGGCAATGTCTGTTACGACTACAGACTCTATTACTAGTCCTGTCACGATTACAGGCAACGATAAAATGTCTGTCACGACTACAGACTCTATTACTAGTCCTGTCACGATTACAGGCAACAGGGCTATGTCTGTAACAACTACAGACTAGTTTACTAGTCCGGTCACGATTACAGGCAACAGTGCAATGTCTGTCACGACTACAGACTCAATGTGAAGTCCTGTCACGACTACAGGCAACGTTCCAATGTCTGTCTCGACTACAGACTCGATTTGTAGTCCTGTCACGACTACAGGAGCAGCATTGATACGTCTGTCACATCTTCAGACTCGATTTCTAGTTCCGTCGCGACTACAGGCTCAGCATGGTAAGCTACTACGACTGTAGTCCTATTCCACGGTCATTAGTCCTGTCACGTCTACAGGATCCAGGTATAGTGGTTCACGACTATAGTTGACGTGTATTTAGTCTCGGTTGTACGTGGCGGTTGTCTTTACATAATTCATACTAATGTGTATATTGTTATTTAGGGTCTGCACGGTGCTTGTCAATTCGGGTGCTAGTTTGGTCTCTTAAATTTATTTATCTCTTTTAGTAGAGATGTCTCAAGAGTTTCTCGCTGAGGGCTCATCCTCCTCTAGCGACAGTGGTGATCTGCAATCAGTACAAGGTGCTGTATCATCGTTGAGGTCATGGACCTTCCTCTAATTGACTGCAGAATTAGTTAAAAGAGGAATCCATTCTCAGCCTCAGCTAGAAAGGCAGTACTTTACCGTCTTCTCTACGGATTCGGCTGCATCAAGCCAGGAAGTGGTATCCATGAATACCATCCAGACTTCACTTACGCGGCTACGCGCTGTCATTTATACGATGGCTTTTCAATGTCTGACATTCAGGCTAGACTGGACAGTCCTAGCCAGTACTGCTGCTTCTGGCTTGATGGGGCAGACACAGACACCAGTTTATGCTCCTGGTGACGCTAGATTGAATAGAAAGCTCAATATTGCAGAGTTGGTGTTAGCCTTTAGCTTGTTTGGGGACGTGGGTGGTACGCTTAGCCCACTTAGGAGGGAGGACTTAGACCTCTATATGTTTTAAGTGGTAGACTTGGGATACAAATATGGTGGTACTGCATTCTACGACTATCACCGCTCATTTTCGGCTTAGGCAGCAGCTGCTCTTGCTCAGTGTCAGCATACCGTTGATTGGTCTATTATTGATACAAAGCAATTTTGTCACCATTTTGTGGGACTTAAAGCCCCAACCTGTACGCTTTGTAACTCCTACGCCATACTGCTGGGTGGTGTTCTAATATTAACTACACAATGGAACCGTTCCCAGTCTAGCGCTGTTCCGGGCCCGTCAGTTAGCAGGGTGGGACTGTCTCTGGGGTGGATAAGTTGGGTCGGCCAATTAAATATTTAGGTAAACCACAAATTTGTAACAATTTAAATTATTCTGCGTGCCACTACAGCCAGTGTAGATTGTTGCATTTGTGTGCTATTGCTTTAGGGCCCACCCCTGAGTTTCTTGCCCTCAAAAGGGCAATAATCCTGCATGACTAAGCGTGGTGTATGTGGAACTCCTTAGTTGTCACTTAGCCGCTCATCCAGACCCAGCTTGGGTACAGTTTGTGCTCAACGGCTTAGTTAACGGTTTTAATACGGGTATGCTTGCCCTCCCTCAATCTCCATACGAGTGCACGAGTCTTGTCACGCCAACAGGCACGATATTACGAAGTTCGGCACCACTACAGACACGAGGTTATGAGTCCTATCACGACTGCAGGCATGATATTACGAAGTCTGTCACGACTACAGACATGAGGTTATGAGTCCTGTCACGACTACAGGCACGGGATTATGAACCCTGTTACTGCGACAGGTACAAGGCTAGTAAGCCGGTAATGGCCACAGGCAGTGTGGTCTCAGCGGTCTGGTCACGATTACAACATGCAACGCAGCAGCAATGTTGGTCCTGACAGGACTATAGCCATGGTTATTAGTTGATTGGCGCAGGATATAGGCACGGTTTCGGTAGCTGGTCATGTTACAGGCTTTAGGTAGCACGGGTTCTTTAAAGAGGTCACGAGTAGGCCCAGGGTAAGGTCAGTTAAATACAAACCGGATTCCAAAAAAGTTGGGACACTAAACAAATTGTGAATAAAAACTGAATGCAATGATGTGGAGATGGCAAATGTCAATATTTTATTTGTAATAGAACGTAGATGACAGATCAAATGTTTAATCCGAGTAAATGTATCATTTTAAAGGAGAAACACGTTGATTCAAAATTTCACGGTGTCAACAAATCCCAAAAAAGTTGGGACAAGTAGCAATAAGAGGCTGGAAAAAGTAAATTTGAGCATAACGAAGAGCTGGAAGACCAATTAACACTAATTAGGTCAATTGGCAACATGATTGGGTATAAAAAGAGCTTCTCAGAGTGGCAGTGTCTCTCAGAAGCCAAGATGGGTAGAGGATCACCAATTACCACAATGTTGCGCAGAAAGATAGTGGAGCAATATCAGAAAGGTGTTACCCAGCGAAAAATTGCAAAGACTTTGCATCTATCATCATCAACTGTGCATAACATCATCCGAAGATTCAGAGAATCTGAAACAATCTCTGTGCGTAAGGGTCAAGGCCGTAAAACCATACTGGATGCCCGTGATCTCCGGGCCCTTAAACGACACTGCACCACAAACAGGAATGCTACTGAAAAGGAAATCACAGAATGGGCTCAGGAATACTTCCAGAAACCATTGTCAGTGAACACAATCCACCGTGCCATCCGCCGTTGCCAGCTGAAACTCTACAGTGCAAAGAAGAAGCCATTTCTAAGCAAGATCCACAAGCTCAGGTGTTTTCACTGGGCCAGGGATCATTTAAATGGAGTGTGGCAAAATGGAAGACTGTTCTGTGGTCAGAAAAGTCACGATTCGAAGTTCTTTTTGGAAATCTGGGACGCCATGTCATCCGGACCAAAGAGGACAAGGACAACCCAAGTTGTTATCAACGCTCAATTCAGAAACCTGCATCTCTGATGGTATGGGGTTGCATGAGTGCGTGTGGCATGGGCAGCTTGCATGTCTGGAAAGGCACCATCAATGCAGAAAAATATATTCAGGTTCTAGAACAACATATGCTCCCATCCAGACGTCATCTCTTTCAGGGAAGACCCTGCATTTTTCAACAAGATAATGCCAGACCACATTCTGCATCAATCACAACATCATGGCTGCGTAGGAGAAGGATCCGGGTACTGAAATGGCCAGTCTGCAGTCCAGATCTTTCACCTATAGAGAGGAAGGTGCAACAAAGAAGGCCCAAGACGATTGAACAGTTAGAGGCCTGTATTAGACAAGAATGGGAGAGCATTCCTATTTCCAAACTTGAGAAACTGGTCTCCTCGGTCCCCAGACGTCTGTTGAGTGTTGTAAGAAGAAGGGGAGATGCCACACAGTGGTGAAAATGGCCTTGTCCCAACTTTTTGGGGATTTGTTGACACCATGAAATTCTGATTCAACATATTTTTCCCTTAAAATGGTACATTTTCTCAGTTTAAAATTTTGTTCCGTAATTTATGTTCTATTCTGAATAAAATATTAGAAGTTGGCACCTCCACATCATTGCATTCAGTTTTTATTCACGATTTGTATAGTGTCCCAACTTTTTTGGAATCCGGTTTGTATAAAAAATAAAAAAAAGTGGCTGACATCCTTATGTAGGGTAGATCTGGTTCGAAACAGATAATGTCATTTGTGAGGAGGTTCGTTTGGCTTTTCTCTTTACAACATAATTTTCACTTAATTTGCACACGTAATAGTGGGCAGTGTAAGGTCGCAGCGGATGATCTATTCCGGCTTAATCTTCAACTCTCTTTTCAGGTTTTCCGGGCGCAGATCGTTTGCCGACGCCAACTCCTCGTCATTTCCAGTTGCTGATGGATTAGTGGCACATCTCGGTGTAGCCTAAAGCCTTATGATTAAATCATTGTCCACTAATACCCTTAGGACATATAGGACGGTCTGGCACTTGTTTAGTAATTAAGCATACCTACCCACCTGCGGCACAAGGGCCTATAACTTACCTACTCGCATTTGTTGCCTTTTGCTACTCTCATCTACATTTGGCCCATAGCACTATTAAACTGTACCTCGCTGGTATTCAACATTATTGGTATTGCCAGTATCCCAATCAACCGTCTCTGTTCTCAGCCCATCCTGTTAAGGTGTTATTGAAGGGTATTCAGAAGGAGTCTGTTAAGAAACGACCTACTCGGCAGCCTTTTCTGGCAGCATGGTTAGGTCTTTATCAGACATGTTGCAGAATAAACCATTTGGTTGGCATATCAGCTTACTAATTAAAACAGCCATGTACTTGGCTTTCTATGGGTTCCTCAGGCCGGGTGAGTTTACCTTTGCCACTACATCTATAAATTACTTTTGGAAGAGTCAGTTGCGCTGCAGTAGCTCTTGCTATACCCTTACCTTAGAAGCTTGCAAAACACCCCGGCCGGGGGAACTGGTAGGGGTCTAGTATTTTACCACCAGTAATAAGTGGCACACGGTGAAGGTATTACATGAATGGTTGTAGTTTATCGAGGCTGAGCCGGCTGTTTCCCCCTTGTTTAGGTTGGGGGCTGCACCTTTGAATATTCAAACGTTCCTGTAGTTTATCCGCATATTGTTGGCCAATTCAGGAACTAACCTTTTGTTAATTGCAGGTCATTCGTTTCGTATCGGTGCAGCTTTGGCTGTTTCTGAACATAGTGTACTGGTTCATGTCATTTAAAAACTGGGTTGATGGAATTCTGCCCGCTATACTTGTTATGTTCCAGATCCTCACAGTGAACTGTCACTTGCCTTTCGTGTTTTGGTCATGTAATTATATGTCATGGATATACATTTTGCTATATCTATGGTCTGTTATTTTTGGCCCCTTTAGGCTGCCCTTCTACAGCAGTTCCGGCATAATCCTGCTGCTAGTAGGTTGAGTTAGGTAGGGTGTGCTCTTACATGAGCCGATCCGAGCACAAGTGTTAGACAATTGTAAATTGCCATGTTTGTGAGAGGGGAGGCGGGGCCCTACAGCCTATTTATACCTGCAGGCACACAGCCACAGGTGCGGTACGTCAACGTTACATCCCTCCCTAAACCCCCCTCCTTTTTCTCAGGGCACTTTATATTAGGGTTGCCCCCTTTAGGCTGCCCTTCTACAGCAGTTCCGGCATAATCCTGCTGCTAGTAGGTTGAGTTAGGTAGGGTGTGTTCTTACATGAGCCGATCCGAGCACAAGCATGTTCCTAGTCTATCACACTTGAAGTATAATCAGTGGTTTCATAGTACACCTCCCCGCACCGCTTCCAAGGGGGTTATTATAGCCATACACAAGACACTCCCCTTTGTCCTGCATTCATCCCAAATTGACCCCGATGGAAGATATATCTTTCTCCAGGGGGACATAGGCTCCAAAATATTTACCATGGGAAACATATATGCCCCAAATGTTCTCCAGATTGAATGGTTGTGTAAGATATTGCTTCAATTTAGAGACTTTGCAGAGAGGTGTATTATTCTAGGAGGTGATCTGAACGTGGCAATGGACCCGACCCTGGACTCTTCCAGCTTCTCTACATCCATTTCCAGAATGGCTCTAGATAAGTTGCAGGCATCCTTGGCAGATTCTACTCTGGTGGATGTCTGACGAATGATGCACCCTGGAGATAAAGACTACTCTTTCTTCTCCCATCTTCATCAGTCATATCACCGGCTAGATTACTTATTTGTCCCATCCCAACAACTGCATCTATGTCAAAACTCAAAGATTGGAAATATTATTCTATCCGATCATGCACCGTTATTCCTGACTTACAACTTACAGGGTTTCCCCAAAGCAGCCTATAGGTGGGCGATTGAACTGCACCCTTCTGAGTGCGGAAACACATGTGAAACAAATAGAGGGAGCTCTACATGACTATTTCAGATTAAATGAATCTCCAGAGATATTCAGGGGCCTGCTTTGCCAGTTATTAGGGGTCATTTCATAGCCCTAGGAGCCCACATTAACAAACTCAGACAACAGACCATATTGAAACTACAAGAGAAGATTACACACTTAGAGAGGTCCCATAAGCATCAGTTATCTCCTGACTTGCTCAGACAATTAACCTAGGCACGTACAGAACTTAAACACCTCCTAATGTTAAAACTGCCAAACTATTCCTCTCCACCCAGTTTAAATATTATGCACATGGGAGTAAGGCCTCCAAACTCTTGATGCCGCAAATTAAGAAGAGGAAGGCCAGCTCTTATATTTCAGCAATTAAAACTCCTACTGCACAACTACTACATACTACTGAACATATAGCCCAGCAGTTTAGCAACTATTATAGTGACTTATATAACCTTAGGGCTCAAGCCTCTCAGGCAGACTCAGATTCACGCAGAGACATCATCGATGCCTGGCTCTCCTCTCTTTCACTGCCCTCTATCGCAGACAAACAAGCTGCACTTTTAACTAGACCTTTCACTATGACCGAGCTGGAGGTGGCCCTGAAGGAATCCCCAGTGAACAAATCACCTGGTCCTGATGGACTGCCGATTTTTTATTAAAAGTCCTTCGGGGCCATCCTCCTACCTCGTTTGTTGAAAGTGTGCAACACGGCTCTGGAAGGCTCACCTCTCCCAACGCAAGTGTTTTCAGCACATATAACTATAATACCAAAAGAACAGAAAGACCCTACCCAATGTGCGAGTTATAGGCCCATATCATTATTGAACAATGATTTAAAACAATATGCTAAACTCTTTGCCAACAGACTGAAACCATTTCTCCCATATTTAATATCCCCCGAACAGGTAGGGTTTATCTCGGGGAGCGAGGGTAAGATGAATACATCTCGCCTCCTTCATTTACTCCAATATGCAAAAAAATCATCTACGCCCCTGGTTCTACTCAGTACAGATGTGGAGAAGGCTTTTGACCGGGTGGACAGGCTTTTTATGACTAGGGTCCTTCTCCGCTTTGGGATTCCATCACGCTTTATCACAGCAATTATGTCCATGTATGATTCCCCCACGGCTCAGGTCTGGGTTAATGGTACACTCTCCCCCCCTTCGGCATCAGTAATGGAACCAGGCAGGGATGCCCATTGTCCCCTCTCCTATTTGTTTTAACGTTGGAGACATCTTTACAAACTATCCGACAGGATGAGAGGATAAAGGGGCTCATCTTGGGAAATACCCAACACCAATTGACTGCATTCGCGGATGATGTTCTCTTATTTCTTACAAACCCATCAAAGGGCGTTCCCTGCAGTAGAATCCATATTAGACTATTTAGGCTTTTTGTCTAACTTCAAAATAAATTTTAGTAAGTCCCAGGTCTTAAATGTTTCCTTGTCCAACCCGACGGCCGTTATGCTTTAATATTCAACCCAATTTCTGTGGACATCCCACTCTATAAAATTCCTGGGTGTTAATATAACCTCCGAAGTATCCGCATTATATAAGGTTAACTACCAAGATCTCCCCAAACAGATTGAAAACAGTCTACATTCATGGGACATACCATATGTCTCCTGATTTGGGCAGAAAGCCCTGCTAAAAACTGTTATCCTTCCTAAAATACTGTACACTATGTAAGTACTACCTATCCCCGTCCCCAAGATATTCTTTCAAAAGCTAAGAGTAATTATCTCTTCCTTTTTATGGAAGAAACTCAGACCCAGACTCGCTCATAAGTTCTTGGTGCAGCATGTGCTGAGAGGAGGGGTGGGCCTTCTGGATTTTAAAACATACTACAAAGCGATACAAGGGACTAGATGTCTGGATTAGCTGCGAGCTTCAAACGAGAGATTGGATATCCAGGCTGAAAATGCTATAAGCCCATACCCCTTAGGTCAGCACTAGTTAGTAAGAAGCTACTCACCAAAAATACCCTACGTTACTGGCATGAATGTGGACTGAGGAAAACACTGACATCTGAACATTTAAATTCTTACACAGGTCGCAGACGCCCTCCTAGACTCCCCGCAGGCTTTTAGGGATACCCTCCCTCTTGATGCTCTTAATATACAACTCCCATTGTTAGACCTATGTCCTCAGGGGTCCTTACCTACCACTCCCAAGCTCATTGCCCGCTCCCAGTTGGGGGGGCCTCTCTCTCTTCCATATCCAGCACCTTATCCGCTACCTCAGACCATTTACCTCAACCTTAGAAACTCTCACTGAACACTCCCTGTTTGAGAAACTAGCTATACAACGGAAAGAACCCATTAAAAAGATCTCGACTCTTTATTCTTTACTATTGCCTAAGATCAATCTGAGTGAGTATTGGTTTATACCTAAATGGGAGAGAGAACTTGATGTGAAATTTTCGGATAGTGAAAAGACACAACTACTGTCTTCAACACCAAAAATTTCCAAATGTGTAAAACTACAGGAAAATTATTATAAGGTAGTAACGAGATGGCATTGCACGCCTGCTAAAATTAATGCCTTTTTCCCAGACTGTGATCCTATGTGCTGGAGGTGTGGGAGTAAGAGAGGCTCCTATATCCACATTTGGTGGCAGTGCCCCAAGATCAAAGAATTTTGGACGTCGGTGTGCGTGCAGCTATCTCTAATATGCAATATCCATCTCCCAGTATTCCCTCGGATTTGCCTACTAGGCCTTATGACAGAAGTGCAAATCTTCACTACTGCCAAACATTTAATCTAAATACTACTGGGAGCGACCCGGATGTTAGTGGCTCGTTTTTGGAAACAAGCTGAGGGCCCCCGCGATTTCACACTGGCAAAACAGAGGGGATCAACTATACCGTTTTGAACAATTGGCCCACTGGGAACTTCACACACCAAAAAAATTTGCGGCCTCATGGAACCCGTGGATGAAATATAGAGGTCTAGGATCAGCCACCTCCAACTTTTCGCAAACATAATTGCCTCCTAATGTGGAACACCCTACTCTCATAGGTTCTTATATGTGACAACTAAGACAGGACCCCACTTTCCTTCCTCTCTCCCCCCCATTCTCCCCTATTCCCCCCACCCCCTTATTTCCCCCACCCCCTTATTTCCCCACCCCTTTATTTTTGGTTAACACACTCACTCTGATTTGGTGATCTCAACTCTAATTGTACATGACTTTTATTAGGTGTTACTGGAGAGGACCGCCCCCTCCTGATGTGATAAATATTTGATAGGTGATGTTGACCAACTTTTGTATCTGTTACTATATTTGTGGTCGTGGCTCATCAGGAAACCGTGAATCCTACGGGTGACTACTTGACCTGCCTAACTAATAGGACTAAGTGGCTTGAGTTGTGCCATAACCGCTGCGTCGTAGGGTTACCTGAATAATAGGGCAAAACACCAGAAATACGAAATTAGGAATTTATAACATACAATTCTTACATCACCAAGTGCTGAAATGCAAGCAACATTTCCTGCTTAGGTTGGGGAATGTATCTATTAGAGCAGGAGGATCGCCAGCAGCCTAATTTGCGAATAATATGAGCCGGGACCTTGTTTCTGGACGCAGCGGATGCAGCGCCAATCCGGAATGAGTGACCGGACATGGTGGCAGGATTCAACCCTAGATTCAAAACTAAAACACGGACATGCTCAATGAATTGTGAGGTGGTTAATGGCCACATGGGATACGGCAACAGCGGCCCCTGAGGATCATGACTTGCTAGGGTGGTTAGCAAGTGTTGCAGGACCATGACGGGACACCAGGCATGTTGTCATGTCCTGCTCAGACTATGTACGGAGGTCTTCCAGATTAGCAGCACGTGTCTAGTCATTTGTTTTGTTTTGGAGTCGTGCTAGATCCGCCTCCCTTCAGGTGCACTGGGTGGGGTCGTTGGTTTAAATTACTCCCCTCTCAGTGTTCCGTGCGGGTTATAGCTTCTGTTAGGCTGTGGAAGCAAGGAGTAAAGGATTGGATTTTCCTGCTCAGATAAGATAAGTTGGTTTCTGATTTCTTTGGTTTGCTGTCTAGGCTTTTTGTGTGTCGTCTGTCCCCTCCTGGTTCTGAGGGAGCTGGCTGCCCCTTTTTCTCCTTTCACCATCTCAGGGATTCTAGGGTATTCTCAGCCCAGGCACGAGGACACATTATTCCCACCTTCAGGGTCTGAATGTAGGCAAAGCAGAATAGGGAGAGCAGTAAGGGATTTGCTAGGAGGTGACCTTATCCCCAGCTTCTCGCCTAGAAAACTTGTTTGTTTTGTTATTTGTGTATCTTATATCCTGTCCGCCATGACACATGTGCCGTCGGGAAAAAGGTCACCTCTGTAGGGGGACCAGTCTGGGACGTCTTGGTGACTGGTAAGGATAAAACCAGACCATCGGGACTACGGATCAGCTGATTGATTCTGATGAACCTGCTGTTGGAGTTCTTGCAGGTGAACTCTCCTGGTCTTAGGAAGCCATAGAAGGCGAGGTAGACAGCTGCTTTTAACACCAAACTGGGGAGAAGTCCGAATGGAGCTCTGTCAAGCATGTCCGATAGGTCTCGTAATAATTTGCCGGAAATGCCGGTACGGCGCGACTGTTCCGCAGTACTGGATTTCTCTAATCCTCTCAAAGCGGCCTTGATAATGTGCGCAGAAAACAGGGAGCCCCTATCCGGATGACTAAGTGAAGTGAAATGCTGGACCCCTGCGAGTTAGGACCGGACGGTATTGTGTGATAGTTTACACTCTGGATGGCAGTAGCCAATGAAGGCCAGGACATAGTTGATGAAATTGGTATCTCGCTGGGGATACTTCTCTTGGAACTTGAAAAACAAGCTACAGCCCGTGGAGTAGCTTCTGGAGGTATTGGCTGATAGGGATCTGGCAACTAGTTGATGTGCGGTGAGCAGATGGCTGGTTAATCCAAAAGCAGGGTTGAAAATGGTGGGACTGCGGTCCCTGTGGCGTGTGCTTCCGGCATTACCTGGGAAAAGAGGGAAAAATTAGCCTGAGACAAGGCGTCGGCCGCTACATTCTGGGTACCACGGATATGCGAGCAGCAATAACGGAAATTGTAAGTCAGGGATAGCTGGACCAAGCGTCTAGCGAGAGACATGACGTGTGGGGACTTGGACCTACCCTTCAATAAAATGTCTACTGTGGCAGTGTGATCGGAAATGAAGACAACAGTAGGATGGGACCATAGGTGACCCCAGGCATAAGCAGCTGCTACAATAGGTAAAGTTCGAAGAGAGCTGATGTCTGCATGAACCCAGGAATTTTTCTGACTTCATCGGGCCAAGTCCCGGCCAACCAGTGGGTGACCTAAATGGCAGCAAACCCTGTAGTGGCTGATGCATCCGAAAAGACCCTAGGGGAAGTATTACTGGCGGCTGGAATAAAGGAGACTCCCTTCCAATGACACAGGAAATGATCCCACATGACTAAGTCTGCCATGGCTAGCGCATCTAATTGAACTGGACTGTCTTGGTTGGCTGCAGCGGGGAGGAGGGCTAGTAACCGAGATATGAATGACCTGTCTTGAGGAATGATTCGCATGGCAAAGTTCAGCATGGCCAAGAGTGACTGCAGATCCGCCTTGGTTGTGCCTCTGCCTAGCGTGAACCTGTGAATGACGTCTCTAATCCTGACTAATTTCTCTTATGGTAACCTAGCTACCATGTTGTCGGAGTCCAATACAATCCCTAAAAAGGTGATGACAGTGGAAGGGCCTTCAATTTTCTTAGGTGACACGGGAACCCCAAGCTTGGAAAAGACTGCCAACAAGGTGTCAAGGGCCTGTGGAGGTCTGTTAGGGGGTTCGATCAATAAGAAGTCATTGTGGTAATGAATGACGTGATTGCAGCGGAATTTCGTTTCTAAGATCCAGTGAAGGCTCTGCGCGTACTGGTAAAAAAGCCAGGGGCTACTCTTGGAACCAAAAGTGAGCTTTGTGGCGAAATATTAAAGGTCCTTCCACTTGATGCTATGCCATTGCCATAGCGAAGGCATGATAGGGAGGAGTTTGAAAGCATCGGATATGTCAGCTTTAGACAAGTAGGTGCGGGGCCCACACTGCATTATGGTTGCTATAGCGTGGTCAATGGTTGAGTATTTCATGCCCACTTCTTCGGAAGGGATTAGGGAATTGAGGCTGGGGATATGGGAACCGTGAGGGGCAGAGAGATCGTAAATTTATCTTTCTTTGTTGCTGAACTTGCCCGTCAATACCCCTACCGGACTGACCCTCCAGCGATAGAACGGTGAGGTTGCGAAAGGCCCTATGATAAAACCTTTTCCGAGCTCGGTTTGAATCAATGTGTCTATGGCGTTGGGTGCTTTATTGGCCGTCTGTAGGTTGCTGCATTCGTATATCATCTCAGGGAGTGTGATCAAACTTGTAGGGAAGCCCTTCTCGAACCCCGAGATGAGAAAATTAACGAACTCAGGGTCGTGATGACCCTGGAGACAGTGCTGTAAATAATCAGTGTCCACTACGCTCAGGTAGGATTTATCCGGTTTTAATGTACACACCACCTTGGGGTAAGCCCGGAAACAATTGGTGCACATGTGGAGAAGGCGACATTGACCATATTTACAGGCTGAGAAATTGTAATTATTACATATTTGGGATCTACCTAGAAATTTGACAGGACGACCCAATTTGTCAACCATGCTAATGCCCTTGTGGGCCTCTGACGGGCCGGCAGCAGAGGTACTGGGGGTTATCTCCATACCTCCAGCTGCCAGGTGACACCAGTCGGTGGTGTGAAAAATAGATTGACATCGAGCACAAGATGGGGCTTTGAGGCCGGCAAAATGTCTGCAGAAAAGCTTGGTGTCAATATTGGCCCAGTTAGTGGAGAACTGGAACTGACTAAGGGCTGCCGTGGCTTTTGCAGTAAAAGAGCAATGGTAATCATAAAATGCGGTACCGCTGTACTTATGCCCCAAGTCAATCACTCTGTAAAGATACAGATCTAGCTCTTCTATCTGGGCGTACTGAGCAAATTACATCTCGATACAGACTAAATGCCAGAACAAACTCAGGAATGGTGAGTTTCGTATTGAGCCTGTAGTCACGACTCCTGAGTACCACGGAAACGTCACCACAGGCGATGACCTTGTTGTCAGAAATGTCCCTGGTGGCAATCAATAAAGATGCAAGATTCACATTTCTGCCCTCTAGAATGTCTTTCTTGATGTTAGCTTGGATGAAATGAGCCGGCGTGATGATGGGCACAGAGGGTATGGTACCTGAGGAACCTGCGGCTGAGGTGGAGGCAACTGGAAGATACTGATAGGGATTACTTGTGGGGACCTCACGGGCCTCTACAGTCTCTAACCGTGCCTGGATGTTATTAATCAATGAAGTCAAGTTGTTGACCATTGCATGCAATTGGGTAAGAGAAGTCTGTAGAGTCGACATAGACCCCTCCTCTTGCTGTGGGCCTGTGGTACTGGCAACCAGTAAGCGGTAAAGTTCCGCCTTCCTAGTCGAAGACGAGTCAATAACTCAGAAGTAAGCCTAATAACAGTCCAACTCCGGAGCGACGGAATACTGTCCGCTTCAGACATCCTGGCGACATTCTCATCCACAGAACCCTCCACGATATCAGACGCATGCGACATTGCTGACTGTGGACAAACATCAGTATTTTAGAACGGTACATCGTTGAGGTGCTCCGTCACCTGAGTGAACAACTATGCGTGCCATCATGAGTGGAACATGCGTGCACTGGCGCCGAAGCAACTTGTAGAACCGTGACGTGAACCCACACCCCTGACACAAGAACCACCTATGTGACACTGAACTCGTGACAAGGCAAATACCGTGAAGCCGAGACCGAGAAAAGCATGGAAGTAGGAACTGAAAACAACCATGCCAACGTTGGTCATGACATGGACTTACCGAGTCTTCATAAAGAACCTGCATAAATGAAATATCAAAGAACTTATAACGGACATGATAAAAGCAAAATGTAACTAAGAAGTAGTAGCGACCCCTGCACCTGCACATGCAGAGATATATTATTATTTTTTTCCTTCTAGCTGATCCAACGGAAATATCGAAGCCACAGAAAAGGTGAAGCTGCAACCTAAAAGAAGATGATTGGCAATTACCTTGGGACACACACTACGGAACCTAAAAGAGTCCCCTTGTTTTTTTTTTGTTTTTTTCACAACCCAAACTCCCACTCTGTGCCCCCACCCAACATGTTTCTACTAAATACTATACCCCCTATATATTCTCCCTTTTTTTTTTTTTTTTTTTTTTTTTATTTCAAATTGTTCTGCTATATATATATATATATATATATATATATATAGTCAGGTCCATACATATTGGGACATTGACACAATTCTAACGTTTTTGCCTCTATACAACACCACAATGGATTTGAAATGAAACAAACAAGATGTGCTTTAACTGCAGACTGTCAGCTTTAATTTGAGGGTATTTACATCCAAATCTGGTGAACGATGTAGGAATTACAACAGTTTGCATATGTGCCTCCCACTTGTTAAGGGACCAAAAGTAATGGGACAGAATAATAATCATAAATCAAACTTTCCCTTTTTAATACTTGGTTGCAATTCCTTTGCAGTCAATTACAGCCTGAAGTCTGGAACGCATAGACATCACCAGACGCTGGGTTTCATCCCTGGTTAAGCTCTGCCAGGCCTCTACTGCAACTATCTTCAGTTCCTGCTTGTTCTTGGGGCATTTTCCCTTTAGTTTTGTCTTCAGCAAGTGAAATGCATGCTCAATCGGATTCAGGTCAGGTGATTGACTTGACCATTGCATAACATTCCACTTCTTTATCTTAAAAAACTCTTTTGATGCTTTTGCAGTATGCTTTGGGTCATTGTCCATCTGCACTGTGAAGCGCCGTCTAAGGAGTTCTGAAGCATTTGGCTGAATATGAGCAGATAATATTGCCCAAACCACTTTAGAATTCATCCTGCTGCTCTTGTCAGCAGTTACATCATTAATAAATACATGAGAACCAGTTCCATTGGCATCCATACATGCCCACGTCATGACACTACCACCACCATGCTTTATTTATGAGGTGGCATGCTTAGGATCATGAGCAGTTTTCCTTCTCCATACTCTTCTCTTCCCATCACTCTGGTACAAGTTCATCTTGGTCTCATCTGTCCATAGGATGTTGTTCCAGAACTGTGAAGGCTTTTTTAGATGTCGTTTGGCAAACTCTAATCTGGCCTTCCTGTTTTTGAGGCTTACCAATGGTTTACATCTTGTGGTGAACCCTCTGTATTCACAAGTCTTCTCTTGATTGTTGACTTTGACACACATACACCTACCTACTGGAGAGTGTTCCTGATCTGGCCAACTGTTGTGAAGGGCGTTTTCTTCACCAGGGAAAGAATTCTTCAGTCATCCACCACAGTTGTTTTCCGTGGTCTTCTGGGTCTTTTGGTGTTGCTGAGCTCACCGGTGCGTTCCTTCTTTTTAAGAATGTTCCAAACAGTTGTTTTGACCACGCCTAATGTTTTCGCTATCTCTCTGATGGGTTTGTTATGTTTTTTAAGCCTAATGATGGCTTGCTTCACTGATAGTGACAGCTCTTTGGATCTCATCTTGAGAGTTGACAGCAACAGATTCCAAATGCAAATAGCACACTTGAAATGAACTCTGGACCTTTTATTTGCTCATTGTAATTGGGATCATGAGGGAATAACACACACCTGGCCATGGAACATATGAGAAGCCAATTGTCCCATTACTTTTGTTCCCATAACAAGTGGAAGGCACATATGCAAACTGCTGTAATTCCTACACCATTCACCTGATTTGGATGTAAATACCCTCAACTTAAAGCTGACAGTCTGCAGTTGAAGCACATCTTGTTTGTTTCATTTCAAATCCATTGTGGTGGTGTATATAGCCAAAAATTTTAGAATTGTGTTGATGTCCCAATATTTATGGACCTGACTGTATATATATATATTTATTTATTTATTTTTTCCAAGAACCCCTATCACCTGCTGCCTGGAGGCTCCAGCAGACCAGATGAATCAAGAGCCTACCAGAAGCAAACAGCCTTGCACACACCCCTGCCTCACGGCGGCCCGTGCTATACATTACAATGCGCCGAGAGCAGAGTCGCGCTGACTCCTGCAACCTGAGAGTCTGCCACGTGGGGAGCCGATGCTGCCAGGCAGAAACGTTCCGGTGCTCCTTCTTACCTAAAGAAGCCGACACACCACCGGCCGGACTGAGAGGACGAAAGACCGCAGTAAGTCACTTACCCAACCCGAATGTCGAGAGGCAAGAAAGAAACACACGAAGTAGAGCAGGTGAACCTCCTCAAGCAGGACACACGTAGCATGAACTAGGACGCCGAATCCACGCAGGACGAGGTGGTGTGGGTGCGCCTAGCTATATGAAGGCGGGGAGGGGGGGCGCCAATAAATCGGCCTTAATATTTATGCTTTTCAGAAAAAAATATGTTATAAAAAAAAAAGACTGACATTAGCATACGCCAGTCTTGATCCCTGTGTGAAGAAGTGGGATGCACCTAATTTATTAAGAGACAAATTCCTCTTAATAAATTAGTCACATATTTGGCAGTCTGTGCACCAGATAGTGAAATCTATACCAGTCAGCCTTGAGTTCAGCTATAACTTATGCCAGTTTCTGCCATGTTATTGTAAGGGCTCATGCCCACGAGCATAAGCGCTCAGTGCCCGTGCTGCGGACCTCAAATTGCGGTCCACAATGCACGGGCACGACGGTGGGCAGCTGCATGCAAATCGCGGAACCATTCACTTGAATGAGGTTGGCGATCCGCATCCGACAGTCCGCATCGCAAAAAAGTAGTGCATGTTATAGAACATCAAAAGCAGCTACCAGCAAGGACGTTTCTTTCATTTATTTTTCCGCCATATTAAAATAAATAGTTTTTTTGTTGTTTTTTTTGTTTTGTTTTTTTGGGGTGGTGGTCATACAATACACAGAGTGATAACGTGAAATACTAGACAGAAATTCATGTCGGTGCATCTCCACACAGTTGAAAATCACTTTTTTTTTTAAAGTTTGGGAAAATATCGTGTGTCCTAAAATACGCAGGTTAGCGGACGATTATATGTCTGAGTTATAACATGAAATACTTCGCCGAAACCTGTGTTGCTGCATCTCCACACGGTTGATATTTTATTTAATTTTTTCTGAAGTTCGGGAAAATAGCATACACATGTCTTACAATAAATAGAGTAGCAGACGGTTATAGCTGAAATCCATGTCGGTACCCAAATCTGTTAGTGGTGCCGATACTGCTTTATTTGCAAAGTCAACCGTTAGTAACAGTGCGTTCAATGTGTTTGTTGAATGGGAAGAACAACGTTTTACGCCTACTTTCAGTTGCAAAAATCCAAAAGATTGATCCTGCTACTTTCCACATCTGGATCTGGGTTTTTCATTTGAAGCCCTTCCATATCACACAAAGTATGGACTGGTTTGGCAGTTATCTAGCCAGATGTAATAGTAGTAGGGGTAGTAGTAGGCTGCAGTTGTCTCCTCAAAAAGTTGCATCATTATCATTGTGGAGAAAGCGGATGAGATTGTGGATTGGATGGCTTACTCATCCTCTCATGCGCAGCAGGATGACGTGGAGGTGACTACTGTTGAGCGCGAATCGCGAATTTTGATCGCGAATATCTCCACTTCGAGAATTTGCGAATAGTTAGAATATAGTGCTATATATTCGTATTCTTGAATAGTGTTAAATATTCTAATCGCAAATTTATCGCAAATATTTTACATTTCAGATTTTCGCAATCAATAAACAATGACTGGAGATCACGAGTTCTCGAATTTGCTAATTTATGTCGAATATTCGGCCAAAAATTCACTAAATATCGCGAATTCGAAAATTGCCTAAGCCGCTCTTCACTAGAGGTGACTTCTGAGTCTGAAACTGTGGCGTGGAGCCAGGGGTCATGTTGTTCCTCCTGCTTGTACTCCTGGAAGCCCTGAAGAAGGATTCCAATGGAGTCATCTCAGTCTTCTCTTCCCATTCCTAGCGGGGCGCCTTTGTTTTTTCTAAGTGTCACCCGCCCTACAGAAGATAGTCAAAAGAGTCTCCCTGTTGACTTGTGTAAGGCTACTTTCACACTTGCGTTCAGAGCGGATCCGTCTGCTGTCTGCACAGACGGATCCGCTCCTATAATGCAGACGTTTGGATCCGTTCAGAACGGATCCGTCTGCATTATAGCTTAGAAAAAATTCTAAGTGTGAAAGTAGTTCAGACGGATCCGTCCAGACTTTACATTGAAAGTCAATAGGGACGGATCCGTTTGAAAATTGAGCCATATTGTGTCATCTTCAAACGGATCCGTCCCCATTGACTTACATTGTAAGTCTGGACGGATCCGTTTGCCTCCGCACGGCCAGGCGGACACCCGAACGCTGCAAGCAGCGTTTGGGTGTCCGCTCGCTGAGCGGAGGCTGAACGCTGCCAGACTGATGCATTCTGAGCGGATCCGCATCCACTCAGAATGCATTAGGGCAGTACGGATGTGTTCGGGGCCGCTTGTGAGCCCCTTCAAACGAAGCTCACAAGCGGAGCCCCGAACGCAGGTGTGAAAGTAGCCTAAGAGCAGTCAGCATTTGTACTGCCCTGAGAAGGAGGTTCAGGAGGAGGCTGCAGACCTCATGCATCGCTGTATTGGTGGAGTAGAAGTGGTATTGGTAGCCATGGCAATGAGGGCAATGACAATGGAAGTTGGGGCAAATGCAGAGAAGGAGGGGGCCAAGGAGCCCACCATGATATCTCACAGTCTGATAGCAGCAGCAGGGAGGATAAGGACTTGGAAGATGATTGTGTGTGGGACAGGATCTGGGAGTCGGATTGGGGTGCTGAGGAGGAGACAACATCAGAGGAGAAAGGTGGTGGCAGCAGCAGCAATAGAGAGCATAAGCGACATACCCCCCAAAGAACAGCCAGGGCCATGTCTGCTTCCGGATCTGGTAATGCAACTGACACTGTGGGTAGGTTAGGCCTAAAATGTGCCACAGCTAATCCAAGATCGACTGCCTCCAGCTTCGCATGAGTATCTCCCATCTGGCAGTTTTTCTCCATGCTGCTAGAAGACAGAAGCATTGCCCAGTGCAAGCTCTGCAAGAAAAAAGACGTGGGCAGACAAACACAAATGTGGGCACCACAGCTGTAATGAAACACTTGAAGCGGCATTACCCAATCCCATGGGCACGCAAAGGTGGCAGCCAATTACCGCAACAGGAGTTCCCTTGTTTCTCTGGTCACCCTTGCAGCAGCCAGGCCGCATCCACGGGCAATATGGTGTCTTTCAAATTATCATCACCTATTTCTGCATCTCCTGCTCAGACTCCTCCTCCTCTGCTTCATGGTCAGCCATCAATAACGGAATATGTAGCCAGGAAACAATTGTACACAACCAGCCACTGGTGCTCAAGCTTAATTCCCACCTGGCCAAGTTTCTGGAGATGCAGTCATTGCCATACCATTTAGTTGAGTCTGCTGCCTTTAGGGAGCTAATGGGGTGCGCTCAGCCTTCCTGGAATATACCTAGCCACCATTATTTCTCCCAAAAAGCCATCCATGCCTTGTACTCTCATGTGACGGAGAATGTGGGCTGCTTCCTATAATTCTCGCAGTACAACTAGATTCACGCCATGGTGGACACCTGGAGCAGCTTTTAAGGACAGGGACAGTACATGTCTTTAACGGTCCACTGGGTCAATTTTTTTGCAGCAGTGGTAAGGCAACACCCCGGCAGCAAGGTCAGGTCCTTTTGACCCCCACAAATATTGTATGGGCATGGCTCCCACACCAGGCACATATCTGCCTCCTTTGCCTTCTCCTCCATGGACACTCTCCCATCCCCAACAGAAGCAGGGCACAGTATCGCTACCACTCCCCCTTCTTCCTATCAAATGTGTCAAGTCAAGCATTACCATGCTGTGTTGGAGCTGATCAACCTAGGCGAGTGTAGCCACACAGGCAAGCAGTTGCAAAAGTACATCAAGCAGAAAACATCTCGCTGGCTGTCACCCCACCGACTCCGACAGGGTAAGGTTGACAGCAACAATGGGCGCAACATCATGGCTACCTTGAACCTGGAGGAAATAAATGCTCCCTGCATGGTGCACATCATCAAATGATTCGTGCAACTCTTTTTCAAAAAGTACACTGGCTAACACAGGGTGCTGGCACTGTCTAGGAGACTGTCCTTGCATTTCAGCCATTCCTACATGTTGAGGAACGCTTTTCTGGACTTGCAGAGACAGAACGGCCTGCTGCTACACTGATTAATCTGCAACGTTCCAAATCCCAGGAATTCAACATTGCACATGCTAGAGCATCTACATGAGCAGCAGAAAGCCATGAACAATTTTGTCATGCACCAGACCACCTCAGCTGCAGGGAGCATGTGTTGTTTCGAGGTCAGGCAGTGGCAGCTCATCCAAAATGCCTGTCAGGTGCTGAACCAAAGTGGCCACAAAGTTTGTCAGCAGGGACAACTGCAGCATGAACTACATCACCCCCCTCATATTTATCTTAGAACAGACACTGACGGTCATGCAGGAGGAAACAACGGCGGAAGAAGAACAGCTAACACGTCTTGCTTCCCGCCATGTAGCCATTGGGGATCCACAAGGAGAAACTGCCATGAAGGAGAAGGCTGAGGATGAGGATCTGCCACTGCAAGAGGAGAAGAAGGAGTCAGAGATGGAGGAGCAAGAGGATGATGATGCTGAAGATAGCCAAGACACCAAATCGTCTCAGTGGAGGGCAGAGCCAGCAAGAACTGGTTCCTCGGGCAGGCTGGCCAGAATAGCGAGCTATATGCTCACATGTGTAATGACCCGGAGTGCTATTACAACTTCTTTTGGCGCCTTGCTAACTTTACTATGTGCTAATGCATAATCTCTGATGTATTTTGTGCCGTAGCCTAATAACGTGCACATTGAATCCAGAAACTGTTATGTTCAAGTGTAATAACCTGGTCCACCAGCAGATGGAGGCAACAACATTGGCAGTATTAGCTTCCCCGGAGAGGAATCTTTTGTTTCTTCCCAGCTATTGGGAGGAGTTTAGTTAGTTAGTGAGTGAGTGTCTAGCCACCCTCCTTAGGGAGAGGTTGTGTGCTGGCTAGCAGAGTGCTGCCTGCTCTGCTAGGTCCAGAGGCCCTGTCATGTCTCTGACAGCTTCTTATAAATGTGTGCTAATTCATATAGGGTTTATCCTATATTAAAACATGGTCAATTAGCGCCACCTTCTGACCACTTCTATATTGTTCTCTGTGTATGTTCAGCCTCTTTTGTTTCTCCTCCCCTTTGTGACCTCACTTATCTACAAGAAGGGGAGTACTCTCCTAGAAGTTGCCATTTTCTTCACATACTCTGCTGTACAAGATTATCTAAACTTATACTATAGGCTGCATAGCTGGTAAGGCATTATTTCTTGCTGTTCTTTCATGCCTACATGATTATTACTAGCTATAGACATGCATTATGTGTATTTCTGTGTAGGCAGCTAGTTAGTAGCTCAGATGTAAAGTAAGGGCCTAGTCAGCTAACCTTGCAGACATGTTGTATGCTGTTCTATGATATGTATATTTGCAGTTCATGTACTTATTGCATCCTTTATGTTACTGGTTCCCAGTTTCACACCAACTTACTTCGGCTCATTAAAGCTACAGATCATTACCTGGTCTCAATTTACTGAGTAGTAGAAGGGTGTTTATCTGCCTGCCAAGCCCATGCATGCCCCAGGGATACACGTGGTAACGAGGACAGGACAGGCCCTGCTTCTGAATTCTACTTGGTTACTTGTCCCCTCCTGGGCTCGCATTGCCTCCTTCCAAGCTGAGCCGAAGCTTGAGGTACTCTAAAGCTAAAGCTAGGACTATAAGAGACAGACTACAGCTAACTTAAGTTCCAGCAGAAGAGGAACAGTTTCCTATTGATCCAGCCAAGCATAGCAGAGCTGAGAGAGCTACCGCATAGTAGGGCTGAGATTGTTGCAGAGAAGTATTTGCCTGCCAAAGTTAAGCCAATACCTGCTGATGACCAAGATACTGTTTGTAAACTGTTTGGATTACCAATTTATGCTAAGTAAAAGCAACTGTTCAACGTTACTACAAAGTCTGGACTCCATTTATTCTACTCGTCCACCATCTAAGTTCACCTACCCCTTTTGCACTGCTTCGGACCACATCACATCTGGGATCCACGGATATCCAGGTAGGAACACCGTGACACTTGTATATAACATCTACAGAGACTGTAGGCCACCCTGCACCACTCTGGCAATCCTACCTCTGGGTACCAACATTACAATCTACAAAAGAGAGCCTTGAGCTTCCGCTGCTTAACCCTTAGGATACCAGCGCCGTACACGTACGGTGCAGAAATGTGGGACAGGAATCCCAGCGCAGTACCAGGAGCTGCGCCCGCCTGATCAGAGGCAGGGGTCCGGCTGTCACTGATAGCGGGACCCCTTCTGTATGCACCGGCATTGATGAAATCACCGATACCAGAGCATTAACACTTGCACGGACGCGGTCACATGCGGTATCCTCATGGGTGCCGGTGTCCATGGAGTCCCCGCACTGCTGTGACGAGGACCCCATGGCAGGGAAGGCAGTCCGATGCCTTCCTTAGGCATCGTGGCTGCCTTCCGTGAGAGCCTGTGAGATCCAGCCCCCTGGATCTCAGAGACAAGCAGGCTGTAAGCGTATTACAGTGGTAATACACTTACAGCCAATGCATTACTATACAGAAGTATTGTAATGCATTGTAAAGGGGATCAGACCCCCAAAAGTTGAAGTCCCAGAGTGGGACAAAAAAAAAAGTGAGAGAAAAGAGTCCTTTTCCAAAAATAAAGTAAGAAAAAATTGTATAAAATAGGGAAAAAAAGAGAAGTAGACATATTAGGTATTGCCGCATCCATATCAACCTGCTCTATAAAAATATCACATAAAAAATCTTCAAAAAAATAAAATAAAAACTGTGCTAAAAAAAACTTTCTTGTCACCTTACATCACTAAAAGTGCAACACCAAGCTATCAAAAAAGCATATGCCCCCCAAAATAGTACCAATCTAACCGTCGCCTTATCTCGCAAAAAATAAGCCACTAACTAAGACAATTGCCCCCCAAAAAAAAACTAAAAACTATGGCTCTCAGACTATGGAGACACTAAAACATGATTTTTTTTGTTTCAAAAATGCTTTTGTGTTAAAAATAAATAAAAAATTAAGATATTAAGTATCCCCGCATCTGTAACAACCTGCTTTATAAAAAATACCACATGATCTAACCCCTCAGGTGAACACCGTAAAAAAAAATTAAAAAAGGTGTCAAAAAAGTCATTTTTTGTCACCTTACATCACAAAAAGTGTAATAGCAAGCGATCAAAAAGTCATATGCACCCTAAAATAGTGCCAATCAAACCATCATCTCATCCTGCAAAAATTATACTCTACCTAAGACAATTGTCCAAAAAATAAAAAAAAATATAGACTATGGAGACACTAAAACATGATTATTTTTTGTTTCAAAAATGATATTAGTGTATAAAACTTAATTTAAAAAAAGTATACATATTAGGTATCGCCACGTCCATAAGAACCTGCTCTATAAAAATATCACATGACCTAACCACTCAGATGAACACCGCAAAAATAATAAAATTAAAACTGTGCCAAAAAAAGCTATTTTTTGTCACCTTACATTACAAAAATTGCAACAACAAGCGATCAAAAAGGCGTATCCCCCCCCCCCCCCAAAATAGTACATATCAAACCGTCACCTCATCCCGCAAAAAATGAGACCCTACCTAAGACAATCGGTCAAAAAATTAAAAAAAAGCTATGGCTCTCAGACAAAACTTCTATTATTAAACTGCTATTATTGTGCAAAAGTGAAATAAATAAATAAAAAATTATACATATTAGGTATTGCCGCATCTGTAATCTGCTCTATAAAAATATCACATGACCTAAGCACTCAGGTGAACACCATATAAAAAATAATGTGTCAAAAAAGCCATTTTTGTCACCTTACATCACAAAAAGTCTAATACCAAGTGATCAAAAAGTCATATGCACCCTAAAATAGTATCAATCAAACTGTCATCTCACACTGAAATAAATTAGCCCCTAAATAAAAAAAAAACTATGGCTTTCAGAATAATTTTTTTTCAAAAATGCCTTATTATGTAAAACTGAAACAAACAACCAAAAAAAATATTTGGTACAGTATTGTCACGTCTGTAACAACCTGCTCTATAAAAATACCACATGATCTAACCTGTCAGATGAACACTGTAAATAACTAAAAAAATAAACAGTGCCAAAACAGCTATTTTTGTTACCTTGACTCACAAAAAGTGTAATATAGAGCAACCAAAAATCATATGTACCCTAAAATAATACCAAGAAAACTACCACCTTATCCCGTAGTTTCCAAAATGGGGTCATTTTTTTGGAATTTCTACTCTAGGGGGGCATCAGGGGGTCTTCAAATGGTACATGGTGTCAAAAAAACAGTCCAGCAAAATCTGCCTTCCAAAAACCATATGCCGTTCCTTTCCTTCTGCGCACTGCGGTGTGCCAAAACAGCAGTTTACGACCACATATGGGGTGTTACTGCAAACAAGAGAATAGGGGCAATAAATATTGAGTTTTTGTTTGGCTGCTAACCCTTGCTTTGTTACTGGAAAAAATGGATTAAAATGGAAAATCTGCCCAAAAAGTTCATTTCATCTCCATTTTCCATTAATTCTTGTGGAAAACCTAAAGGGTTAACAAAGTTTGTAAAATCAGTTTTGAATACCTTGAGGGGTGTATTTTCCAAAAATGGTCACTTTTTTGGAGTTTCTACTCTAGGGGTGCATCAGGGGTCTTCAAATGGGACATGGTGTCAAAAAACCAGTCCCGCAAAATCTGCCTTCCAAAAACCATATGGCGTTCCTTTCCTTCTGGGCCCTGCCGTGTGCCCATACAGCAGTTTATGATCACATATGGGGTGTTTCAGCAAATGACAGAACAATGGCAAAAAATATTGAGTTTTGTTTGGCTGGTAACCCTTGCTTTGTTACTGGAAAAAATTATTAAAATGGAAAATCTGCCAAAAAAGTGAAATTATGAAATTTCATCTCCATATTCCATTAATTCTTGTGGGACACCAAAAGGGTTAAAAATGTTTGTAAAATCAGTTTTGAAAACCTTTAGGGGTGTAGTTTCTAAAATGGGGTCATTTTGGGTGGTTTTTATTATGTAAGCTTCACAAAGTGCCTTCAGACCTGAACTGGTCCTTAAAAAGTGGGTTTTGGAAATTTTCTGAAAAAATTCAAGATTTGCATCTAAACTTCTAAGCCTTCTAACGTCCCCAAAATTAAAAATGGCATTCACAAAATGATTCAAACATGAAGTAGACATGTGGGGAATGTAAAGTAATAACTATTCTAAAAGTAGAGAAATGGAAATTTGGAAATTTGCAATCTTTTCAATTATTTTGGTAAATTTGGTATTTTTTATATATAAAAATGATTTTTTTTTACTCAATTTTACCACTGTCATGAAGTACAATATGTGACGAGAAAACAGTCTCAGAATGGCCTGGATAAGTAAAAGTGTTTTAAAGTTATTACCACATAAAATGACACATGTCAGATTTGCAAAAATCGGCCTGGGATTTAAGGTGAAAAGTGGCTCTGTAGTGAAGGGGTTAACCACAGCTGACGTCATGTTTACTTGCTCTATAAGAGGGACATATTTTGTAGAAACCTCCTAAGGGGAGAGGGATACCCCAAATGCTGAACCCGTGGGCCCGTTGCACATGCCAATGCAATGACAGGCATATCATTGACATCAGTCAGTCTGATGATTATTGGATTGCCATGCTTTTAGACTCTTGCTATTAAAGCAAAATGGGTGAATGTTTTCCTCCTGCAGAAAGAGAGGACAAGTGATACAATTACCAGGAAACACTGTCTACGCTAGAGTTGGGCGATAAACCGGTCTTGCCGATATAGGTGGTATTAGGAAAGAGTGATATGGCAATATCGCTGTTTCCTAATAACCACGGTATTTTGTGATGCCATAGAAGCGGTCAAGTGCGCTGACCACTTCAAAATCTGCGTCTGCGTCTGCACGCCCCTGAATGTTTGCATACCACCAATACAATTACTGCCCGCAGCTGCCGTCCCCGGCCCCTCATCGCTCTCATAATGAAGTCTCCGCCCACCAACATCTGACGTCGGAATCAGATGATGAGCGAAGCCACCGAGCAGCACAGGACAGGAATGAGTGGCAGGAAAGTCTCTCAAGTTACTCCGAGACCGAGTCCAACACCCACAGAGTTCACAACTTCACCTGCGAGTGGAGAGAGAGACCCTAATATACTGTATATTACAGCCGGCCCGACCCGAGTGAATAAAGGTGTAATGTCTGCCTATGACGGTGACCATGTATGTCTTCTACTGTGGCACTGTCTGACTCTGGCATACTCCTTCCTTCCTGCAAGCTGCACCACACTACTGCACATTAAAATAGTAGTCATTAGGGAATGAGTCATCATGAGTTCCTTCCCACTGATACATGACATGACCAACAAGAACTAGAAGGTGACTACTGTTAACCTGATGAAGGGGACATTTTGAGCCCCGAAACGCGTTGTTCTATACATCTTATGCAAATAAAGAAGATTCACCTATAAGAGACGGATTGGAGCCTGTGTGTTTGCGCCTGATCAGAAACCCTTTTCTCTACATGACCAACAAGAAGACATTACTGTTTGGTGGCCACAAGACATTGTTTTATTGGGGGCCACCATATGTCAGTATAATGTCACCTTGTGCCTGCCCCCATACAGTAATGTCTCCTTGTGGCCGCCCCAGACAGTGTCCCATACAGTATAACGCCTCCTTGTAGCTGCCCCATACAGTATAACGTTTCCTTGTGGCTGCACCATACAGTAGAACGCCTCGGTGTGGCTGCCCCCATACAGTATAGCGTCTCCTTGTGGCTGCCCCCATACAGTATAACATCTTCTTGTGGCTGTCCCCATACAGTATAATGTCTCCTCGTGGCTGCCCCCATACAGTATAACGTATCCTTGTGGCCACCTCCATACAGTATAGCATCTCCTTGTGGCCCCGATACAGTTTAATGTCTCCTTGTGGCTGCTCCCATACAGTATAACGTCTCCTCGTGGCTGTGCCCCATACAGTATAACGTCTCCTTGTGGCTGCCCCCATACAGTTTAATGTCTCCTTGTGGTTGCCCCCATAGAGTATAATGTCTCCTTGTGGCTGCCCCCATAGAGTATAACCTCTCCCTGTGGCTGCCCCCATACAGTATAACGTCTCCGTGTGGCTGCCCCCATAAAGTATAACGGCTCCTTGTGGCCCCCATAGAGTATAATGTCTCCTTGTGGCCAAGTGTTTTTTTCTTTTAAATGGGTATTTATTGCGATATACACTCACCTAAAGAATTATTAGGAACACCATACTAATACGGTGTTGGACCCCCTTTTGCCTTCAGAACTGCCTTAATTCTACGTGGCATTGATTCAACAAGGTGCTGATAGCATTCTTTAGAAATGTTGGCCCATATTGATAGGATAGCATCTTGCAGTTGATGGAGATTTGAGGGATGCACATCCAGGGCACGAAGCTCCCGTTCCACCACATCCCAAAGATGCTCTATTGGGTTGAGATCTGGGGACTGTGGGGGCCATTTTAGTACGGTGAACTCATTGTCATGTTCAAGAAACCAATTTGAAATTATTCAAGCTTTGTGACATGGTGCATTATCCTGCTGGAAGTAGCCATCAGAGGATGGGTACATGGTGGTCATGAAGGGATGGACATGGTCAGAAACAATGCTCAGGTAGCCCGTGGCATTTAAACGATGCCCAATTGGCACTAAGGGGCCTAAAGTGTGCCCAGAAAATATCCCCCACACCATTACACCACCACCACCAGCCTGCACAGTGGTAACAAGGCATGATGGATACATGTTCTCATTCTGTTTACGCCAAATTCGGACTCTACCATTTGAATGTCTCAACAGAAATCGAGACTCATCAGACCAGGCAACATTTTTCCAGTCTTCAACAGTCCAATTTTGGTGAGCTCGTGCAAATTGTAGCCTCTTTTTCCTATTTGTAGTGGAGATGAGTGGTACCCGGTGGGGTCTTCTGCTGTTGTAGTCCATCCGCCTCAAGGTTGTGCGTGTTGTGGCTTCACAAATGCTTTGCTGCATACCTCGGTTGTAACGAGTGGTTATTTCAGTCAACGTTGCTCTTCTATCAGCTTGAATCAGTCGGCCCATTCTCCTCTGACCTCTAGCATCCACAAGGCATTTTCGCCCACAGGACTGCTGCATACTGGATGTTTTTCCCTTTGCACACCATTCTTTGTAAACCCTAGAAATGGATGTGCGTGAAAATCCCAGTAACTGAGCAGATTGTGAAATACTCAGACCGGCCCGTCTGGCACCAACAACCATGCCACGCTCAAAATTGCTTAAATCACCTTTCTTTCCCATTCTGACATTGAGTTTGGAGTTCAGGAGATTGTCTTGACCAGAACCACACCCCTAAATGCATTGAAGCAACTGCCATGTGATTGGTTGACTAGATAATTGCATTAATGAGAAATTGAACAGGTGTTCCTAATAATTCTTTAGGTGAGTGTATATCGTTATCGCAATAAATTTCTTAATATCGTTATCATGGCAATATTTTTGATATCGCCCAACCCTAGTCTACGCAGCTTGCCACAGCTTTTGACAAGCAGACACCTGCCGCCAGCATGTCGGAAAGAAAGGTCTCTATCCATCCCCCGCAGAGTAACACCCCCTCCGCAGTAGAGGACAGTTCAGTCTCCTCAACATGATGGAGCAGTTTTTTCACATGTCGTGCCAGGCTGAGGCCAATTAGCAAGCCGAGAGCTACTGCCTCAATGCCCAGGTTTAGGCCTAACTACAGTACGCTCTGGCTTGTTCCATACCCTGTTTCCTCACCCCATGGATTTCTGTGTCATCACAGAGAGGGTTTTAAGTGTGACAGGTGGCATGGTGACACCCAAATGGACAAAGTTGTCCTCCACCAGTGTCCAAAACATCACTTTTGTCAAAATGAACCAAGCCTGGAATGAGGAGGATTTCCACACTTCTCTGGCTGAGGCTAATGAATAGATCAGGCCTAGCTGACGGTGCCCCATCTAGCCACTGTTGCTGTCTGCCTGCCTGCTGTCCTGCCTACTTTCATGTTGCCTGCCTCCATCATGCCGCTGCGCCATCATTCCAATGCTGCTGCCTGCTTGCCATCATGTTCTGTTTGGCTGCTGCTGCCTCCATCATGCCACTGCTGCCATCATGCTCCTGCTGTGGCCTTTCAACCATCGTTCAACCTTATGGCTGCTGCTGCTGCCGCCGCCTCCTCAGCTGCTGCTCCTCACTGATAATTCCCTACTGCCACCATTATTAACGCTTTGCTTCTGCAACACTTGTGCGTCGTGTGTCGTATGGGCATGTACTCTGACCCTGTCAAGGCATAATTTTAGGACACTTGGTCCCCCAACAAGGCAATTTTTTTATCCCATAACATGTGTGTTTAAAAAACCATCTGCCCCTGATACATTTTTGGAAGCGTTGGAATATGAAAAAGCATAACACATGCCACACCAAGGTGTGTTATTAAACAAGTTGTTCGTTAACGCCATCAAACATACATTTATTCATTTATTATTGCTGTAATTGTGTTCAAGAGCTTGGTAATGAGGGGGGGTAGAAAAAGCAAAAATTCATAAGAAATGAAAAAAAAAATTAACACATTTTTCAAAAAATTCAGAGTCCTAGGAGACTAGAGGGCAATTTCCAGGGCAATTTGAGTCGATTTGGTCTGGCCCAAACCCTTTTGGGTATGAACCTAACGTTTTGAACCAAACTTTGACAGGTTCACTCATCTCTACTTTATATATATGCATTATACACGGACAAGTCACGTATTATGAGTGACCACTTCCTACTTCTGCCATCAGCAGAGCGTAGCTCATGAAGAAAGTTACAAGGCCTTGAGGGGCTTGGTTGGTATATAAAGTGTGCAGTAGGCTTTCTGCACCCAAATCCCTAGTTGCTGTTGGGGGCGATTATCAGAGTTGCAAAAAGGGATAATTTATGGGCACGGCTGACAGTATTTCTGAAACTGTGTAGTTTGTGAACAGTTTGTATGCTGCTGTGCAAAAGTTTATAATGAGCGGACAAAGAACATCATGGTGAATAAGCAGAGTGGACAGGGCAGAATACCTCGTGCCATTTATTTGAGAGTTGAAGGTCACCTACCAAGGTGCGCGAGGGCGGACAGACACGCTAAAGTCTCATCTCACCACAAAAGTGAAACAGGGGGCAACCGACATGTGTATGGGGTTCCAAAACAGATGGACAGTCACTGTACCTTTCCTAAAAGCTTCAAGTGTTGCGGAAGTGACAACTCCCAGCTAGTCTAGTTGCTGTCAGTGGCGTACACGGTGCTTCTGGATATTTAGTGATCATAATAATGTGACTCTAACACGTCCACCCCCCCACCCCCCCGAATATCAGGATTTGTATTAAAAATAAATATATATATATATATATATATATTATCTCTTTAAATGATAATGATTATGTACCGGTAAGTTCATTTTTCTATTTAGGTAAACATTGTTCCAAAAAAATTGTGTTTTCATTATTTTATAGTTTTTTGGGTGGGGGTAGTTGTTTGAAACAGAAACAGTTGCTAGCTAGGTGGGATTTACTCAGTAAGGTCCTGGTAGGTTGTCACAGGTATATTGAGCCATGCTGACTGCAATGCATCCCACCCTACTTGAGGGTGCGTGGTGGAGGAACCATAGAGGCAACAAGATGATCAAGGTGGTTAGTGTTCAGCAAATCAAAGCCAAACAAATTGACTTTGATTTGAATTTTAGGTAAAATTAAATTTGCCGTGAAGCCGAATTTCCTCATGCTTCTATTTTTCCTAAAATGGTGGTAAAAAAAAAACATACTCATACATTTACTCACAGAGAGGGGGTCACAGCCATCTTTATTGAAGATACAGCGCCCAGCCAACATAATGACATCATCACGTCAGCGGGCGAGATTTCGAGCTTTGTCTTCAATCAAGATGGCCACGACTGCCTCTCTACGAGCAAAAGGATGAGATCAGCAGCATCTGAGGGGTTCAATTATGGGGGGCAGCGTGATCGTCGTTCCCCGTCATTGTGCCCACCACATGCAAAGGAAGGCACCTTGAGACAAAGTAATTCATCACAAATTGACTTTCTTTTTGAAATTCGGCAAAGCAGCCGAATTTCATTTTTCATAACTTTGCTCATCACTAAAGGAGAAAGTAATGAAGGGAAGGAAGGAACTCATAGTCACTCTTCCGGGGAAATGGATCTTCTGAAAGAAGCATCCTGCCTTTCAATTCTGCTTCACATCCATTGTACAAGATCGCCAAAACCTTCAACCCTCATATGTAGGTATTCAAAGAACTTTTCGGGAGCTCAGGATAAAGCACTTGAAAAACTCCCCTGGTAATTCGGGCAGAAGTCTTTGGGTGAACCTGACTGCGATATCTTTCCCTGGAATGTCTTCTCGATCACGATGATAGTATTAATGCATTTAATCCAAATTTTATGTGTGAAGGCAAAATTTTCAGAGTGATCTCAAAAACAGCAATGATCAGGAGTTGACTCCCAGATCTATTTATATCCCATTTAAGTGGGCATACTATGTAGACAGTACAAATAAAACTGTCTATAATGACTCATTCACAAGTCAGTGTTTTGGTCAGTGATTTCCATCAGTAAAGCCTCATGCACACGTCCGTGAAACACGGCGTCATTGGTTGCTGTGACGCCGTGTGCTTCCTGCTGCCGACGCAGTACAGTAATACACTGGTATGATCTATGCCAGTGTATCACTGTACTGCGGCAGCAGCAGGAAGCGCACGGCGTCATAGCAACCAATGACGCCGTGCGCTCCTGCACTCAGAAGAAATCCAGGCCAGAATCACACGGTCCGTGTTTCACGGACGTGTGCATGAGGCTTAATTGTGAACCAAAATCACTGATTGAAATCACTGACCAAAACACTGACGTGTGAATGCGGCTTAAAAGTGTGAAAAACCTTTTGTCCATTGACAAGGTCAACAACAATTAAAAAACAGATCTATTAAATGTGAAAAAAAACTTCTTCCGTTAGTTTTTTCTCTACCGGATCTGAAATAGGCCAATATACCATTTAATATTTTATGAAAACCAGCAGTAAATTGAACAGCAGGCACAGAGGAGCATGTCTGAATACATCACAGCAGGTATGTGGAACAAGGAAATAAACTCAGAGTGGGCAGAAACATAAAACACAAAATAATAGTAATAACACAATGTTTCCTTAACCCCTTAGTGATCAGCCTGTTTTGGGCCTTACTGATCAAGCGTTTTTCTTCCTATTTTCATCGTCGCGTTCCAAGAGCTAATAAATTTTTATATTTTTCTGTCTATATAGCTTTATGAGGGCTTGTTTTTGCGGGACAAGTTGTAGTCTGTAATGGCGCCATTTTGGGGTACACATAACTAACTTTCTGATTAACTTTAATTAAATATTTCGGAGAGGGAGATGGGATAAATTTTACGGCGTTAATTTTTCGGTATAAATAACATAATATCTTTATTCTCTGGGTCAGTACGATTACTGTGATACCAAATACATATAGTTTTTATTACATTTAACTACTTTTTTGCAATAAAACCCTTTTTTTTAAGATTTTTCTTTTTTTGCATTGCCGCTTCCAAGACCCATAACTTTTTTATTTTTCTTTCTATTGAGTTGTGTGAGGACTTGATTTTTGCAGGACGACCTGTATTTTTCATTGGTATCATTTTGGAGTAAATGGCGCTTTTTGATTGCTTATTGTTATTACGTTTTTTCGGTGGCAACTAAGAATAAATTAACGATTCTGTCTTTTTTTTTTTTTTTTTTTACGGCGTTCACTGTAGGGCATAATTTACATGATATTTATGTAGTCCGGATCATTACAGATGCGGCAATACCAAACATATGGGTACAATTTATTTTTGCAATTTTTTTTCATTGAAAAGCGAATTTTCAATGAAAAAAAAAAGGGTAATTTTTTTTATCGGATTATTTTTTATTGAGTAAATGAGTTTATTTTAACTTTTTTTTTTTACCACTTAATAGTCCCACAAGAGGACAGCTTTTGTATTGCTTTTAAAATTAAATGCACTATCCCTATAGTGCATTGCATTTTAATGGCATAGCTATTCTAACATTGACCAGCAGGCTGCGGAAATTACTGAAGGCTGGGGTCTACCTCAGACCCCAGGCAGCCTTCACACACATCAGCACCCCGCTATTGCATTTGCGGAGTGCCGATGGGAGACAGAGGGAGTCCACTCCCTCTGTCAGCATTTTACATCAGCCGGGCGCCATTGGCCGCGGCATGTAAAGTGTTAAACAGCTCTCCAAACTATTAGAGCAGGGACATGGCTCTCATGCGAGAGGCGCCATGTTTGGGGACCGGACTTCCGCCGTAAATGTACGGCTGAGGTCCTTAAAGGGTTAAAGAGGACCTTCCACTGTTCCTGACATTATCATATAAGTAGCTGACTGTGTAGAGCATACGGAAGTCATGTTACCAGGGCCGTCTTTAATATAGATAGGACCCTGGGCAAAAATTTACTTGGGCCCCCTGGATCCCGCCTTCCCACACCCTAGAAGGCAATCACGCCCTCCACCACAACACACACACAAAAAATCCACATATCTGGTAGAGTACAGTGAATGACTGTAAATACTTCCAGTTCTGAAGACTCCAGCGGCTCAGGATCAGTGCTCTGGGCAGCTGGGCTCAGGCTGGAAGTGGGCACCGCTCTGCAGGAAGGAGACCAGGGTTCGGCTCACCCTAGTGTTACAGTGCACCCCAGCACCCCACAGTATGCAGTATAGCACCCTATAGTATACAGCAACCCACAGTATGCAGTATAGCACCCTATAGTATACAGCACCACACAGTATGCAGCATAGCACCCAACACAATACAAGACCCCACAGTATATAGTAGAGCAGTATAGCAGCCCACAATATACAGCACCCCACAGTATACAACACCTCACAGTATACAGTAGAGCAGTATAGCACCTCACCGTATACAGTACCCCAAACTATACACGATACAGCACCCCACACTATACAGCCCCCCACACTATACAGTACAGCAGTATAGCACTTCACAATATACAGCACCCACAGTATACAGTATACAGCCCCCCACAGTATACAGCCCCCCACAGTATACAGTACAGCAGTATAGCACTCCACAATATACAGAAACCCACAGTATACAGTATACAGCCCCCCACAGTAAACAGTACAGCAGTATAGCTCTCCACAATATGCAGCACCCACAGCATACAGTATACAGCCCCCACAGTATACAGTACAGCAGTATAGCACTCCACAATATACAGCATCCACAGTATACATCCCCCCACAGTATACAGCCCCCCACAGTATACAGCCCCCCACAGTATAAAGGCCCCCACAGTATACAGGCCCCCACAGTATACAGCCCCCCACAGTATACAGCCCCCCACAGTATACAGGCTCCCACAGTATACAGCACCGCACTATACAGTAGTTTACAGTATATTAGCATAACAGCCCCTGTCACCTTTTTTTGATGTAATCTTCACAAAAAAAAGCTCCACAGTTAAGGCAAACTTCTACAGCAACACTCCTTGTAGAGAGAAAGGACCTTGATGACCTCATAGCCATGTGACTAGTAATATTGCTAGGTTACTGGTCACATGGTGATGATGTCATCTAAGGTCCTAGAGAATCACAGCTCTCACAGTACGCTGCCTGGAGTGCATGCAATATAATGTATGGGGAGAATGGGCGGGAACTTTACATGTGGGTGGGGACTTCACTCGTACTGAGCATGTTCAGTTTGCCGGGTAGGAAAATATCTGAGGTAGGAAAATATCTCAGAACACCGGCAGGCATGGCATGGCAGCACCCCCTGTGTAGCTGACAGCCTGACACCCGGGGCAGTGGCTAGCGGGGCTCAAGAGGCAGCTGCCTTGGGCCCCCCAGGAGCAACTTGGCCCGGGGCAGCTGCCCCTTTTGCCCCTTGTTAAAGATGGCCCTGCATGCTACTATGTTTTCCATGCGCTGCTCCGTTCGCCCGCTGTGCCCCCCGAATTGGTTTCCCGTCTGGTATGTAAATTCATACCATCGGTACAGGGAGGAGGAGACGGCTCTGTTTCTCAGGGGGTGTCTCCTTCTCCCTAGCTGTGAGCTGTCCAATAGCAGCGGAGAGCGTCACAGCCAATGAGAAAGTTAGCTTTTTTTTTTTTACCCTTGCTGTGACGCTCTTATTTTTGAAACGTGTCAGCATTTATTCTGATCCCTGCTGAAAACCCTCTCTGAGATGACACTAGAGGCTAGGCAAGCAAGAACAGTCTCCATTTGTTGATTTGCCTTAGCCTGGCGCAGCACATTGAAGCATTTCCTGTTGCTGATACTGAACTGGCCTTTGCTGTGGCTTCTACTGTTTGTGGTAGCTGAGACGGTGGGAGGTCAGGGACTCTGCAGGGGGCGGAGAGTGGTCTGCCAGTCAGTCATGCTGGCGGCAGGGGTCTGCTGACTGAAAGCTGCTTCAAGGTGAAGGAGCGAAACATTCTTCCATTTTGCTTTCATAGTGAGGTTCTAAAAGCATGGCTATGCTGTAATCATCAGACTGCTTTATGTGAAATACATGCTTGTCAGTACATAAGCAAGCAAGCATATAGCTCACCATTCTGGTTAGCATACCTGAGGACCCAGTTCTTTCTGGCTCCCTCACTGAGATGATTGGTCATCGTGGCCAGTGTCATTGTCATCTTCATCCTCCTGCTCCTCCACACCAACTCCTCCTCCTCTTCTAGTGGCAACTCCACAGCCGCGTCATCCATGGGACTTTCTCCTTGTGGGTCCCCAACAGCTACAGGGCAGACAGGAAGATGCGTAAACTGTAAACTTCTTCTGCCATCGTCCCTTGTTGCATCAGCGTGAGTGTCTGTTCTAAGATAAATGTGAGGGGGGATTGACATCATTTATGCCCTATTGACACAATTTCTGGCCCCTTTGAATGGCTTCAGTATACAAAAGGCATCTCTGATGAACTGAGGTTGTCTGGTGCATGACAAAATCTCTTACGGATTTACACTGCTCATACAAATGCTCTAGCATGTGCAAAGTGGAATTCCAGCGAGTTATAATGTCACGGATCAAGCAGTATAACAGCAAATTGTTCTGTTGCTACAAATTCAGAAGGGTGTTTCTTGCAATATGAGGATAGCTTTTGGACATTGCCAGCACCTTTCGCAAGCCAGAGTATTTTTTTTATGGTTCAATAAGATTCAGAGTATTTTTTTTAAAAGCATTGCATGACTGGGTTTATCACATGCGCCATGCAGGAAACATGTATTATTTCCCCAAAATACAGCACAGTCACAATGTTCCAGCCATTGTTGCTAACCACCTTGCCCATTTGGAGTTGGTGAAGAGACAGCCAGCGGCACTTTAGCAAGTGATCGACTCGCCCAGGCAGATCAGGTTTAACACCACATGACAACGCTTCACTTTCCATATGTGATAGGAGGGAAGGGAAGTGGTAGCAACGCTCCTCCCTGCCACTGTTGGGGATAGGAGATGTGGGAGCCACAATTTACTCTGCTGCTGTTGGGGATGGTAGGATGTCCATGGAGAAGGAAGTGAAGGAGGTAGATAAGTGCCTGCTGTAGAACCCAGGCAAACACAAACATTGATGGTTCAATAGGTCCCACTGGCATTTTTTCTGCAGTGCTGAAAAACATTGTCTTTGCCTGTAACAGCTGCTCCAAGTGTCCACTGTGGTATGCACCTTGCTGCACAGTGAGAATTGCAAAGGTAGACCCTTATTCTCCGCCACGTGAGAGTACAAAGCAGGGATGGCTTTCTTGGAGAAATAATGCCGGCCGGGTATCTTGCAGTGATGGCTGCGCACACAACATCATCTCCCTAAAGGCAGCAGACTCTACTAAGTGGTACGGCAAAGACTGCACTGCCAGCAACTTGGCCAGGTGGGAGTTAAGCCTATGCACTAGCGGATTGCTGGATAAGTAGGTTTGTTTCCTGGCCACACATTCCGTTATCGATGGCTGATGACGGAGCAGACTAGGAAGAGGGGTCTGAGCAGGAGAAGCAGTAAGTGATGATGACGATGACAAAGACACTGTAATGCACTTGAGGGTGGCCTGGCTGCCACAAAGGAGACCAAGAGAAGGAGGACACTCTCGTTGCGCTAGCTGGTGGCCACTTATTTTTACCCACAATAACCAGTGATGCCGCTTCATGTGGTTCAATAGAGCAGTGGTGCCTATGTTTGAGTTTGAACGCCCATGGCTTATTTTAATCCTGCAGATCTTGCTCATGTCATTGCTTTTATCTTCCAGCAGTGTAAAGAAAAACTGCCAGATGAGAGATACTCACACATTCTGCACAGAGCTTGTGGCAACGTTTTAGACTTCTGGCCATGGTATCAGCAGCATCACCAGCTCCCGAAGCAAATCTGGTCAAGGCAGTTCCTTGGGAGGTTCTGGCCATACGTTATCCCAGGCTCTTTATTCCTGCCACCACCCTTCTCCTCTGATGTTGATCCTCCTCAGGACCCCAATCAGGCTCACAGTTCCTGTCCAACACATAATCATTATCAGAGTCCTCATCCTCCCTGCCACTTTTATCAGACTGTGACCTTACTAGTCTGTAGAAAGGATGCCCTGGAGCTGAACAAAGTACAAAAGAAAGCAACTAATAATACTGTGAGTCCGTATGACATGCAGATGACAGGCATCGCTCTTTTAATCACTGCACAAGTCACTTATTTGGGCAGTCATGGGGCCAAAACTGACCAAATAACTCAAGTATGAACTCAGCCTTACAGGTCGATGTTAGCGCCAAGAAGAAGCGCACTCCTTTTACACCTTCGTCAGCTGATTCCACATAGATGTCTACAGAACCTGTTCTATTAAACGCTTATACAAGTAGAGCCCCCCGACAGAGTGGAGAGGGTGTCAGCAGTAAGTTTGTGTTAAAGTCACTGATTAATTTGCCCTTCCTCTGATCCGTCAGAACAATAACCCACAAAAAACGGTTCCTGTCTGTGGAGCATCTGCCTTCACTAGGTCAGCATTTGGTCAGTAATCCATCAGTATTGCTAATGCCAAAAAACAGGAGTGGATCCAAAACAGAGAACACATGACCACTCCTGCTTTTGGCTCCCAAATCATAAGTCAATTCTGATGGGACCATACAGGCCTTACAGCTGCTACACAGATAGGATCCGTTGTAAATCTCATTTTTCCTTCCCTCTGACAGAGCAGAAGTAGAGATGTCCCGAACTATTCGCCGGCGAACATCGCTTGTTCGCGTTCGCCGCGGCGGGCGAACATATGCGATGTTCGGTCCGCCCCCTATTTGTCATCATTGAGCAAACTTTGACCCTGTACCTCACAGTCAGCAGACACATTCCAGCCAATCAGCAGCATACCCTCCCTCCCGGACCCTCCCACCTCCTAGCAAAAAGCAAGGCCAGCATCCATCTTAGATTCATTCGGAAGCTGCAGTCTTAGTGAGAGGAGGGACAGTGCAGTTGCTGCTGATTTAATAGGGAAATCGATAGCTAGGCCAGTGTTCTGTGTCCACTCCAGTCCTGAAAGACTCATCTGATCTGCTGTAAGGACAGCGTCCCGACAGCACCCCAAAAAGCCCTTTTTAGGGCTAGTACATCAGTCTGCTTTTTTTTTTTTTTCCTCTGTAATCTAATTGCAGTTGCCTGCCAGCGTGTGTGTCAGGCGGCCCACAGCGTATAGTGTGCCCACTTGCCCAGTGACACCATATCTGGTGTCACAGTAGCTTGCATTTAAAAAAACACAAAAACTTTTTTCACTGTAATCTAATAGCAGTTAGTTGCCTGCAAGCATGTGTGTCAGGCCTACAGCGTGTACTGTGCCAACTACTGCCAGTGCACAGTGCCACTCATATCTGGTGTCACAGTAGCTTGCATTTAAAAAAAAATAAAAAAATTCACTGTGATCTAATTTCAGTTAGTTGCCTGCAAGCGTGTGTGTCAGGCCTACAGCGTGTACTGTGCCAACTACTGCCAGTGCACAGTGCCACCAGTGCCACTCATATCAGGTGTCACAGTAGATTACATTTAAAAAAAAAAAAAACTTTTTTCACTGTAACCTAATTGCAGTTAGTTGCCTGCAAGCGTGTGTGTCAGGCCTACAGCGTGTACTGTGCACAGTGCCACTCATATCTGGTGTCACAGTAGATTACATTTAAAAAAAAATAATACTTTTTTGACTGTAATATAATTGCAGTTAGTTGCCTGCAAGTGCGTGTGTCAGGCCTACAGCGTGTACTGTGCCAACTACTGCCAGTACACAGTGCCACCAGTGCCACTCTTATCTGGTGTCACAGTAGCTTGCATTTAAAAAAAAAAAAATGAGTTTTTCACTGTAACCTAATTGCAGTTAGTTGCCTGCAAGCGTGTGTGTCAGGCCTACAGCGTGTACTGTGCCAACTACTGCCAGTGCACAGTGCCACTCATATCTGGTGTCACAGTAGATTACATTTTAAAAAAATCTCAACTTTTTTGACTGTAATATAATTGCAGTTAGTTGCCCACAAGCGTGTGTGTCAGGCCTACAGTGCGTACTGTGCCAACTATGCCAACTACTGCCAGTGCACAGTGCCACCAGTGCCACCCATATCTGGTGTCACAGTAGCTTGCATTTAAAAAAAACTAAAACTTTTGTTCACTGTAATCTAATTTCAGTTAGTTGCCTGCAAGCATGTGTGTCAGGCCTACAGCGTGTACTGTGCCAACTACTGCCAGTGCACAGTGCCACCAGTGCCACTCATATCTGGTGTCACAGTAGCTTGCATTTAAAAAAAATATTAATAAATTCACTGTAATCTAATTTCAGTTAGTTGCCTGCAAGCGTGTGTGTAAGGCCTACAGCGTGTACTGTGCCAACTACTGCCAGTGCACAGTGCCACTCATATCTGGTGTCACAGTAGATTACACTTAAAAAATAATAATAATTTTTTTCACTGTAACCTAATTGCAGTTAGTTGCCTGCAAGCGTGTGTGTCAGGCTTACAGCGTGTACTGTGCCAACTACTGCCAGTGCACAGTGCCACCAGTGCCACTCATATTTGGTGTCACAGTAGCTTGCATTTAAAAAAATATATAACTTTTTTGACTGTAATATAATTGCAGTTAGTTGCCTGCAAGCGTGTGTGTCAGGCCTACAGCGTGTACTGTGCCAACTAGTGCCAGTGCACAGTGCCACCAGTGCCACTCATATCTGGTGTCACAGTAGATTACATAAAAAAAAAAAAAAATTGCAGTTAGTTGCCTGCAAGCGTGTGTGTCAGGCCTACAGCGTGTACTGTGCCAACTACTGCCAGTGCACAGTGCCACCAGTGCCACTCATATCTGGTGTAACATTAGATTATATTTTTTTTAAAAACAACTTTTTTTTACTGTAACCTTATTGCAGTTAGTTGCCTGCAAGCGTGTGTGTCAGGCCTACGGCATGTACTGTGCACAGTGCCACCAGTGCCACTCATATCTGGTGTCACAGTAGATTACATAAAAAAATAAAATAAAACTTTTTGGACTGTAATATAATTGCAGTTAGTTGCCTGCAAGCGTGTGTGTCAGGCCTACAGCGTGTACTGTGCCAACTACTGCCAGTGCACAGTGCCACCAGTGCCACTTATATCTGGTGTCAGAGTAGATTACATTTAAAAAATAAATAAACTTTTTTCACTGTAACCTTATTGCAGTTAGTTGCCTGCAAGCGTGTGTGTCAGGCCTACAGCGTGTACTGTGCACAGTGCCACCAGTGCCACTCATATCTGGTGTTACAGTAGATTACATAAAAAAAAAAAAAAAACTTTTTGGACTGTAATATAATTGCAGTTAGTTGCCTGCAAGCGTGTGTGTCAGGCCTACAGCGTATACTGTGCCAACTAGTGCCAGTGCACAGTGCCACCAGTGCCACTCATATCTGGTGTCACAGTAGATTACATAAAAATATATATATATATATATATATATATAAAAAACAAAAAAGTTCAGTGGCAGCACCGTCAGAGGAAAAACTATGGGTGCAGCTGGCCCAATGTGGATAAAGCCAATCCAAATAGATAAAATTGCAAAAAAGGGCAGCACTCCAGAAAGTAAAAGAAGAAAAAACTTTAATTACCCATATGTGGGACAGGCGACGTTTCGGCTCAATGTGTGAGCCTTTCTCAAGCGGTGTGTACAGACAAAACACAGAGTATATATGCCAGTAAGTGAATACAATCATTGTGCAATACAGGTGTGCTCAATACATAATAATTGAGATAATCAAGTCTAAAATACAGTGCATATAGAATTACAATAGATCACATGATTAAAAAACAGTGCATGATCATATAATAAGTGAATAGTTAAAAAATACATATAGCATACAGTGAATTATGCAAAAACATAAGAGAACTTCATAATTACCAATCATACAGTAAGTGATGTCAGCTGTGTGCGCTGATAAAGTGCTTGAGTGCTTACTACGTAGGTCCGGCAGACGGAGGGTGAAGGAGGATGCAAAACATACATGGCTGACATGATACATGCGGTGCGGCGTGCCTGTGGTGTGACTGCGCATGTCACAGTGACGTACATGCCGTACTTCCGGGTGGCGATGTGCCTGTAAAACCGCAGCTGCGCATTGGCCTTCTGATGTCTCTTACGCCATCTTGGATCAGGGCATCCTGCCTGCATTGCCAGGGACCTCTGTTAGTCACAGTCGATGAATAACAAATTAAGGTGGGGGCACATAACAGTGCTCCTAAATCCTATATTAGTGGCTGAGTGAGTGCAGAAACGGGACACCACAACAACAAAGCTGCAGCCCACTTCCGCGGTCCCAGATCAGTTGCGCACCCACACGTAAGTGTGGGGTCACACTGTATCCGTGATCAATACCCACTCATAGCCACCCCATAGGGGAGGGATCTCCTCCTGTACACCTATTATGTACACAACAGACTGTCATCACAGAGGCACCCAAATGCCTCTACAAGCATAAGGATGTACTGACAAAAGGAGACTATCCATGTGAAGGCTTGCCGTCCACACCTACAGCCTCATATCTCCTCACTCCATGCTCCGTGGCCCACCTACCGCAGACTAAAAAAAGGAAAGAAAGAAAAAGAAAAAATAAGTATAACGATTATACAAAATGAATCAAAGATATTAGAAAGAAACAAGTTTTGTTGTCTTATACACGAATCTCACAATATACACAATAGCGATCAACACCACAATATAAGGCATGGAGGCAAGCCACAAGCCCTAACCCACCCCAATCCTATAGTCCACGTTTAGACCATAGGGTTTGAGGGAATTAAGGGTGTGGATCCACCTCAACTCCCGTCTGTTGAGGAGATTAGCCCTGTTGCCACCTCTTCTGGGCATGGGAATAAAATCAATAATACAACACCTAAGGTCTCTTTCAGTGTGTTTTAGGTCCGTAAAGTGTTTAGACACTGGCAAGTCAAGCCGTTTTTTTCTTATGCTTAGACGATGATTATTAAGCCGTGTCTTAAAATCAGTAGTCGTCTCGCCTACGTAGATTAAATTACATGGACATATGAGTGCATAAATGATGTAGCTGGAGTCACAAGTTAAGTAATATCGTATCGGGTATGTTACCCCAGTTTGTGGGTGTACAAAGTTTCTACCTTTTACGATATATTTGCAATTTACACATGATAAGCATGGGAAGCATCCTGTGCTATTTGATGTCAATGTTGTCTGTCTCGATTTTTTTATAGTCCCCACGTCAGCCTTAACTAACTGATCTTTGATACTTTTAGATCTGCGGTAGGACATTAAGGGTGGTGTGTGAAATTCCTTTACAGCACTATGGCAACCACCCAATATACCCCAATGGCGTCGGATGATATTCCCTATTGCTATACTCTGTTCCGAGTACATGGAGACAAAAGGTATTCTGGTCGATTTTGTTTGGCGTACCTTATTGGAAAGAGTATCGTTCCTGTCTAATTTCATGACCAGTTCTTTTTTATCATGCAGCAATTTGGAGGGATATCCTCGTTGCTTGAACTTGTTGGTTAATACATCAAGTGTGTTATCTAACTGATCTTGATCTGAGACTATACGTCTGGCTCTTAAGTACTGGGAATAGGGCAAAGATCTAATCATATTTTTGGGATGATTACTACTGTACGTCAACAGTGTGTTCCTGTCGGTCGGTTTTGTAAAAAGTGCCGTGTGCAACTTGCCGTCCGTCAGGTACACAAGTGTGTCCAGAAACTGCATTTCAGTATGGGAATGCACTAAGGTGAACTGAAGTGCTTTGTCAAACCCATTGAGGAATTCGTGAAATTCGCAGAGCTGGTCAATGGTGCCAGTCCAGATGAGGAAGATGTCGTCTATGTACCGCCACCACGCCATAGCATGCTTGAAGTGGTGGCTTCCATAGACGACATCCTCCTCAAATCGACGCATAAAGATATTCGCATAAGTTGGGGCCACGTTGGACCCCATTGCCACGCCCTGCTCCTGCATATAGTAAGAGTCTTGGAAAAGAAAATAATTGGATCTCAGGACAATTTCAAGGAGGGACAAAATAAAATGTTGAGCTTGACTGGTCATAGAAGATCTATCTAGCATGTAGGAAACTGCTGATAATCCCTTGCAGTGATCAATTGAGGTGTAGAGAGAGGTGACATCAAAAGATGCTAACGTCACCCCCTGTACACCCGCTAAATCGATCTTCTGCAACTTCAATAGGAAATCGGTGGTATCTTGTATAAAAGAACTACCACCACATGCAAAACTGCGTAGTATCCTGTCCAGAAAAATGGCAACATGGCTAAAAATTGAATCAGACCCTGATACAATAGGTCGACCGGGGGGATCAATGAGAGACTTGTGGATCTTAGGCAACACATACAGTACCGGAGTAACTGGATGCGTTACTGTAAGATAATCCACAAGTCCCTCATCTATGATCCCCGCGTCTATGGCCATAGCCAACACATTTTTAATTGATTCAGCGATTTTGAACTTAGGGTCAGCATCAATGGGCCTGTAGATGGTATTGTCGTTCAATTGTCTCAATACCTCTGCAACATATTTGCAGGTGTCTAATACAACCACCGCACCACCTTTGTCAGCGGCCTTGATAGTAAGTGCGGGGTCACGTTTTAATTCATTGAGAGCAGCAATCTCATCAACAGTTACATTGGGGCGACCGAAAGGTTGTGGAGAGTGTGTCTCTCTTAATGTCTGGATATCAGACTTAACCGCAGCCATGTATGCCTCAATGGCAGGATCACAAATGGCAGGATTAAAATTACTTCCAAGTGAGAGATCGAACATGCCAAGAGAGAACTCGCTCATCTTGGCATGCTCAATCCGCTCCTTGTTCTGGAACCAGACCTTAAGTTTAATGGCCCGGAAAAAAGCATGAAGATCAAAGTCAAGCTCAAACCAATTTGCAACAGATCTTGGGCAAAAAGAAAGTCCCTTACTGAGAACACTCACTTGAGAGTTGGTCAAGTCCTTTGATGAAAGATTTATCACAATTATTTCTTCCTGGGTGGAATGTTCCTGCCCGGTGTTGGTCGTGGCTTGTTGCTGCGAAGCCTTTTGGTGCCTTCGATGTCTGTGGCCTCCACGTCTGATGCGTTGCTTCCGGACATTTCCGGTTCTTTCAGGCCTAAAAAAGACTGATCAGCAGAGGGAATTTGTACATTCCTTTTCTTTTTCTTCCAGGTGTCCTTGTTGGACTGCATATTTTTATCATCCGATTGCCAGGAGTACACGTTGCCCTTCTTGTAGTCATCCGCATCGCGGTTCCATTTGGAGCGTTTTCCTTCCTCCATATCTGTACGAAAATTTTGTAGTTGGATAGACATCACATCATGAAATGCTCCATACTCTTCTGTTGTAGATAGATTGCTCAATTGTTGCTCAATTTTGGATAAATCGAGTGTCACACAAGATAATTCCTCCTGCAAATACTCAATGTTCAGCAATATAAAATCAAAAGCATAGCGGTTAGATAAAGTTTCAAATCTTGTGCAGAAAGACGGACAGCCAGAAAATAAATTAGGGCGTAAGCTGGACCTCATGCCTCTTGGGATCCGTTGTATCTTGTAATATTCGCCCAGAGTGGTCATATGTAGGCGTAAAGAAATGGATCTCTTGGACAGGAATTCATATTGCCTCTTCAGCTCTTTAGCTGTGGGGGTGACCAGGAATGTGGCATCTCCTCCAATGCCGCACAGTATCCTGTCAACCGCCTCCTGTGCATATGCGGAGCCCACGGGTACAGGCGATTCATTGATAGACATAATAAAAAAGTAGAAAGAAGGGGACGTGCAGACGCCACAAAAAGGCTGTATATAAAAAACAAAAAAGTTCAGTGGCAGCACCGTCAGAGGAAAAACTATGGGTGCAGCTGGCCCAATGTGGATAAAGCCAATCCAAATAGATAAAATTGCAAAAAAGGGCAGCACTCCAGAAAGTAAAAGAAGAAAAAACTTTAATTACCCATATGTGGGACAGGCGACGTTTCGGCTCAATGTGTGAGCCTTTCTCAAGCGGTGTGTACAGACAAAACACAGAGTATATATGCCAGTAAGTGAATACAATCATTGTGCAATACAGGTGTGCTCAATACATAATAATTGAGATAATCAAGTCTAAAATACAGTGCATATAGAATTACAATAGATCACATGATTAAAAAACAGTGCATGATCATATAATAAGTGAATAGTTAAAAAATACATATAGCATACAGTGAATTATGCAAAAACATAAGAGAACTTCATAATTACCAATCATACAGTAAGTGATGTCAGCTGTGTGCGCTGATAAAGTGCTTGAGTGCTTACTACGTAGGTCCGGCAGACGGAGGGTGAAGGAGGATGCAAAACATACATGGCTGACATGATACATGCGGTGCGGCGTGCCTGTGGTGTGACTGCGCATGTCACAGTGACGTACATGCCGTACTTCCGGGTGGCGATGTGCCTGTAAAACCGCAGCTGCGCATTGGCCTTCTGATGTCTCTTACGCCATCTTGGATCAGGGCATCCTGCCTGCATTGCCAGGGACCTCTGTTAGTCACAGTCGATGAATAACAAATTAAGGTGGGGGCACATAACAGTGCTCCTAAATCCTATATTAGTGGCTGAGTGAGTGCAGAAACGGGACACCACAACAACAAAGCTGCAGCCCACTTCCGCGGTCCCAGATCAGTTGCGCACCCACACGTAAGTGTGGGGTCACACTGTATCCGTGATCAATACCCACTCATAGCCACCCCATAGGGGAGGGATCTCCTCCTGTACACCTATTATGTACACAACAGACTGTCATCACAGAGGCACCCAAATGCCTCTACAAGCATAAGGATGTACTGACAAAAGGAGACTATCCATGTGAAGGCTTGCCGTCCACACCTACAGCCTCATATCTCCTCACTCCATGCTCCGTGGCCCACCTACCGCAGACTAAAAAAAGGAAAGAAAGAAAAAGAAAAAATAAGTATAACGATTATACAAAATGAATCAAAGATATTAGAAAGAAACAAGTTTTGTTGTCTTATACACGAATCTCACAATATACACAATAGCGATCAACACCACAATATAAGGCATGGAGGCAAGCCACAAGCCCTAACCCACCCCAATCCTATAGTCCACGTTTAGACCATAGGGTTTGAGGGAATTAAGGGTGTGGATCCACCTCAACTCCCGTCTGTTGAGGAGATTAGCCCTGTTGCCACCTCTTCTGGGCATGGGAATAAAATCAATAATACAACACCTAAGGTCTCTTTCAGTGTGTTTTAGGTCCGTAAAGTGTTTAGACACTGGCAAGTCAAGCCGTTTTTTTCTTATGCTTAGACGATGATTATTAAGCCGTGTCTTAAAATCAGTAGTCGTCTCGCCTACGTAGATTAAATTACATGGACATATGAGTGCATAAATGATGTAGCTGGAGTCACAAGTTAAGTAATATCGTATCGGGTATGTTACCCCAGTTTGTGGGTGTACAAAGTTTCTACCTTTTACGATATATTTGCAATTTACACATGATAAGCATGGGAAGCATCCTGTGCTATTTGATGTCAATGTTGTCTGTCTCGATTTTTTTATAGTCCCCACGTCAGCCTTAACTAACTGATCTTTGATACTTTTAGATCTGCGGTAGGACATTAAGGGTGGTGTGTGAAATTCCTTTACAGCACTATGGCAACCACCCAATATACCCCAATGGCGTCGGATGATATTCCCTATTGCTATACTCTGTTCCGAGTACATGGAGACAAAAGGTATTCTGGTCGATTTTGTTTGGCGTACCTTATTGGAAAGAGTATCGTTCCTGTCTAATTTCATGACCAGTTCTTTTTTATCATGCAGCAATTTGGAGGGATATCCTCGTTGCTTGAACTTGTTGGTTAATACATCAAGTGTGTTATCTAACTGATCTTGATCTGAGACTATACGTCTGGCTCTTAAGTACTGGGAATAGGGCAAAGATCTAATCATATTTTTGGGATGATTACTACTGTACGTCAACAGTGTGTTCCTGTCGGTCGGTTTTGTAAAAAGTGCCGTGTGCAACTTGCCGTCCGTCAGGTACACAAGTGTGTCCAGAAACTGCATTTCAGTATGGGAATGCACTAAGGTGAACTGAAGTGCTTTGTCAAACCCATTGAGGAATTCGTGAAATTCACAGAGCTGGTCAATGGTGACCAGCTCTGCGAATTTCACGAATTCCTCAATGGGTTTGACAAAGCACTTCAGTTCACCTTAGTGCATTCCCATACTGAAATGCAGTTTCTGGACACACTTGTGTACCTGACGGACGGCAAGTTGCACACGGCACTTTTTACAAAACCGACCGACAGGAACACACTGTTGACGTACAGTAGTAATCATCCCAAAAATATGATTAGATCTTTGCCCTATTCCCAGTACTTAAGAGCCAGACGTATAGTCTCAGATCAAGATCAGTTAGATAACACACTTGATGTATTAACCAACAAGTTCAAGCAACGAGGATATCCCTCCAAATTGCTGCATGATAAAAAAGAACTGGTCATGAAATTAGACAGGAACGATACTCTTTCCAATAAGGTACGCCAAACAAAATCGACCAGAATACCTTTTGTCTCCATGTACTCGGAACAGAGTATAGCAATAGGGAATATCATCCGACGCCATTGGGGTATATTGGGTGGTTGCCATAGTGCTGTAAAGGAATTTCACACACCACCCTTAATGTCCTACCGCAGATCTAAAAGTATCAAAGATCAGTTAGTTAAGGCTGACGTGGGGACTATAAAAAAATCGAGACAGACAACATTGACATCAAATAGCACAGGATGCTTCCCATGCTTATCATGTGTAAATTGCAAATATATCGTAAAAGGTAGAAACTTTGTACACCCACAAACTGGGGTAACATACCCGATACGATATTACTTAACTTGTGACTCCAGCTACATCATTTATGCACTCATATGTCCATGTAATTTAATCTACGTAGGCGAGACGACTACTGATTTTAAGACACGGCTTAATAATCATCGTCTAAGCATAAGAAAAAAACGGCTTGACTTGCCAGTGTCTAAACACTTTACGGACCTAAAACACACTGAAAGAGACCTTAGGTGTTGTATTATTGATTTTATTCCCATGCCCAGAAGAGGTGGCAACAGGGCTAATCTCCTCAACAGACGGGAGTTGAGGTGGATCCACACCCTTAATTCCCTCAAACCCTATGGTCTAAACGTGGACTATAGGATTGGGGTGGGTTAGGGCTTGTGGCTTGCCTCCATGCCTTATATTGTGGTGTTGATCGCTATTGTGTATATTGTGAGATTCGTGTATAAGACAACAAAACTTGTTTCTTTCTAATATCTTTGATTCATTTTGTATAATCGTTATACTTATTTTTTCTTTTTCTTTCTTTCCTTTTTTTAGTCTGCGGTAGGTGGGCCACGGAGCATGGAGTGAGGAGATATGAGGCTGTAGGTGTGGACGGCAAGCCTTCACATGGATAGTCTCCTTTTGTCAGTACATCCTTATGCTTGTAGAGGCATTTGGGTGCCTCTGTGATGACAGTCTGTTGTGTACATAATAGGTGTACAGGAGGAGATCCCTCCCCTATGGGGTGGCTATGAGTGGGTATTGATCACGGATACAGTGTGACCCCACACTTACGTGTGGGTGCGCAACTGATCTGGGACCGCGGAAGTGGGCTGCAGCTTTGTTGTTGTGGTGTCCCGTTTCTGCACTCACTCAGCCACTAATATAGGATTTAGGAGCACTGTTATGTGCCCCCACCTTAATTTGTTATTCATCGACTGTGACTAACAGAGGTCCCTGGCAATGCAGGCAGGATGCCCTGATCCAAGATGGCGTAAGAGACATCAGAAGGCCAATGCGCAGCTGCGGTTTTACAGGCACATCGCCACCCGGAAGTACGGCATGTACGTCACTGTGACATGCGCAGTCACACCACAGGCACGCCGCACCGCATGTATCATGTCAGCCATGTATGTTTTGCATCCTCCTTCACCCTCCGTCTGCCGGACCTACGTAGTAAGCACTCAAGCACTTTATCAGCGCACACAGCTGACATCACTTACTGTATGATTGGTAATTATGAAGTTCTCTTATGTTTTTGCATAATTCACTGTATGCTATATGTATTTTTTAACTATTCACTTATTATATGATCATGCACTGTTTTTTAATCATGTGATCTATTGTAATTCTATATGCACTGTATTTTAGACTTGATTATCTCAATTATTATGTATTGAGCACACCTGTATTGCACAATGATTGTATTCACTTACTGGCATATATACTCTGTGTTTTGTCTGTACACACCGCTTGAGAAAGGCTCACACATTGAGCCGAAACGTCGCCTGTCCCACATATGGGTAATTAAAGTTTTTTCTTCTTTTACTTTCTGGAGTGCTGCCCTTTTTTGCAATTTTATCTATTTGGATTGGCTTTATCCACATTGGGCCAGCTGCACCCATAGTTTTTCCTCTGACGGTGCTGCCACTGAACTTTTTTGTTTTTTATATACAGCCTTTTTGTGGCGTCTGCACGTCCCCTTCTTTCTACTTTTTTATTATGTCTATCAATGAATCGCCTGTACCCGTGGGCTCCGCATATGCACAGGAGGCGGTTGACAGGATACTGTGCGGCATTGGAGGAGATGCCACATTCCTGGTCACCCCCACAGCTAAAGAGCTGAAGAGGCAATATGAATTCCTGTCCAAGAGATCCATTTCTTTACGCCTACATATGACCACTCTGGGCGAATATTACAAGATACAACGGATCCCAAGAGGCATGAGGTCCAGCTTACGCCCTAATTTATTTTCTGGCTGTCCGTCTTTCTGCACAAGATTTGAAACTTTATCTAACCGCTATGCTTTTGATTTTATATTGCTGAACATTGAGTATTTGCAGGAGGAATTATCTTGTGTGACACTCGATTTATCCAAAATTGAGCAACAATTGAGCAATCTATCTACAACAGAAGAGTATGGAGCATTTCATGATGTGATGTCTATCCAACTACAAAATTTTCGTACAGATATGGAGGAAGGAAAACGCTCCAAATGGAACCGCGATGCGGATGACTACAAGAAGGGCAACGTGTACTCCTGGCAATCGGATGATAAAAATATGCAGTCCAACAAGGACACCTGGAAGAAAAAGAAAAGGAATGTACAAATTCCCTCTGCTGATCAGTCTTTTTTAGGCCTGAAAGAACCGGAAATGTCCGGAAGCAACGCATCAGACGTGGAGGCCACAGACATCGAAGGCACCAAAAGGCTTCGCAGCAACAAGCCACGACCAACACCGGGCAGGAACATTCCACCCAGGAAGAAATAATTGTGATAAATCTTTCATCAAAGGACTTGACCAACTCTCAAGTGAGTGTTCTCAGTAAGGGACTTTCTTTTTGCCCAAGATCTGTTGCAAATTGGTTTGAGCTTGACTTTGATCTTCATGCTTTTTTCCGGGCCATTAAACTTAAGGTCTGGTTCCAGAACAAGGAGCGGATTGAGCATGCCAAGATGAGCGAGTTCTCTCTTGGCATGTTCGATCTCTCACTTGGAAGTAATTTTAATCCTGCCATTTGTGATCCTGCCATTGAGGCATACATGGCTGCGGTTAAGTCTGATATCCAGACATTAAGAGAGACACACTCTCCACAACCTTTCGGTCGCCCCAATGTAACTGTTGATGAGATTGCTGCTCTCAATGAATTAAAACGTGACCCCGCACTTACTATCAAGGCCGCTGACAAAGGTGGTGCGGTGGTTGTATTAGACACCTGCAAATATGTTGCAGAGGTATTGAGACAATTGAGCGACAATACCATCTACAGGCCCATTGATGCTGACCCTAAGTTCAAAATCGCTGAATCAATTAAAAATGTGTTGGCTATGGCCATAGACGCGGGGATCATAGATGAGGGACTTGTGGATTATCTTACAGTAACGCATCCAGTTACTCCGGTACTGTATGTGTTGCCTAAGATCCACAAGTCTCTCATTGATCCCCCCGGTCGACCTATTGTATCAGGGTCTGATTCAATTTTTAGCCATGTTGCCATTTTTCTGGACAGGATACTACGCAGTTTTGCATGTGGTGGTAGTTCTTTTATACAAGATACCACCGATTTCCTATTGAAGTTGCAGAAGATCGATTTAGCGGGTGTACAGGGGGTGACGTTAGCATCTTTTGATGTCACCTCTCTCTACACCTCAATTGATCACTGCAAGGGATTATCAGCAGTTTCCTACATGCTAGATAGATCTTCTATGACCAGTCAAGCTCAACATTTTATTTTGTCCCTCCTTGAAATTGTCCTGAGATCCAATTATTTTCTTTTCCAAGACTCTTACTATATGCAGGAGCAGGGCGTGGCAATGGGGTCCAACGTGGCCCCAACTTATGCGAATATCTTTATGCGTCGATTTGAGGAGGATGTCGTCTATGGAAGCCACCACTTCAAGCATGCTATGGCGTGGTGGCGGTACATAGACGACATCTTCCTCATCTGGACTGGCACCATTGACCAGCTCTGCGAATTTCACGAATTCCTCAATGGGTTTGACAAAGCACTTCAGTTCACCTTAGTGCATTCCCATACTGAAATGCAGTTTCTGGACACACTTGTGTACCTGACGGACGGCAAGTTGCACACGGCACTTTTTACAAAACCGACCGACAGGAACACACTGTTGACGTACAGTAGTAATCATCCCAAAAATATGATTAGATCTTTGCCCTATTCCCAGTACTTAAGAGCCAGACGTATAGTCTCAGATCAAGATCAGTTAGATAACACACTTGATGTATTAACCAACAAGTTCAAGCAACGAGGATATCCCTCCAAATTGCTGCATGATAAAAAAGAACTGGTCATGAAATTAGACAGGAACGATACTCTTTCCAATAAGGTACGCCAAACAAAATCGACCAGAATACCTTTTGTCTCCATGTACTCGGAACAGAGTATAGCAATAGGGAATATCATCCGACGCCATTGGGGTATATTGGGTGGTTGCCATAGTGCTGTAAAGGAATTTCACACACCACCCTTAATGTCCTACCGCAGATCTAAAAGTATCAAAGATCAGTTAGTTAAGGCTGACGTGGGGACTATAAAAAAATCGAGACAGACAACATTGACATCAAATAGCACAGGATGCTTCCCATGCTTATCATGTGTAAATTGCAAATATATCGTAAAAGGTAGAAACTTTGTACACCCACAAACTGGGGTAACATACCCGATACGATATTACTTAACTTGTGACTCCAGCTACATCATTTATGCACTCATATGTCCATGTAATTTAATCTACGTAGGCGAGACGACTACTGATTTTAAGACACGGCTTAATAATCATCGTCTAAGCATAAGAAAAAAACGGCTTGACTTGCCAGTGTCTAAACACTTTACGGACCTAAAACACACTGAAAGAGACCTTAGGTGTTGTATTATTGATTTTATTCCCATGCCCAGAAGAGGTGGCAACAGGGCTAATCTCCTCAACAGACGGGAGTTGAGGTGGATCCACACCCTTAATTCCCTCAAACCCTATGGTCTAAACGTGGACTATAGGATTGGGGTGGGTTAGGGCTTGTGGCTTGCCTCCATGCCTTATATTGTGGTGTTGATCGCTATTGTGTATATTGTGAGATTCGTGTATAAGACAACAAAACTTGTTTCTTTCTAATATCTTTGATTCATTTTGTATAATCGTTATACTTATTTTTTCTTTTTCTTTCTTTCCTTTTTTTAGTCTGCGGTAGGTGGGCCACGGAGCATGGAGTGAGGAGATATGAGGCTGTAGGTGTGGACGGCAAGCCTTCACATGGATAGTCTCCTTTTGTCAGTACATCCTTATGCTTGTAGAGGCATTTGGGTGCCTCTGTGATGACAGTCTGTTGTGTACATAATAGGTGTACAGGAGGAGATCCCTCCCCTATGGGGTGGCTATGAGTGGGTATTGATCACGGATACAGTGTGACCCCACACTTACGTGTGGGTGCGCAACTGATCTGGGACCGCGGAAGTGGGCTGCAGCTTTGTTGTTGTGGTGTCCCGTTTCTGCACTCACTCAGCCACTAATATAGGATTTAGGAGCACTGTTATGTGCCCCCACCTTAATTTGTTATTCATCGACTGTGACTAACAGAGGTCCCTGGCAATGCAGGCAGGATGCCCTGATCCAAGATGGCGTAAGAGACATCAGAAGGCCAATGCGCAGCTGCGGTTTTACAGGCACATCGCCACCCGGAAGTACGGCATGTACGTCACTGTGACATGCGCAGTCACACCACAGGCACGCCGCACCGCATGTATCATGTCAGCCATGTATGTTTTGCATCCTCCTTCACCCTCCGTCTGCCGGACCTACGTAGTAAGCACTCAAGCACTTTATCAGCGCACACAGCTGACATCACTTACTGTATGATTGGTAATTATGAAGTTCTCTTATGTTTTTGCATAATTCACTGTATGCTATATGTATTTTTTAACTATTCACTTATTATATGATCATGCACTGTTTTTTAATCATGTGATCTATTGTAATTCTATATGCACTGTATTTTAGACTTGATTATCTCAATTATTATGTATTGAGCACACCTGTATTGCACAATGATTGTATTCACTTACTGGCATATATACTCTGTGTTTTGTCTGTACACACCGCTTGAGAAAGGCTCACACATTGAGCCGAAACGTCGCCTGTCCCACATATGGGTAATTAAAGTTTTTTCTTCTTTTACTTTCTGGAGTGCTGCCCTTTTTTGCAATTTTATCTATTTGGATTGGCTTTATCCACATTGGGCCAGCTGCACCCATAGTTTTTCCTCTGACGGTGCTGCCACTGAACTTTTTTGTTTTTTATATACAGCCTTTTTGTGGCGTCTGCACGTCCCCTTCTTTCTACTTTTTTATTATGTCTATCAATGAATCGCCTGTACCCGTGGGCTCCGCATATGCACAGGAGGCGGTTGACAGGATACTGTGCGGCATTGGAGGAGATGCCACATTCCTGGTCACCCCCACAGCTAAAGAGCTGAAGAGGCAATATGAATTCCTGTCCAAGAGATCCATTTCTTTACGCCTACATATGACCACTCTGGGCGAATATTACAAGATACAACGGATCCCAAGAGGCATGAGGTCCAGCTTACGCCCTAATTTATTTTCTGGCTGTCCGTCTTTCTGCACAAGATTTGAAACTTTATCTAACCGCTATGCTTTTGATTTTATATTGCTGAACATTGAGTATTTGCAGGAGGAATTATCTTGTGTGACACTCGATTTATCCAAAATTGAGCAACAATTGAGCAATCTATCTACAACAGAAGAGTATGGAGCATTTCATGATGTGATGTCTATCCAACTACAAAATTTTCGTACAGATATGGAGGAAGGAAAACGCTCCAAATGGAACCGCGATGCGGATGACTACAAGAAGGGCAACGTGTACTCCTGGCAATCGGATGATAAAAATATGCAGTCCAACAAGGACACCTGGAAGAAAAAGAAAAGGAATGTACAAATTCCCTCTGCTGATCAGTCTTTTTTAGGCCTGAAAGAACCGGAAATGTCCGGAAGCAACGCATCAGACGTGGAGGCCACAGACATCGAAGGCACCAAAAGGCTTCGCAGCAACAAGCCACGACCAACACCGGGCAGGAACATTCCACCCAGGAAGAAATAATTGTGATAAATCTTTCATCAAAGGACTTGACCAACTCTCAAGTGAGTGTTCTCAGTAAGGGACTTTCTTTTTGCCCAAGATCTGTTGCAAATTGGTTTGAGCTTGACTTTGATCTTCATGCTTTTTTCCGGGCCATTAAACTTAAGGTCTGGTTCCAGAACAAGGAGCGGATTGAGCATGCCAAGATGAGCGAGTTCTCTCTTGGCATGTTCGATCTCTCACTTGGAAGTAATTTTAATCCTGCCATTTGTGATCCTGCCATTGAGGCATACATGGCTGCGGTTAAGTCTGATATCCAGACATTAAGAGAGACACACTCTCCACAACCTTTCGGTCGCCCCAATGTAACTGTTGATGAGATTGCTGCTCTCAATGAATTAAAACGTGACCCCGCACTTACTATCAAGGCCGCTGACAAAGGTGGTGCGGTGGTTGTATTAGACACCTGCAAATATGTTGCAGAGGTATTGAGACAATTGAGCGACAATACCATCTACAGGCCCATTGATGCTGACCCTAAGTTCAAAATCGCTGAATCAATTAAAAATGTGTTGGCTATGGCCATAGACGCGGGGATCATAGATGAGGGACTTGTGGATTATCTTACAGTAACGCATCCAGTTACTCCGGTACTGTATGTGTTGCCTAAGATCCACAAGTCTCTCATTGATCCCCCCGGTCGACCTATTGTATCAGGGTCTGATTCAATTTTTAGCCATGTTGCCATTTTTCTGGACAGGATACTACGCAGTTTTGCATGTGGTGGTAGTTCTTTTATACAAGATACCACCGATTTCCTATTGAAGTTGCAGAAGATCGATTTAGCGGGTGTACAGGGGGTGACGTTAGCATCTTTTGATGTCACCTCTCTCTACACCTCAATTGATCACTGCAAGGGATTATCAGCAGTTTCCTACATGCTAGATAGATCTTCTATGACCAGTCAAGCTCAACATTTTATTTTGTCCCTCCTTGAAATTGTCCTGAGATCCAATTATTTTCTTTTCCAAGACTCTTACTATATGCAGGAGCAGGGCGTGGCAATGGGGTCCAACGTGGCCCCAACTTATGCGAATATCTTTATGCGTCGATTTGAGGAGGATGTCGTCTATGGAAGCCACCACTTCAAGCATGCTATGGCGTGGTGGCGGTACATAGACGACATCTTCCTCATCTGGACTGGCACCATTGACCAGCTCTGCGAATTTCACGAATTCCTCAATGGGTTTGACAAAGCACTTCAGTTCACCTTAGTGCATTCCCATACTGAAATGCAGTTTCTGGACACACTTGTGTACCTGACGGACGGCAAGTTGCACACGGCACTTTTTACAAAACCGACCGACAGGAACACACTGTTGACGTACAGTAGTAATCATCCCAAAAATATGATTAGATCTTTGCCCTATTCCCAGTACTTAAGAGTCAGACGTATAGTCTCAGATCAAGATCAGTTAGATAACACACTTGATGTATTAACCAACAAGTTCAAGCAACGAGGATATCCCTCCAAATTGCTGCATGATAAAAAAGAACTGGTCATGAAATTAGACAGGAACGATACTCTTTCCAATAAGGTACGCCAAACAAAATCGACCAGAATACCTTTTGTCTCCATGTACTCGGAACAGAGTATAGCAATAGGGAATATCATCCGACGCCATTGGGGTATATTGGGTGGTTGCCATAGTGCTGTAAAGGAATTTCACACACCACCCTTAATGTCCTACCGCAGATCTAAAAGTATCAAAGATCAGTTAGTTAAGGCTGACGTGGGGACTATAAAAAAATCGAGACAGACAACATTGACATCAAATAGCACAGGATGCTTCCCATGCTTATCATGTGTAAATTGCAAATATATCGTAAAAGGTAGAAACTTTGTACACCCACAAACTGGGGTAACATACCCGATACGATATTACTTAACTTGTGACTCCAGCTACATCATTTATGCACTCATATGTCCATGTAATTTAATCTACGTAGGCGAGACGACTACTGATTTTAAGACACGGCTTAATAATCATCGTCTAAGCATAAGAAAAAAACGGCTTGACTTGCCAGTGTCTAAACACTTTACGGACCTAAAACACACTGAAAGAGACCTTAGGTGTTGTATTATTGATTTTATTCCCATGCCCAGAAGAGGTGGCAACAGGGCTAATCTCCTCAACAGACGGGAGTTGAGGTGGATCCACACCCTTAATTCCCTCAAACCCTATGGTCTAAACGTGGACTATAGGATTGGGGTGGGTTAGGGCTTGTGGCTTGCCTCCATGCCTTATATTGTGGTGTTGATCGCTATTGTGTATATTGTGAGATTCGTGTATAAGACAACAAAACTTGTTTCTTTCTAATATCTTTGATTCATTTTGTATAATCGTTATACTTATTTTTTCTTTTTCTTTCTTTCCTTTTTTTAGTCTGCGGTAGGTGGGCCACGGAGCATGGAGTGAGGAGATATGAGGCTGTAGGTGTGGACGGCAAGCCTTCACATGGATAGTCTCCTTTTGTCAGTACATCCTTATGCTTGTAGAGGCATTTGGGTGCCTCTGTGATGACAGTCTGTTGTGTACATAATAGGTGTACAGGAGGAGATCCCTCCCCTATGGGGTGGCTATGAGTGGGTATTGATCACGGATACAGTGTGACCCCACACTTACGTGTGGGTGCGCAACTGATCTGGGACCGCGGAAGTGGGCTGCAGCTTTGTTGTTGTGGTGTCCCGTTTCTGCACTCACTCAGCCACTAATATAGGATTTAGGAGCACTGTTATGTGCCCCCACCTTAATTTGTTATTCATCGACTGTGACTAACAGAGGTCCCTGGCAATGCAGGCAGGATGCCCTGATCCAAGATGGCGTAAGAGACATCAGAAGGCCAATGCGCAGCTGCGGTTTTACAGGCACATCGCCACCCGGAAGTACGGCATGTACGTCACTGTGACATGCGCAGTCACACCACAGGCACGCCGCACCGCATGTATCATGTCAGCCATGTATGTTTTGCATCCTCCTTCACCCTCCGTCTGCCGGACCTACGTAGTAAGCACTCAAGCACTTTATCAGCGCACACAGCTGACATCACTTACTGTATGATTGGTAATTATGAAGTTCTCTTATGTTTTTGCATAATTCACTGTATGCTATATGTATTTTTTAACTATTCACTTATTATATGATCATGCACTGTTTTTTAATCATGTGATCTATTGTAATTCTATATGCACTGTATTTTAGACTTGATTATCTCAATTATTATGTATTGAGCACACCTGTATTGCACAATGATTGTATTCACTTACTGGCATATATACTCTGTGTTTTGTCTGTACACACCGCTTGAGAAAGGCTCACACATTGAGCCGAAACGTCGCCTGTCCCACATATGGGTAATTAAAGTTTTTTCTTCTTTTACTTTCTGGAGTGCTGCCCTTTTTTGCAATTTTATATATATATATATATATATATATATATATATATATATGCTTTCTGTTGTTTCTGCTGTTATTGAGCTTACTTCACATCCATACAGGGAGTGCAGAATTATTAGGCAAGTTGTATTTTTGAGGATTAATTTTATTATTGAACAACAACCATGTTCTCAATGAACCCAAAAAACTCATTAATATCAAAGCTGAATATTTTTGGAAGTAGTTTTTAGTTTGTTTTTTAGTTTTAGCTATTTTAGGGGGATATCTGTGTGTGCAGGTGACTATTACTGTGCATAATTATTAGGCAACTTAACAAAAAACAAATATATACCCATTTCAATTATTTATTTTTACCAGTGAAACCAATATAACATCTCAACATTCACAAATATACATTTCTGACATTCAAAAACAAAACAAAAACATGTCATTAGATTTTCTTATTTTATACCCTTTCTTGCCAGCCACGCTGTGGAGTACTTGGACGCGTGTGATGGAGCATTGTCCTGCATGAAAATCATGTTTTTCTTGAAGGATGCAGACTTCTTCCTGTACCACTGCTTGAAGAAGGTGTCTTCCAGAAACTGGCAGTAGGACTGGGAGTTGAGCTTGACTCCATCCTCAACCTGAAAAGGCTCCACAAGCTCATCTTTGATGATACCAGCCCAAACCAGTACTCCACCTCCACCTTGCTGGTGTCTGAGTCGAACTGGAGCTCTCTGCCCTTTACCAATCCAGCCACGGGCCCATCCATCTGGCCCATCAAAACTCACTCTCATTTCATCAGTCCATAAAACCTTCGAAAAATCAGTCTTGAGATATTTCTTGGCCCAGTCTTGACGTTTCAGCTTGTGTGTCTTGTTCAGTGGTGGTCGTCTTTCAGCCTTTCTTACCTTGGCCATGTCTCTGAGTATTGCACACCTTGTGCTTTTGGGCACTCCAGTAATGTTGCAGCTCTGAAATATGGCCAAACTGGTGGCAAGTGGCATCTTGGCAGCTGCACGCTTGACTTTTCTCAGTTCATGGGCAGTTATTTTGCGCCTTGGTTTTTCCACACGCTTCTTGCGACCCTGTTGACTATTTTGAATGAAACGCTTGATTGTTCGATGATCACGCTTCAGAAGCTTTGCAATTTTAAGAGTGCTGCATCCCTCTGCAAGATATCTCACTTTTTTGGACTTTTCTGAGCCTGTCAAGTCCTTCTTTTGACCCATTTTGCCAAAGGAAAGGAAGTTGCCTAATAATTATGCACACCTGATATAGGGTGTTGATGTCATTAGACCACACCCCTTCTCATTACAGAGATGCACATCACCTAATATGCTTAATTGGTAGTAGGCTTTCGAGCCTATACAGCTTGGAGTAAGACAACATGCATAAAGAGGATGATGTGGTCAAAATACTCATTTGCCTAATAATTCTGCACTCCCTGTACAATGAATCTTAAAGGCATATTATCTTTTCTGCTTCTGTGAACACAATATATATAAGAGTTATATGACATTCAAACATGAAGTCACTGTGAATAACTCTGCTTTTGTCTTTAACATACAAACATTGGAACTGTATTAACCACTTGCCATCTGGGCCATTTGCCCCCTTCCTGACCAGGCCAAATTTTGCAAAACTGACATATCTCACTTTATGTGGTAATAACTTTGGAACGCCTTTATTTATCCAAGTCATTCAGAGATTGTTTTCTCGTGACACATTGTACTTCATGATAGTCATAAATTTGAGTCAAAATATTTCACCTTTATTTATGAAAAAATCCCAAATTTACCCAAAAATTTTAAATATTCGCAATTTTCTAAATTTCAATTTTTCTGCTTTTAAAACAGAAAGTGATACCTCATAAAATATTTATTATTTAACATTCCCCATATGTCTACTTTATGTTGGCATCATTTTGGAAATGTCATTTTATTTTTTTAGGACGTTAGAAGGCTTAGAAGTTTAGAAGCAATTCTTCAAATTTTTAAGAAAATTGCCAAAACCCACTTTTTAAGGACCAGTTCAGGTATGAAGTCACTTTGTGGGGCCTACATAGTGGATACCCCCATAAATGACCCCATTGTAGAAACGACACCCCTCAAGGTATTCAAAACCGATTTTACAAACTTTGTTAACCCTTTAGGCGTTCCACAAGAATTAAAGGAAAATGGAGATCAAATATTTAAATTTAACTTTTTGGGCAGATTTTCCATTTTAATCAATTTTTTTCTTTAACACATCGATGGTTAACAGCCAAACAAAACTCAATATTTATTACCCAGATTCTGCGGTTTACAGAAACACCCCACATGTGGTCATAAACTGCTGTATGGGCACACGGCAGGGCGCAGAAGAAAAGGAACTCCACATGGTTTTTAGATGCCATGTCCCATTTGAAGCCCCCTGATGCACCCTTACAGTAGAAACTCCCAAGAAGTGACCCCATTTTGGAAACTAGGGGATAAGGTGCCAGTTTTATTAGTACTATTTTTGGGTACATATGATTTTTTGATCATTCATTATAACACTTTATGGGGCAAGGTTACCAAAAAATTGGTTGTTTTAGCACAGTTTCTATTTATTTATTTTTACAGCGTTCACCTGAGGGGTTCAGTCAAGTGACATTTTGAGAGATTTTCTTATGTAGGGGCTCATTTTTTGCGGGATGAGGTGACGGTTTTATTGGTACTATTTTGTGGGACATACGCGTTTTTGATCACTTGGTGTTGCACCTTTTGTGATGCAAGGTGACAAAAATTGCTTGTTTTGACACAGTTTTTTTTTTTTTTTTCACGGTGTTCACCCGAGAGGTTAGGTCATGTGATATTTTTATAGAGTTGGTTTTTACGGACGCGGCAATACCTAATATGTATACTTTTTTTTATTTGTTTCACTTTAACACAATAATAGCATTTTTGAAACCAAAAAAATGATGTTTTTAGTGTCTCCATGTTCTAAGAGCTATAGTTTTTTTATTTTTTGAGAGATTTTCTTATGTAGGGGCTCATTTTTTGCGGGATGAGTGACGGTTTTATGGTACTATTTTGTGGGACATACGCGTTTTTGATCACTTGGTGTTGCACCTTTTGTGATGCAAGGTGACAAAAATTGCTTGTTTTGACACAGTTTTTTTTTTTTTTACGGTGTTCACCCGAGGGGTTAGGTCATGTGATATTTTTATAGAGCTGGTTTTTACGGACGCGGCAATACCAAATATGTCTATTTTATTTTATTTTTTCTATTTTTAAATTATTTTTTTTATTCCTTACTTGGGAACTTTTTTTTTTTTTTACATGTGAAACTTTTTTTTATTTTATTTTTTCAACCCTTTATTTTTTTTATTTTATTTTACACTTTTCGTCCCCCATAAGGTCATACAAGACCTCTGGGGGACATTTGCTTCACTTTTTCTTTTTTTTTTCACTGTTGATTTCTCCTGTAACTGGGGCTGACATAGTAGCCCCAGTTACAGGACAAATACACCCCTAGAGAGGCTGTACAGCAGCAATACAGCGCTGTACAGCCTCAGAGCAGGGCTGATCGAGGTCTCTGAGAGACCTCACACAGTGTCACGGAACCATGAACCAGACGTACAACAAGAGATAAGTGAAAATAAGAAGGCTTTATTGAAAATAAAGCTGTAAAGCAAAAGTCCAAACGGATGGTGAAACCGAGCAGAGTCTTTGCGAAGCCAGAGGTCAGGAACCAGAAGGGTAGTCAGACGAAGCCAGGATCAGGAACCAGCAGGGTAGTCAGACGAAGCCAGGATCAGGAACCAGCAGGGTAGTCAGACGAAGCCAGGATCAGGAACCAGCAGGGTAGTCAGACGAAGCCAGGATCAGGAACCAGAAGCAGCAGCAGTCTAGAAGCATGTGAACACAGGAGGACCAAGCAAGGAACTGAAGCCACAGACCTCCTATATATACGAGCTAGGCATCCAGCTCCTCCCAGGGGAAGGAGGAGCCGCAGGGTGGAAGGCTACAAGAAACCCAGAACCCAAGATGGCCGCCAGCACATGTCAAACGAAGGAGAGCAGCAAGCAGGTAAGACCATGACAGTACCTCCCCCTCAAGGGCCCCCTCCTCCGCGGAGCACAAAACGGTTTCTGAGGGAAGCGTGCGTGGAAGGCTCGGAGCAAGGCAGGAGCATGGACATCTGCGGAGGGAACCCAGGAACGCTCCTCTGGACCATAACCACGCCAATGGACCAAAAACTGCAACCGACCGCGGACCAGGCGTGAGTCCAGGATATTGCTCACCTCATATTCCTCACGATTGCCCACTTGGACCGGACGAGGCCGAGGAACCGAGGAAGTGAAACGATTACACACCAGTGGCTTTAACAGGGAGACATGAAACACGTTGGAGATCCGCATGCCAGGAGGAAGCGCAAGGGCATAGGCTACCGGGTTTACCCTGCGAAGCACTCGGAAGGGACCAACAAAGCGAGGCGCCAGCTTGGGAGTGGGCACTCGAAGGTTGAGGTTGCGGGTGGACAACCATACACGGTCTCCGACCTGGTAGGAAGGAGCAGGCGCTCGTTTGCGATCAGCCTGGAGTCTCTGGCGCTGCGCAGAGACCTCAAGGAACTTCTGGATCTGTACCCAAGAAGCACGTAGGACGGAAAGGTGATCCTCCACAGCCGGAATATCCTGGGGAGAGAATACCTCGGTAACACGGCAGGTTGGAACCCATAATTGGCCATGAAGGGAGACGTCCCAGAGGAAGAGTTCACCGCCGTGTTCCTGGCAAACTCAGCCCAAGGCAGGAGGTCAACCCAATTGTCTTGGTGATCGGAGACATAGCAACGAAGGAATTGCTCCAAGGCCTGATTGGATCGTTCTGCGGCCCCATTGGACTGAGGGTGGTAGGCCGAGGAGAAGGAGAGATGAATCCCCAACTGGGAGCAAAAGGCGCGCCAGGACCTGGACACAAACTGACTCCCCCGATCCGACACAATCTCCTTAGGCAAACCGTGCAACCGGAAGACCTCCCTGGCAAAAATCGTGGCCAACTCTTGTGCAGAGGGTAACTTCTTGAGAGGAACACAGTGGCACATTTTGGAAAACCGATCCACAATCATGAGAATGACCGTATGGCCTCGGGATGCAGGGAGGTCCACAATGAAATCCATCCCCAGGTGTGACCATGGGCGCTCCCCGGTGGCTATGGGTTGCAGAAGGCCCAACGGAAGGTGCCGAGGGGACTTACTCTGGGCACAAACGGAGCATGCCGCTACATATGCGGCGATGTCGGAACGTAGGGAAGGCCACCAGAACAGACGTGAAACAGCCCAGGACAGCTGATTCTTTCCAGGATGCCCCGCGGTCTTGGAGTTATTGGTAGGTTCGCAACAACCGAGTGCGCAACTCCTCAGGCACAAAACATCTGCCGTTGGGTCTCCCAGAGGGAGCACCAGATTGAGCCGCCAAAATCTGCTCACCCAGGGGAGAGGTCAGGCTGGTGCGAATGGCGGCCAGGATCTGATTCGGAGGTATGACCGAAGTCGGAATCGACTCCTCCCTGGACAGCTCGGAGTACTGCCGTGATAAGGCATCCGCCCTGATGTTCTTGGAACCGGGTAGGTAGGAGACCACGTAATTAAAACGTGACAAGAACAGAGCCCATCTGGCCTGACGTGGTGTCAATCTCTTGGCCTCAGAAAGGTAGGTCAGATTCTTGTGGTCCGTCAGGATGAGAACCGGAACCACCGAACCCTCGAGCAAGTGCCTCCATTCTTTAAGGGCCTGCACGATGGCCAATAACTCCCTGTCACCAATCTGATAGTTGCACTCCGCGGAAGACAGTTTCCGGGAGTAAAACCCACAAGGAAGCAGAGGACCCTCTGGTGTTCTACGCTGAGACAGAAGGGCGCCTACTCCCGTCTCAGACGCGTCCACCTCGAGGACAAAGGGCAACCCAGGGTTGGGATGCGACAGAATCGGAGCCGACACAAAGGCGGACTTTAGGGCCTCAAAAGCTCGGATGGCCTCGAGCGGCCAGACCTGGGAATTACTGCCCTTCCTGGTCAGATCCGTGAGAGGCTTGGCCAGCATGGAAAAGTCCCTGATGAACTTCCGATAATAATTGGCGAAGCCCAAAAAGCGCTGCAGGGAACGAAGACCACTGGGCTGGGGCCACTGTAAGACAGCCGAAACCTTCTCAGGATCCATGGAGAACCCCTCAGCGGAAATGATGTAACCTAAGAAGGTTACCTGGGATCGGTGAAATTCGCATTTCTCAAGCTTACCGAACAGCTTGTTCTCTCGTAACCGTTGCAACACTCGTCTGACATCCAGAATGTGGGCCTCCATGGATTCAGAATATACCAAGATGTCATCCAAATAGACTACCACACACTGCTGCAACAGGTCACGGAAAACATCGTTGATGAATTCCTGAAAGACTGCGGGCGCATTGCACAACCCAAAGGGCATAACCAAGGATTCGTAATGACCGGTCCTGGTGTTAAACGCAGTCTTCCACTCATCGCCCGCCTTGATCCTTACCAGGTTATATGCCGCCCTCAGGTCGAGTTTGGTAAAGACCGTGGCCCCTTTAAGGCGATCGAACAGCTCGGAAATCAAGGGTATCGGGTAAGCGTTCTTGATCGTGATGCGATTGAGACCCCTGTAATCGATGCAAGGCCTCAACTCACCGCCCTTCTTTTTCACAAAGAAAAATCCAGCCCCTGCCGGGGACGAAGATTTGCGAATGTGTCCGCGTGAAAGCGCCTCCCTCACGTACTCCTCCATGGCCTCATTCTCCGCTACCGACAGTGGATAGACTTTGCCACGAGGAGGAACGGCACCAGATTGTAACTCTATGGCACAATCGTATGGGCGGTGCGGAGGTAGGGCAACCGCGCGCACCTTATCGAATACATCCCGGTACTCCTCGTATTCAGGAGGCAACAGAGAGTCCGAGGAAGTACACAGCAACTTGACAGACCCATGGATGCAACTAGCCCCACACTGCGGTGACCACGAGAGGATCTCGACCGATCTCCAATCGAAAGTCGGATTATGCTTCTGGAGCCAGGGGTACCCCAAGACCACCGAGTAGTGTGGAGACGAAATAACCTGGAGGCAGACCGACTCTCTGTGAACGGCACCAATGGCTATCCCACTGGAAGGGTCTCATGAGTCACGTGTGGCGGCAGAAGGGGTCTGCCGTCTATCGCCTCAAGAGCCAGTGGGGAACCTCGAGCCTGCAGAGGAATGGAATTGGCGGCAGCGAACACACTATCAATGAACAAACCACCAGCACCAGAGTCCACCAACGCCTGGGTCGTCACCGAGCCCCCGACCCAGGAGAGGACAACAGTGATCAGTGGTTTGTCAACACGGAAAACGGGACGAGGAGACTCCACCCAAGATCTGCCCCCGACAGGATCTCAGGGTACGAGCGTTTCCCGGACGGTTCGGACATGCCAACCGAAAATGCCCACCGAGACCACAGTACATGCATCGGCCCTCGCGTCTCCGGAGTGCCCTCTCCCCCTCGGACAGGCGAGCAAACCCCAGCTGCATGGTTCACCCCCAGACAAGTCATCCCCAGGAGGCGTGGGAGGAGAGGGAGGCACGGGTGGGACAGCAAACGTAGGCACCAATCTGTTAGAAGACCTCCGCAGGTTCTCCTTAAAGGAAGGTCTCTCCCTGAGTCTGGTGTCAATCAAAATCAGGAAAGAAATAAGAGACTCGAGCTCAACTGGTAGGTCCTTAGCTGCAACCTCATCCTTCAAGGCATCCGAGAGACCATGAGAGAAAGCAGCGACCAGAGCCTCATTATTCCAGCCCACCTCTGCTGCCAGGGTACGAAACTCAATGGCGTATTCAGCTACGGATCGTGAACCCTGTCTGATGGACATAAGGAGCTTCGCAGCAGAGGCAGCACGAGCCGGCACATCGAATACCTTCCGAAGAGAAGCAACAAAACCGGAAAACTCGGCAACCACCGGATTGTTGTTCTCCCATAAAGGGCTGGCCTAGGCCAAGGCCTTGTCCGAGAGCAGCGAGATCAAGAAGCCCACCTTTGATCTCTCAGTAGGAAGGCATGTGGCAGCAACTCGAAATAAATGCCCACCTGGTTAAGGAAACCTCGGCACTGAGTTGGCTCTCCCCCAAAGCGCTGTGGAAGAGGGGCAGAACCGATCATACCCCGAAACACCGCAGGCGCAACAACAGGTGTCGGGGTAGACTCTGGCGCAACAACCGGAGCGGCAGTAGGAGCGAGCCCAGGAGCGACAACCGACCCATCGGCAATGGGAGCGAAATGAGCCGTGCGTTCAAGCAGGGTTTGCAACGCCACAGCGAACCGACCCAACAGGTGATCCTGCTGATCAAGTCTGGCAACCAGCGTGGTAGCGAGGATGGCCCTGTACCGTCAGAATTCATGGCTTGGTCCTAATGTCACGGAACCATGAACCAGACGTACAACAAGAGATAAGTGAAAATAAGAAGGCTTTATTGAAAATAAAGCTGTAAAGCAAAAGTCCAAACGGATGGTGAAACCGAGCAGAGTCTTTGCGAAGCCAGAGGTCAGGAACCAGAAGGGTAGTCAGACGAAGCCAGGATCAGGAACCAGCAGGGTAGTCAGACGAAGCCAGGATCAGGAACCAGCAGGGTAGTCAGACGAAGCCAGGATCAGGAACCAGCAGGGTAGTCAGACGAAGCCAGGATCAGGAACCAGAAGCAGCAGCAGTCTAGAAGCATGTGAACACAGGAGGACCAAGCAAGGAACTGAAGCCACAGACCTCCTATATATACGAGCTAGGCATCCAGCTCCTCCCAGGGGAAGGAGGAGCCGCAGGGTGGAAGGCTACAAGAAACCCAGAACCCAAGATGGCCGCCAGCACATGTCAAACGAAGGAGAGCAGCAAGCAGGTAAGACCATGACACACAGCTCCTGCACACTCCGGTCACGGCGGTCACATGACCGCCGGGCCAGAACAGGAAGCGCACAGCGCTTCCTTCTCTGCAGACACAGCAGAGCGCTGTGTCTGCAGCGATCCGGAAGGCAGGGACACCTGGGCACTGTTCCTGCCTTGTCTTAGGGTTACCCTGCTGTCACTGACAGCGGGGAACCCGATCAGCAGCTGCACGATTAGTGTGCAGCTGCTATTTCTGAAAGGACGTTCTAAAACGTGCTTTCAGAAATAGACGTCCATCCATCCTATGGGCGGACGTAAAGCGGTTAAGGTTATTGGCAGGTCTAGCTGTATAAACAGCTATATTGGCAACCTAGGACAGGTCTTAGCTGGTCAGCTACACTCCCACCAAAATTACCTATAATTCTATGTTCTTAGTGGTAGGACTTGAACATGAATTTGAGGAATTTTATATCAGGTTCTCAACAAGAGTCTTTTATCACTCGCAAGTAGAACAACTACCTTCTGTATAGGACATTCCAACTTGAGTGGAGTAGTGAGACGTTTTACTCTTATGTCAAGTTTTGAGTCTCCTATTTTTAACAACACTCTTCTTACTAGTTTGTCTTCATCCTTTTGAACTTTTAGAACTTTGTCCAATTTCAATTGACTTCTAGGTACATTTTCTTTTTTTATTAACACTATGTCACTAACTTGGACATTTCTTCTGGGTGTTTGCCATTTACTTCTTAGCATAAGATTGGCTAAGCACTCTTTCCTCCATCTATTCCAAAACTGTTCCAAAAATAGATATTGAACTCTTCCTTATCTCCTTTTAGCATATAAATTCTCTTCTGTGAACTTGCCATGTGGTGGCTGTATGTAATCAGACTTCAGGTGAAGTATATGGTTGGGAGTTAAAGGGTCCAAACTTGTCAGACCGTTGATATTATCAACTGTAAGTGGATGACTGTTAACAATAGACATTACTTCATAGAACAGGGTCCTAAGTGAAGCATCATCCATTCTTCCGGCGTTCTTTTTCAACACTGAACTACACATTTCTTACAGTTCTGATTTGTCTTTCCCAAACTCCTCCTGTATGGCTTGCATGTGAAGCATTCATATGAAAATCACTCTGTTTCTCTAACAAATACTCAGTTACTTTTTCTTTATCGATCTCTTTTAGAGATTTCTTCAATTCATTCTTTGCTCCAACAAAATTTAAACCTTGGTCAGATCTAAGCTCTCTGACAGTTCCTCTAATGGCTATGAAACATCTCAAGGTGTCGATGAATGTGTCAGTTGACATATCCTCTAACATTTCCAGGTGAATTGCTCTGAAGCTCAGACATTAAATATTAGTCCATATCTCTTGTACTCCTTGCAGTTCTGTTGGTGATGAATGGGCCAAAAGAATCCATTCCGCTATAAAGAAATGGTGGTGATGGGTTTACACGATCTGCCGGTAAATCTGCCATTCTTTGTTCTTCGGTAGGTCTACGTGCCTTTCTGCAGACTACACATATATTTATATACTTTGCTTCCTTTCACAATCCAGTAACCACCTTCTCTCAAACAGCTTTGGGTAAAGCTTCTTCCTTGATGCAAGGATTTGTTGTGGTAGTGATCAATAATCAATCTTGTGAAGGTAGAGTTTTTGGGTAGAATTGCTGAATGCTTCACTCTGCTAGGTAACGATACATTTTCCAGTCTCCCTCCCACCTTCAGTATACCATCCTGCAGAACAAGATTAAGCTTGTACAATGGGTGGTTGTTTGGAAGCCTTTTAGTTTCTTGACTAAGTCTCTTCAACTCTTCACTGTAGAATCTCTGTTGAATGAGTCTTATGACTGTTTCTTCAGCTTTCATTCTTTCTTCTACATTCAACAATTCCTTCTTTCTGATTCCCTTTGCCAAATGTTAAATTTGAGCTACTACATTTATGATCATATTCCATTTTGAACATCTGGCTAGTCTTTCAAGTATGTCATCTTGACACTTGCCAGCATGCTTAATGTTTGTTACAACTTTTACTTCTGGATCACCAATAGACAATTCTGTGTAACCTTACTGGGCGTGATTTCCTTTTTCCCAAGGAACTCTGTGCCTGTGAACCAATTAGAATTTTTCAATTCTGTTACATTCAGGGCCTCTTAAAGCATGATCTGCTGGGTTATGCTTTGTGTCAATGGGATGCCAATGTGATGCCAGTGTTCCGGATTTGTTATTTCCTGAATTTTCTCAACTCTGTTTGGCGACAAAGATATGGAATCTTCGAGCTTTGTTTGTATGTATCCCAGGACAACTTGTAAGTCTGTCCAAAAATATCTACTTTCAATTCCAATTCTTCTCTCAGAAACTTGCATACTGATGCTGAAACTATGGCTGCTGTCAGTTCAAGTCTTGGTATTGTCTGAATACTGGTATGTCACAATTATAAAATATAGAAACTCTCTGTAACGCTGTTATGGTACTTATCGGCGCTGAGATCCACCGTGTGATGTGGGTGAAGTTCACTGAAATATCCAAAATAAAATGAAGGAGTTTGCGCTGCCAGAAATTGTCAAGTCCAATCAGGAATCGGTTCTCTAGGTCAAGAGTTCCTCACAATGCAACCGCACAATCAGAATCCAGATGTAGGACGCTCTTTCAAACGCCCAAATCTTTACCGGGGAGGGAAGTATAGAATAAGCACATAACACCTATACTTGTACCTCCCTGCCGAGATCGCCCTGTAATTGGGGGGCGTAGAATTCACATCCACCATTACAAGGCGATCTCGTAAATGCTAGGGCAAGATTTCTGTTATTTGGCAGACAAGGTCGTTCTCTTAAAGGTAAGGGCATTTCAAGATGACCTTGTTGATTCTGCTGAATACTTTCTTCTAGAGTGTGTACTAACTTTATGTCTTCTTGGGATACACTCTTTTTTTTAGAACTTATGTCTGCAAAGTCGATTCAAGGATCTTGATTACTTTGCCGGACTTACAGTTGTAACTCTGGACAGATATTCGATGACACAATCCTGTCACCTGTCTTGAGTTTGCGATCTGCTGTTTTCCTCCAACAACACCCCATCCTTGATCAGTTTGAACAGCGTAGGGTTCACCCTTTCCTCCTGTGATTACCTTTTGTGGTACCAAGGCTTCGGGATAATCGCAGCCTATCAACAGTCCAACACCAAACTCCTTCAGCGGGGACATTTCATTAGATATGACAGATAGGTGCTTCCATTTATTGGCTGTTTCACAGGTAGGTATGCAATCTCGATCTAGAGGTATATTATCTTTTGTATAAGCTGGAGGTAATGTGAAGTTTGATCTTTGACTGTTCACTAATGTGTCTCTCCCCATCATTGTGGCGAGTTTGAGCTTTACTGGTTCTGTAGCCATTTGTAATTTCTTGCAGATTTCTTGATCAATGAAGGTGACGTCACTCTGGGCATCCAGTAGCACATAGGCGTATACCTTCTTGGTCCTCCTTTTAGAATTTAAAATACAAACTGGTACAACCATTGATGTGCCGTTGCTTTCTCCTTCACTCACTCTGCAAGAGAATACTGATACTTTTTTCCTTCCTCAGTATCTTAAGGTATTGAGGATTTATCTTTCTTTGGACGTTCTTCATGTAGTGGTGTAGGATGGCGTCCTTTGCAAATGCTGTATGTGGCCTTTTTCTTACACTCCTTAGTTACACATGGCCTTTTCTTAGACAACCGAAACACAGTTGGTTCTCAAGTACAAATCTTTTCTTTTAATCTGGAGACTTCTCCTTCAATTGTTGGCACTTGTGTATGGAGTGGTTCTCTCCACAGAACATGCAATTTGAGGTAGTATGAAGATTTGTCCGTTCTGTCTCTCTACTGATCCCAGTAGTGACTTTGAACTTGCTATCGTGAGTATCTGGACCTTTAGCTGCTGCGTTGGTTGAAAAGCAAGTTGCTCTTCGACGTCTTATCTCTCTTACAGGCCTTTCTTCTAAGGATTTTAAGATGTAAGATGATGTTACTGGATTACATGCTATCCGTGCTTCCTTATTGACGAACTCAGAGAACTCTTTAAAACTTGGGAAGTTCTTGCCTAGATCTAACTGTTCAGTCACATAGCGATTCCATCTAGAAGCCACTTCTTCAGGTATCTTGGCTAGCATCCTGTGGTTTTCTAGATAATTGTTCAGTACTTCTAGTCCTTGAACATGTGGGATAGTACTGGAGCTCCACTGGACCATGGAAGTCAAGTGAGCGTGTGGACATAAGGCGCAGGATCACAACCAGATGTTGAATGTCATAAAGTTTATTGGAAGACAATGCGTTTCGGGGTTCTACGGACCATTTTATCAAGTCTGTGAGGCTACAGTCCGTTCGCTGCCGGCACGTGGGACGTCTGCTTCACTATGCGCTCACAGCTCGCGCTGGTAGCAGAGATTTAAAGGTACGGGATGGGCAATGGTGACATAGGGGTGACTTAATATGGTGGATTTGGTGATCTCTGTAATGGGGACACCCCTATGCTCGGTTTTCCTTCCTTTGAGGGATATCTGGCTTTTACTGTGTTGAAGACCCATAACTGGGGCTCCACAATTATTTTGCATATTACTGTTTCCTTGGTAGCTTTGCACTTTAGATTGCTGTGTCGAGACTCTTAAATGAGGCTCCACAGTGTTTTCTGTAGCTGGTATCTCTAAGATCAGCCATTGTTTTGTTTCAGTAGTCTCTAAGGCATTGCTCCCAGTGAGCCAGAATCCTACTCCACACTTATGAGGGGCAACACCCCGAAACAGCTGTCTGTGGATGGATAACTGGCTTAGGTCTTCCCTATCACATCCTTAAAGCTTGTAAAAGTGCGGGATCTTGACATAGGGGCCACTTAATATGGTGGATTTGGTGATCTCTGTAATGGGGACACCCCTTTGCTCGGTTTTCCTTCCTTTGAGGGATATCTGGCTTTCACTGTGTTGAAGACCCATAACTGGGGCTCCACAATTATTTTGCATATTACTGTTTCCTAGGGAGCTTTGCACTTTGTATTGCTGTGTCGAGACTCTTAAATCAGGCTCCACAGTGTCTTCTGTAGCTGGTCTCCCTAAGATCAGCCATTATTTTATTTGAGTAGTCTCTAAGGCATTGCTCCCAGTTAGCCAGAATCCTACTCCACACTGATGAGAGACAACACACTGAAACAGCTGTCTGTGGATGGATAACTGGCTTAGTTCTTCCCCGTCACATCCTTAAAGCTTGTGAAAGTGCGGGTTCTTGACATAGGGGCCACTTAATAGGGTGGATTTTGTGATCTCTGTAATGGGGACACCCCTATGCTCGGTTTTCCTTCCTTTGAGGGATATCTGGCTTTCACTGTGTTGAAGACCCATAACTGGTGCTCCACAATTATTTTACATGTTACTGTTTCCCACGGAGCTTTGCACTTTGGATTGCTGTGTCGAGACTCTTAAATGAGGCTCAACAGTGTTTTCTGTAGCTGGTCTCCCTAAGATCAGCCATTGTTTTGTTTGAGCAGTCTCCAAGGCATTGCTCCCGGTTAGCCAGAATCCTACTCCACACTGATGAGTAGCAACACCCTGAAACAGCTGTCTGTGGTTGGATAACTGGCTTAGATCTTCCCTGTCACATCCTTAAAGCTTGTAAAAGTGCGGGATCTTGACATAGGGGCCACTTAATATGGTGGATTCGGTGATCTCTGTAATGGGGACACCCCTATGCTCGGTTTTTCTTCCTTTGAGGGATATCTGGCTTTCAATGTGTTGAAGACCCATAACTGGGACTCCACAATTACTTTGCATATTTTTGTTTCCCAGGGAGCTTTGCACTTTGGATTGATGTGTTGAGACTCTTAAATGAGACTCCACAGTGTTTTCTGTAGCTGGTCTCCCTAAGATCAGCCGTTGTTTTGTTTGAGTAGTCTCCAAGGCATTGCTCCCGGTTAGCCAGAATCCTACTCCACTCTTAATCTCCTCATTGTCTTCTATCCATCCACGTTGAACAGATGGAATAAAACTTCCATGGGTACTACCTTCTGTAGCGAAGGCAACCGTCTCCTGCTCCTCCTCCTTAACTTCATCCAATTTGCACTGAGAAGATGAACTGAGGGTGGTCTGGCTATCACTATGTGTACTGTCTTCCCCCATTTCCACTTCTTCCACATGCAAAGCGTCTGCCTTAATTGTGAGCAGAGAGCGTTTGAGTAGACACAGAAGTGGGATGGTTACGCTGATAATAGCGTTATCGCCGCTCACCATCTGTGTTGATTTCTCAAAGTTGCATAAAACCTCACAGAGGTCAGACATCAATGCCCACTCGTCGCTTGTGAAGAGCGGAAGCTGACTGGAAAGGCAACGACCATGTTGCAGCTGGTATTCCACTACTGCCCTCTGCTGCTCACAAAGCCTGGCTAACATGTGGAAGGTTGAGTTCCAGCGCGTGCTCACATCGCACAACAGTTGGTGAGTTGGTAATTGCAAGTGTAGTGTCCCACTAGGTAAGGGTGGGCACTACACAAAGGGGTTAATGTGTTTTTACATGTATGATTTCCCTGTGTTAACTGGGTGTCAGGCCTGTCCGGGTGCAGTTTAGCCTCACAGGCGTTAGAGGGAGCTAGAGAGTCCTAGTTATATATAGGACGGCCCAGCCAGGGGAGAGTTAGTGTATTCCAGGGGACTAGAGGAGTCACTTAGTCAACCTGAAGCTCCTGAGGCTAAGGATAGCTCAGTTGAGATACCCCAGTAGTAGGACAGCACCTCCTGGGAGAAACCTGCAGCCACCCTGCAAAGCCAGCAGTGAAGACAGCTAGGAAAAGAAGGTATTGTAACCTTAAGCAAGTGCCGATACTAGAGGAAGGATTTTATACCAAGGATTTAAGCCAGCACTTAGGCATCCGGGCCTTGGGATCCAGCCAGCTAGAATAGCTGTGGGGATAGAGCAGCATTGCACTGCAAAGCATTAACTGTTTGCCCTCCAAGTATCTTGGAAGATTGAAACCTGCTGTGAAGTAAACCACCTGTGCATCTTGTATTGTAAAGGACTGCATTATATATATATATTATAAAAAGTTGGACTGTTTCACCAAGTAAAGCAACATTTGGTTTACCAACTGCGTACTCTATTAATCCTCCTACAAATCGGTGTGCCACCGTTACAGGCACTGGCATCACGATCCTTAAAGGGACCTTTCCTAATGCACTCAAAACACCTACAACATCCAGGGCACCCCACACACCATCAGGCCTGGTCCCTATCTACAGAGTGTGCCCCAGAGGAACTAGTGTCTGCCTCTCCTTTCACTGTTGCATGCCTGCCCAGGGTTCTCCTCAGAAAAGTGAGTAACCCTCGATTGCCCATACCGTGACCTCACTGTCGCTATACCCTGCAGGTCTGGCGTGCTGCACAAGCGCTGCTGCAGAGTTGCCAGACCGGCGGAAGCTGTTGATGACTTGCGGAAATGGGCACACACACGGCGCACTTTCACCAGTAGCTCAGGCAAATTGGGGTAGGTTTTGAGAAACGGCTGAACCACTAAGTTGAACACGTGGGCTAGGCATGGTATGTGTGTGAGCTTGCCGAGCTCCAAATCCGCCACCAAATTACGGCCATTATCAGACACAACCATGCCACATCTCAGTCTGGTCCCTTACCCCTGCCACAGCTCTGCAGTGGTGTGCTGTTTGTCACCTAAGCAGATCAGTTTAAGCATGGCCTTTTGTCGCTTCCCCACTGCAGTGCTACACTGCTTCCAGCTACTGACTGATGTCTGACTGGTGCTGCAAGATGATAATTTAGAGGTGGAAGTGGATGAGGAGGCAGAGGAGGAGAAGGCGGGGTTGCAGTCACTAACGTAGTTGGCGGTGGAAACCCTGATGGAAGTAGAGCCCGCAATCCTTGGCGTCAGTAGCACCTGTGCCATCCTAGGGTACGATTCGATCCCGGCCTCCACAACGTTCACCCAGTGTGCCATCAGGGAAATGTAGCGGCCCTGGCCAAAAGCACTTTTCCTTGTGTCAGTCGTTAAGTGGACCTTCCCAATAACTGCTTTGGTCAGGGCACGGGTGAGGTCAAGGGACACATGCTGGTGTAAGGCTGGGACTGCACACGGTGAAAAATATTGGCGGCTGGGGACAGAGTGCCGCGGGACAGCCACCGCCATCAGGCTGCGGAAAGCCTCAGTGTCCAGAATACTAATTGGCAACATTTCCAGGGCCAGTAATTTGGAAAGGTGGGCATTTAGTGATATGGTCTGTGGGTGGGTGGCTGGGTATTTGTGCTTTTGTTCAAAGGCCTGGTGTATAGACACCTGTAGGTTGCTCTGGGACACAGAAGTGGATGTGCTAGCTGATGGTGTTTGCGAAGGTCCAGGTGAATGGCGGGAGGCATCCGGGCCTGCGTCTTGGACAGGGGATTGGCCAGCACGTAACACAGGGGAAGAGGAGGCAGTGGTGTGAACCGCAGACACTGATTGTGGACCCAGGCGTTCGGCCCACCTATTAGTGTGCTTTGACGCCATGTGACAAATCATGCTGGTGGTGGTGAGGGTGCTAGTGTTCACGCCCCTGCTCATTTTGGTACGACACAGGTTGCAAATGACAATTCTTTTATCGTCCGCACTTTCCTCAAAAAAGCGCCAGACTGCGGAACACCTACCCCTTGGCAAGGGAGATTGCCGTAAGGGGGTGCTCCGGGGAACAGTTGTCGGCCTGTTTGGTGTGGCCTACATTCTTTCTTTTGCCACCCCACTGCCTCTTCCAGCCTGTTGCGGAAGGGGGTGCTCCGGGGAACAGTAGTGGGCCTGTTTGGTGTGGGCTGCCTTCTCCCTTTTGCCACCCCACTGCCTCTTCCAGCAGCAGCGGATAACTCCCCCTCTGTACTGCTGTCCTCACTCGGCTTGCCATCTTCCCAGGTTGGGTCAGTGACTTCCTCTTCCACTTCCTTACTCTGGTCATCCTGACTTGTTGACCTAACAACAACCTCAGTTGTTGACAACTGTGTCTCATCCTCATCATGAACCTCTTGAGACACTAATTTCGGTTGACTTATTGGCAACTACAGTCAGGTTCATAAATATTGGGACATTGACACAATTCAAAAAAATGTTGCCTCTATACAACACCACAATGGATTTGAAATGAAACGAACAAGATGTGCTTTAACTGCAGACTGTCAGCTTTAATTTGAGGGTATTTACATCCAAATCAGGTGAACGGTGTAGGAATTACAACAGTTTGCATATGTGCCTCCCACTTGTTAAGGGACCAAAAGTAATGGGACAGAATAATCATAAATCAAACTTTAACGTTTTAATACTTGGTTGCAAATCCTTTGCAGTCAATTGCAGCCTGAAGTCTGGAACGCATAGACATAACCAGACACTGGGTTTCATCCCTGGTGATGCTCTGCCAGGCCTCTACTGCAACTATCTTCAGTTCCTGCTTGTTCTTGGGGAATTTTCCCTTTAGTTTTGTCTTCAGCAAGTGAAATGCATGCTCAATCGGATTCAGGTCAGGTGATTGACTTGGCCATTGCATAACATTCCGCTTCTTTCCCTTAAAAAACTCTTTGGTGCTTTTGCAGTATGCTTTGGGTCAATGTCCATCTGCACTGTGAAGCGCCATCTAAGGAGTTCTGAAGCATTTGGCTGAATATGAGCAGATAATATTGCCCAAAACACTTCAGAATTCATCCTGCTGCTTTTGTCAGCAGTCACATCATTAATAAATACAAGAGAACCAGTTCCATTGGCAGCCATACATGCCCACGTCATGACACTACCACCACCATGCTTCATTGATGAGGTGGCATGCTTAGGATCATGAGCAGTTTTCCTTCTCCATACTCTTCTCTTCCTATCACTCTGGTACAAGTTAATCTTGGTCTCTGTCCATAGGATGTTGTTCCAGAACTGTGAAGGCTTTTTTAGATGTTGTTTGGCAAACTCTAATCTGGCCTTCCTGTTTTTGAAGGCTTACCAATGGTTTACATCTTGTGGTGAACCCTCTGTATTTGCTCTGGTGAAATCTTCTCTTGATTGTTGACTTTGACACACATACACCTACCTCCTGGAGAGTGTTCTTGATCTGGCCAACTGTTGTGAAGGGCGTTTTCTTCACCAGGGAATGAATTCTTCATCCACCACAGTTGTTTTCCGTGGTCATCCGGGTCTTTTGGTGTTGCTGAGCTCACTGGTGCGTTCCTTCTTTTTAGGAATGTTCCAAACAGTTGTTTTGGCCACGCCTAATGTTGTTGCTATCTCTCTGATGGGTTTGTTTTGTTTTTTTCAGCCTAATGATGGCTTGCTTCACTGATAGTGACAGCTCTTTGGATCTCATCTTGAGAGTTGACAGCAACAGATTCCAAATGCAAATAGCACACTTGAAATGAACTCTGGACCTTTTATTTGCTCATTGTAATTGGGATCATGAGGGAATAACACACACCTGGCCATGGAACAGCTGAGAAGCCAATTGCCCCATTACTTTTGGTCCCATAACAAGTGGAAGGCACATATTCAAACTGTTGTAATTCCTACACCGTTCACCTGATTTGGATGTAAATACCCTCAAATTAAAGCTGACAGTCTGCAGTTGAAGCACATCTTGTTTGTTTCATTTCAAATCTATTGTGGTGGTGTATATAGCCAGAAATGTTAGAATTGTGTTGATGTCCCAATATTTATGGACCTGACTGTATGTCTCATCATCATCATCCACCTTGTGAAACACTAATTGCCGTTCCCCACCGCCATCTTCTTCTGACTGTTGATGCTCCAGAGTTTGGGAATCTGGGCACAAGATCTCCTCATATCCCTCTTCAAGCGGGCTTGGCGAGAGGCCCAAATTAACCGCCTCCAGACCGCCTAACGCAGGATCGTGTTCCGGAGGCGGCTCACTCAGGCAGAGTCACTCATATACGCGTCATCTCGCGAGACGCGAGATTTCCTGTGAACGCGCGCACACAGGCGCGCGTGTTCACAGGAACTGCAGGTAAGCGAGTGGATCTACAGCCTGCCAGCGGCGACCGTTTGCTGGCAGGCTGTAGATGCAATTTTTTAACCCCTAACAGGTATATTAGACGCTGTTTTGATAACAGCGTCTAATATACCTGCTACCTGGTCCTCCGGTGGTCCCTTTTGCTTGGATCGACCACCAGAGGACACAGGCAGCTCTGTAATAAGTAGCACCAAGCACCACACTACACTACACCCCCCGTCACTTATTAACCCCTTATTAACCCCTGATCACCCCATATAGACTCCCTGATCACCCCCCTGTCATTGATCACAACCCTGTCATTGATCCCCCCCTGTAAGACTCCATTCAAACGTCCGTATGTGTTTTACGGATCCACGGATCCATGGATCGGATCCGCAAAACACATTCGGACGTCTGAATGGAGCCTTACAAGGGAGTGATCAATGGCAGGGGGGTGATCACCCCATATAGACTCCCTGATCACCCCCCTGTCATTGATCACCCCCCTGTAAGGCTCCATTCAGACGTCCGTATGTGTTTTACGGATCCATGGATCGGATCCGCAAAACACATACGGACGTCTGAATGGAGCCTTACAGGGGGGTGATCAATGACAGGGGGGTGATCACCCCACATAGACTCCCTGATCACCCCCCTGTCATTGATCACCCCCCTGTAAGGCTCCATTCAGAGGTCCGTATGTGTTTTGCGGATCCGATCCATGGATCCGTGGATCCGCAAAACACATACGGACCTCTGAGAAATATCTCTCTAAAAGACAACTTTTGCCATTTTTTTATACAAAGTTGTCATTTGACAGAGATATTTATCTCACCCAGCATGGGTATATGTAAAAATACACCCCAAAACACATTGCCCTACTTCTCCTGAGTACGGCGATACCACATGTGTGACACTTTTTTGCAGCCTAGGTGGGCAAAGGGGCCCACATTCCAAAGAGCACCTTTAGGATTTCACAGGGCATTTTTACACATTTTGATTTCAAACTACTTCTCACGGATTAGGGCCCCTAAAATGCCAGGGCAGTATAACTACCACACAAGTGACCCCATTTTCGAAAGAAGACACCCCAAGGTATTTCGTGATGGGCATAGCGAGTTCATGGAAGTTTATATTTTTTGTCACAAGGAATATGAGACTTTGTAAGGAAAAAAATAAATAGCCTCCATCTCATCCATCGGCCTTATTCTCGCGCCTGCGCCGTGTGCGTCTGTATTCGGCGCAGGCGCAGTGACTGTCTGATCGGCCTGGCGTCGTCTGTTCGGGAGCTGTCAGACAGTCAATGCGCCTGCGCCGAATACAGACGCACACGGCGCAGGCGCGAGAATAAGGCCGATGGATGAGATGGAGGATGGCAATTTAGAGATGGGCGGGCTGGAGGGACGAGCGGGGCGGAATACAGGGTGAGTAGACAGAGCCTCTAGGTGCTGAAAAGAAGCCCCCATAGCACCTAGAGGCTTATTTGCATACCAATAAAAGTTGGTTTTTTAGTGTAACAGCTGCACACAAAAGGTCTTAGAATAGCATGGTTAGGTAGATCAGACACTAGCGGATCGCTAGTGTCTGACAGCTAATTAGGTCCAAATGAGGTGGTAGAAACCCTTTAACCTCTTAAGGACATAGGGCGTACAGGTACACCCTTGTGCCCTGGTACTTAAGGACACAGGGCGTACATGTACGCCCTGTGTATTTTCGATCACTGCCGTGCGGCTGGCAGTGATCGGAACCCGGTGCCTGCTCAAATCATTTAGCAGGCACCTTGGCTAAATGCGCGGGGGGGTCCCGTGACCCCCCCATGTCGGCGATCGCGGCAAACTGCAGGTCAATTCAGACCTGCGGTTTGCTGCAATTTCTGCATTTTCTGATCCCCGCGGTCCCTGACCGCTGGGATCAGAAACTTTATATGCCTAAACCAACGTTTTATTCACCCCCCCTGCATCCCCGAATGATTTTATGGAGGCGGGAGGTGCAGGGGGAGGGTTGCGGGCGGTGTGGGCGGTGCGGGAGGCGGGCGGTGCGGCAGGCGGGATCGCGATCCCCCGCCCGCCTCCCCTTGTATAATCGTTGGCTTCTAGTGGGTATACCAGGGTGCCAGCACATTGCTAGCACCCTGGTATAAACGGCTGACATCTGCGATGCGATGTCAGCCGTTTAACCCTTTCCATACAGCGGTCCGTACGGACCGCTGTATGGAAAAAGTTAACAGCGCAGGGAGCTCCCTCCCTCTCCCATCGGGGGGCTGCTGTGCCTTTGCAGCCCCCCGATGGGGAGGGAGAGAGCCCACAGAGAGCCCCCCGACAGATCCCCCTCCTTACCCTTCCCCGTCTGCGCAGTTCTGACCAGTACTGAGCAGACGGGGAAGGTTCCCATGGCAACAGGACGCCTGAGACGGCGTCCTGCTGTCCATGGTGCTGAACAGATCTCTGCTAAAAGGCAGAGATCTGTTCAGACAAAGTGTAAAATACAGTACAGTACAATATATATTGTACTGTACTGTATTATACAGACATCAGACCCACTGGATCTTCAAGAACCAAGTGGGTCTGGGTCAAAAAAAAGTGAATAAAAGTAAAAAAAAAGTAAAAATCAAAAAACACATTTATCACTGATTAAAAATGAAAAAAATAAAATTCCCTACACATGTTTGGTATCGCCGCGTCCGTAACGACCTGATCTATAAAACGGTCATGTTACTTTACCCGAACGGTGAACGCCATAAAAAAAAAAAAAAAAAACTATGATGAAATTTAAATTTTGCCCACCTTACTTCCCAAAAAAGGTAATAAAAGTGATCAAAAAAGTCGCATGTACGCCAAAATTGTAACAATCAAACCGTCATCTCATCCGGCAAAAATCATACCCTAACCAATATAATCGCCCAAAAACTGAAAAAACTATGGCTCTTAGACTGAGGAAACACTAAAACATGATTTTTTTGGTTTCAAAAATGAAATCATTGTGTAAAACTTACATAAATAAAAAAAAAGTATACATATTAGATATCGCCGTGTCCGTATCGACCGGCTCTATAAAAATATCACATGATCTAACCCCTCAGATGACCACCGTAAAAAAATAAAAATAAAAACGGTGTAAAAAGAGCAATTTTTTGTCATCTTACGTCACATAAAGTGTAATAGCAAGCAATCAAAAAGTCATATGCACCCCAAAATAGATGCCAATCAAACCGTTATCTCATCCCGCAAAAAATGAGACCCTACTTAAGATAATCGCCCAAAAACTGAAAAAACTATGGCTCTTTGACTATGGAGACACTAAAACATTTTTTTTGTTTTAAAAATGAAATCATTGTGTAAAACTTACATAAATAAAAAAAATTGTATACATATTAGGTATCGCCGCGTCCGTGACAACCTGCTCTATAAAATTACCACATGATCTAACCTGTCAGATGAATGTTGTAAATAACAAAAAAAAAAAACGGTGCCAAAAAAGCTATTTCTTGTTACCTTGCCGCACAAAAAGTGTAATATAGAGCAACCAAAAATCATATGTACCCTAAACTAGTACCAACAAAACTGCCAACCTATCCCGTAGTTTCTAAAATGGGGTCACTTTTTTGGAGTTTCTACTCTAGGGGTGCATCAGGGGGGCTTCAAATGGGACATGGTGTCAAAAAAAACAGTCCAACAAAACCTGCCTTCCAAAAACCGTATGGCATTCCTTTCCTTCTGCGCCCTGCCGTGTGCCCGTACAGCTGTTTTACGACCACATATGGGGTGTTTCTGTAAACTACAGAATTAGGGCCATAAATAATGAGTTTTGTTTGGCTGTTAACCCTTGCTTTGTAACTGGAAAAAAAATATTAAAATGGAAAATCTGCCAAAAATGTGAAATTTTGAAATTGTATCTCTATTTTCCATTAAATCTTGTGCAACACCTAAAGGGTTAACAAAGTTTGTAAAATCAGTTTTGAATACCTTGAGGGGTGTAGTTTCTTAGATGGGGTCACTTTTATGGAGTTTATAATCTAGGGGTGCATCAGGGGGGCTTCAAATGGCACATGGTGTCAAAAAAACAGTCCAGCAAAATCAGCCCTCCAAAAACCAAACGGCGCACCTTTCCCTCTACGCCCCGCTGTGTGGCCGTACAGTAGTTTACGGCCACATATGGGGTGTTTCTGTAAACAGCAGAGTCAGGGCAATAAAGATACAGTCTTGTTTGGCTGTTAACCCTTGCTTTTTTAGTGGAAAAAATGGGTTAAAATGGAAAATTAGGCAAAAAAATTAAATTCTCAAATTTCATCGCCATTTGCCAATAACTCTTGTGCAACACCTAAAGGGTTAACGGCGTATGTAAAATCAGTTTTGAATACCTTGAGGGGTGTAGTTTCTTAGATGGGGTCACTTTTAGGGAGTTTCTCCTCTAGGGGTGCATCAGGGGGGCTTCAAATGGGACATGGTGTAAATAAACCAGTCCATAAAAATCAGCCTTCCAAAAACCAAACGGCGCACCTTTCACTCTACGCCCCGCTGTGTGGCCGTACAGTAGTTTACGGCCACATATTGGGTGTTTCTGTAAACGGCAGAGTCAGGGCAATAAAGATACAGTCTTGTTTGGCTGCTAACCCTTGCTTTGTTAGTGGAAAAAATGGGTTAAAATGAAAAATTAGACAAAAAAATGAAATTCTCAAATTTCCTCCCCATTTGCCAATAACTCTTGTGCAACACCTAAAGGGTTAACAACGTATGCAAAATCAGTTTTGAATACCTTGAGGGGTGTAGTTTCTTAGATGGGGTCATTTTTGGGTGGTTTCTATTATGTAAGCCTCGCAAAGTGACTTGAGACCTGAACTGGTCCCTAAAAATTGAGTTTTTGTAAATTTCTGAAAAATTTCAAGATTTGCTTCTAAACTTCTAAGCCTTCTAACATCCCCAAAAAATAAAATATCATTCCCAAAACAATTCAAACATGAAGTAGACATATGGGGAATGTAAAGTCATCACAATTTTTGGGGGTATTACTATGTATTACAGAAGTAGAGAAACTGAAACTTTGAAATTTGCTAATTTTTCCAAATTTTTGTTAAATTAGGTATTTTTTGGTGCAAAAAAAAAAAATTTTTTTACTTCATTTTACCAGTGTCATGAAGTACAATATGTGATGAAAAAACAATCTCAGAACGGCCTGGATAAGTCAAAGCGTTTTAAAGTTATCAGCACTTAAAGGGACTACGGTCAGATTTGCAAAAAATGGTGTAAAAAGGCTGTGTCCTTAAGGGGTTAAGGGGGTTTAAGCTAAGAGGGCTGAGGTGGTTAAAGGGGTTGTCCGAGTTATGAAAAAAAAAATATATAGCACTGAAAATCTGATGGGCAGCAATATATAACTAAGCTAAGCAAGTTTTACGCAAAAAAAAAATATATTTCCTTATTTCCCTGGTTCTTTTCTGGCCCTTTGTTTACATGCAATAAAAACAATCTCTGTCCCTCCCCGTGCTCTGCTAAGGGAGTGGATACAAGAGCTGCCCAGAGTGACATGTCTGCCTGCTGGGAGAATCAGCAGCATCTTGTATGTGTAGGACTAGAAGTCCCAGCTGTATAATGACACTGCTAAGAGAGTGGATACAAGAGCTGCCCTGAGTGCTTGGAGAATCAGCAGCATGTTGTATGTGTAGAACTACAAGTCCCAGCTGTACAATGACACTGCTAAGGGAGTGAATACAAGTGCTGCCCTGAGTGACATGTCTGCTTGCTGGGAGACTCAGCAGCATGTTGTATGTGTAGGACTACAAGTCCCAGCTGTATAATGACACTGCTAAGGGAGTGAATACAAGTGCTGCCCTGAGTGACATGTCTGCCTTTTGGGAGACTCAACAGCAACTTGTAAGTGTAGAACTACAAGTCCCACCTGTATAATGACACTGCTAATACACACAGGATCTTCCCCCTACCTTCTTGTGCAATGCTCTCTCTAGTCTGTCAGCTCCTGTGCCCAGAATTGTCACTTCTGCAGCTAGCCAGTCTGTGCAGCTGAAGGGGTTAAGAATCCCAGGAGAGAGCAGGAAGTGAAGGGGGGCGAGGCCAGCACAGTGAAGTCTCGTTTACAGGCTTGTAAACGAACTTTATCAGAGCAGGGAGAGAAGCTGACATCACAGGTCATGTGACCCTCAGTGAAATCTGAGAAACCAGCCACTGGAGATAAAGTGAGTAAATTGGAAAGCGGTTATATTTGCCTAGTTAGGAACATAGAAAGAATAAAAAAATAACTCGGGCAACCCCTTTAATACAGGTCCTTCTCAAAAAATAACCATATTGTGATAAAGTTCATTATTTTCTGTAATGTACTGATAAACATTAGACTTTCATATATTTTAGATTCATTACACACAACTGAAGTAGTTCAAGCCTTTTCTTGTTTTAATATTGATGATTTTGGCATACAGCTCATAAAAACCCCAAATTCCTATCTCAAAAAATTAGCATATTTCATCCGACCAATATAAGAAAAGTGTTTTTAATACAAAAAAAGTCAACCTTCAAATAATTAAGTTCAGTTATGCACTCAATACTTGGTCGGGAATCCTTTTGCAGAAATGACTGCTTCAATGCGGCGTGGCATGGAGGCAATCAGCCTGTGGCACTGCTGAGGTGTTATGGAGGCCCAGGATGCTTCGATAGCGGCCTTAAGCTCATCCAGAGTGTTGGGTCTTGCGTCTCTCAACTTTCTCTTCCCAATATCCCACAGATTCTCTATGGGGTTCAGGTCAGGAGAGTTGGCAGGCCAATTGAGCACAGTAATACCATGGTCAGTAAACCATTTACCAGTGGTTTTGGCACTGTGAGCAGGTGCCAGGTCGTGCTGAAAAATGAAATCTTCATCTCCATAAAGCTTTTCAGCAGATGGAAGCATGAAGTGCTCCAAAATCTCCTGATAGCTAGCTGCATTGACCCTGCCCTTGATAAAACACAGTGGACCAACACCAGCAGCTGACATGGCACCCCAGACTATCACTGACTGTGGGTACTTGACACTGGACTTCAGGCATTTTGGCATTTCCCTCTCCCCAGTCTTCCTCCAGACTCTGGCACCTTGATTTCCGGATGACATGCAAAATTTGCTTTCATCCGAAAAAAGTACTTTGGACCACTGAGCAACAGTCCAGTGCTGCTTCTCTGTAGCCCAGGTCAGGCGCTTCTGCCGCTGTTTCTGGTTCAAAAGTGGCTTGACCTGGGGAATGCGGCACCTGTAGCCCATTTCCTGCACACGGCTGTACACGGTGGCTCTGGATGTTTCTACTCCAGACTCAGTCCACTGCTTCCGCAGGTCCCCCAAGGTCTGGAATCGGTCCTTCTCCACAATCTTCCTCAGGGTCCAGTCACCTCTTCTCGTTGTGCAGCGTTTTCTGCCACACTTTTTCCTTCCCACAGACTTCCCACTGAGGTACCTTGATACAGCACTCTGGGAACAGCCTATTCGTTCAGAAATTTCTTTCTGTGTCTTGCCCTCTTGCTTGAGGGTGTCAATGATGGCCTTCTAGACAGCAGTCAGGTCGGCAGTCTTACCCATGATTGCGGTTTTGAGTAATGAACCAGGCTGGGAGTTTTTAAAAGCCTCAGGAATCTTTTGCAGGTGTTTAGAGTTAATTAGTTGATTCAGATGATTAGGTTAATAGCTCGTTTAGAGAACCTTTTCATGATATGCTAATTTTTTGAGATAGGAATTTTGGGTTTTCATGAGCTGTATGCCAAAATCATCAATATTAAAACAAGAAAAGGCTTGAACTACTTCAGTTGTGTGTAATGAATCTAAAATATATGAAAGTCTAATGTTTATCAGTACATTACAGAAAATAATGAACTTTATCACAATATGCTAATTTTTGGAGAAGGACCTGTAATTATATATTGCAGAGTCCACGATACTCTCCTCAAACCATTCAATAATAAAAACAGAAATGTCACTAAATATGTAGCTGTAGGTTTGCGCTGCAGATCTCCAATGTGATGTGGGTAGATATCACAGAATCCGATAAATAAATAGCATAGAAGATCGCGCTGCTTTCAAACACCCCCTTCTTCCTCAGCAAGGGGTTAAAATGGAAAAGACACGAAGGCAGGGATCACCAGATTTCACACAATACTATCCCTCCTTTGGTCGACACTCCTGTAGATAATAAAACAGATGCAGCCATAGTGAAGTACTGACTACCACCATGCACAGAAATCCCCCCAACCTGGTTTTCGCTTACGCGCTTCTTCCAAAGGAGGGATACTATTGTGTGAAATCTGGTGATCCCTTCCTTTGTGTCTTTTCCATTTTAACCCCATGCTGAAGAAGGAGGTGGTGTTTGAAAGCAGCGCGATCTTCTATGCTATTTATTTATCATTCCCTTCAATGTCTAAAAATTATTTTCAAAGCAATGATAATGGTCAGACCGAATAGTACTCTCTGGTGCGCCATGAAAGCAACATTGAGAGGCCATTTCTTTAAACAAGCTTCTCATGACAAGAAGATTAGGGTACAGACTTTGCTTCAGATGCAAACTCAATTAGCTGAACTCCATCAACTAAACAAAAATAATTATTCCCCCAGCAGAGCAGAGGAGATTGCGTCAATACAATCTTGAATGCATGAGCTTAATGCTTATCAATATGATTTAATGTTGAGAAGACTTAAGCTTAACCATTATTGGCAGGGCAATAGGGGTGGAGCTTTGTTGGCTAGACAATTGAAGTCTCGCACGGCGCAGTCTAGAATCCCCTTTTTGTTTCGTTCAGACGGCTTGCGGGTGCTCGATCCGCAGGGCATTGCAGATGAGTTTGCCCTCTATTACGCCTCATTGGACAATCTTTCAACTGACTCATCTACCTCACAACCAACCTTACCCAACATTCAGGCGTTTTTAGACCATCTTAACTTACCTAAAATAACGGAAGCCCAGGGAGATATAATATCTTCTATAATATCTTCAGCATTTTCCCAACAAGAGATTTCATTAGCGATCAAAACCATGAAACTTGGTAAATCCCCAGGCCCGGATGGCCTCACCAATGAGTTTTATAAAATTCATGGTGAGTTGTTAGCTCCATACTTAGCCAGAGTTTACAATGAAGCAGCCTCATCTGGGACCTTTCCCAAAGAGATGTTAAATGCTTTGATTGTGACCCTCCCGAAACCGGGGAAATCCCAAGATGCCCCTCCTAATTTTAGACCAATATCACTCTTAAACGCTGATTTAAAAGTTTACGCAAAGATCATAGCGACACGATTATCCAACATTCTCCTGACATTGATAGACGCGGATCAAGTTGGATTTGTGAAACAAAGTCAAACAGTGGACGGCACACGTCGCTTCTTCAACATGTCGGTGGTGGCTGAAGATCGTACGCCTTCTCTGCTCCTATCACTGGATGCCGAAAAGGAGTTTGACCGGATTCACTGGGGTTATCTTGAGGCGGTTCTTTGAAAATTTGGGCTTCCCTTTTATATATATATATATATTGGGCAGACTAGATGGGCCAAATGGTTCTTATCTGCCGACACATTCTATGTTTCTATGTTTCCCTTAAGAATCTTGTCTTCCATTCTAGCATTATGCACTAATCCCTCAGAGTTTTCTCCTCGGGGTCCCTTTCGTCTTCTTTTGACATCACAAATGATACCTGCCAAGGGTGTCCTTTATCACCTCTTCTATTTGCTTTATTGATGGAGCCGTTTGCTCAACACATTCGCATGTCCCCATCCATAAAAGGTATTTCAGTAGGAGGCACGGAACACAGAGTAGGCCTTTTTGCAGACGATATCATTATCTCAATCACTGATCCTATCACCTCCCTTAAATCTATAGCGGATATTATTGAGCAGTTTACTCAAGTCAGCTATTATAAAGTTAACTCCCATAAATCCCTTATGCTAGGCATGCATCTACCAGACAAACTCAAACGAGTAATCTCATTGTGATTTTCATTTAAGTGGACTACTGATAGCATTTCCTACCTAGGCATCACTCTAACATTTTCCCTTAAGAACTTACAAGTAACTATGCCTCTCTTACCCGCCAGCTCAAACAAGATATTTCAGCATACTCTCACTACCCGCTTTCTTGGGTAGGCTGCATAGCACCAGTCAAAATGTTTTTTTACCCAAGATTCTATACTTATTTCGGAATTTACCTATTATTGTTCAGGTGATAGCCTCCCTACAAAAACTTCTGTTACAGTTTATATGGAACAAACAAAGAGCGAGAGTTTCAGCCGATATATTATATCGCCCTATTAGTTTAGGAGGACTAGGTTGCCCTTGTCTTATTACTTATTATAGAGCTACCATCTTAGATCAACTAAAGAATTGGTGGGTTAATGATACTACAAAGCGCTGGGTTCAAATGGAAACTAGCTTATTGCAAGCTCCCTCCTTGCAATACATACTCTGGCAGGGAGTTCTCTCAAAAAAATCTCTGCGTTCTCCCTCTGTGACTCGTCAAGCGGGATTATCGCTATGGAAAAAATGTCCACTCATACCCAAGGTTCTCCTGTTTAGAACTTTAGATGCTCCGTTGTCGGCTTTTACAGTCTGCCTACCAGACACAAACTGTTCACTATGGGAATCCAGGGGAATCTTCTCTATAGCCCATATGATGAATAGTAATAATCTATTTTCCTTTTTTGAATTAAGGGATCGATTCCATGCACCTAAAGAGGATTTTTACAAATATTCTCAGCTTCGTCACTTGTGTCATCTACAAACACCAAGCAGGACACACTATCCACCACAACATCGTCCTCAGGCGTCATTTTTTGCAAAGTCTCCCTCACATTTGTCCGGGCTTTAACACTGTCGCTTTGACTAGGAAGGCTCACACCCTCCTGAGATTTGACGGCCTCGGTCAATACAGACATCTGTCGTATAAGGAGCTGATTTGTCTCTTGCTGGGCTTGCATAGCCTCCGTATGGGCTTTCTGCTGTTAAGCAGTAGCCTGTTGCTGCAGCAAATTAGCCTGCACCAAATGCTTTACTAGATCCTCCATGTTTGGAAGTTCCGACTGTAATCTGGCTGCTGTTTTTACCCAGGACATTCACCTCCTACAACTGCCTGTGGCTATGATTTCTAGGAGCGTTCTGCACGCATCCTCTACCAATTGTGGGGGATTTTTAACTCAGTCACTGTTCACACACACAGGCATCAGTTTAGTCTTCACCACAGGTGGAGTTTATTCCAGCAAACAATATTAAACATGTAAAAAGCTTTAGCTTTAAGCTTTCTTCAGCCCACACATATTTGATAACATAAAGTCCCACACTCTGGGTTCCGTCCAAGCAGGGTAACAAAGCAGTAGAATCTCACCACTCTTTGGGATCTTTCTGAGAATAACTCCCTGCCCAGCTTGTTCAGCTTTTAGATAGCCCATCCACACTTGATCTCCCTAGCTGAGATCTCGCCAGCCTTTTTAACCACATCATTATGAAAACCCTGGATGGAGTACAGGAGTGATCTGTCCCACCAATCTCTCTGGTCACTCCTAAAACCCGGACCCAAAATCTATTTTATCAAAACCTCCCAGCAACCTAATGTTACTGGCGTACTACTTCCCAGGAATTATATCACTGCGGAATACATCCTCAGTGAGACGTACCGACCATTCACGATTCTCCCCTCTAGGTTACTACACCTCCTAAAGCATCCCTAATTCTTGCCTGACCTATCTGTATGAGCAGACCCAGATGGTAGGAAGGCTCATACACAGGAACCTCGGGCCCTACTAACCCAAAAGATCCCTAAATTAGTGACAGGACTGAGACAACCTGTTCTTCCAAGACACGGATGAACAGGAGTCTCCCACCAGCCTAGATGAAATGAAAGGGGAAGACAAAGCAAACTGTCATGTTCCAGAGCGGGTTCACCTAACCCCTAGAACATTCGACAATGAAAGGAATCCCCATAACATGCACATATAGAGAGAAGACAGTGATAAACAAAACTGGATCTGCAGGTAAGAAACCAGTGGCAATAATAACCACTGGAACAAAAGCACAGGTATACTTGGTCACTTACCTGCCGCGGCTGTTGGAAGGAACACCAGCAGTCCACACCACAATAACTGGAACTCATGAATATGTACTGGAACCCAAACACCATACAGGACACAGTACAAACAACAAACACAGAATCCAGGACACCAGTAACTGCCTTGGCCCCCATGCGGATAGGATGCATGGAGGCCTTAGGCAGAGCTGCATACTGACTTGTTGTTCCCCCTCCGGGAAACCCAGGAGCCCTCTCAACAAACAGACAGGGGAGTGTCTAGCATCCATGCAGGACCATACACACTAAAACAGACCAGACATGGAACAACCACTAGACATACAATACAAACCCTGAACATAAACCACACCATACATAGAAAAGGGTAAGGTAGGAAGACATGGTAACAGCGGGATGTCATTGATGTCTCACTAGGTGGCCCTCAATAACTGGGCAGATGGAATACCAAGGACAGGAGCATAGCTCCAACACCAACAGAGGCTGGAGGACAACTACACTCCAGGCTACCAGCCACAGGCAATATAATCACCTAGTGACCACACCCAGCCAGGTAGTTAACCCCAAGCACCAGACAGGGAAGGGAAACAAAACTTTAAGGAGAAGTGTACACACATGCTGCATAAACTACACATTGCCCCAGCATGCACGGCAAATGTGTCACTGTAGACAACACAGAGACCGAGACACAGCCATGACAGTACCATACAGGTAGTCCCCATAATAATATGCGCCCAAACTGTCCTCAATAGTAATAGTGTTCCCTGCAGTACCACCAATAGCAACCCCATCAGTAGTAATGCCCTTCATATTGTGCTCAATAATAATGCCACCACAGTACCCTCAATATTAATAATGCCCCCATAGGGACCCTAGTAGAAATAAGGCCTCCCATAGTGCTCCCACAGTAAAAAAGACCACTTTATAAGGTACCCCTATAAGAGCCTGAAGTAGTAATAAAGTCCTCTGTAGTGTCTGTAGTGTATATAATGACTCCCTCTGTATTATTAGTATATATAATAGCCCCTTCTGTAATTTTAGAAAAAATGATGGCACCCTCTGTATCATTAGAATTTATAATGCCCCCCTCTGTATTATTAGTATATATAAGATTATTAGTATATATAATGGCCCCCTCTATATTATTAGAATATTTTATGGTCCCCTCTGTATCATTACAATATATAATGCCCAGCCTCTGTATTATTCGTATATAGTGATAGACGAACATCGGTCGGGACGATTCGCGATCGCGCGAACGCAATTAAATGTTTGAAAACCGCAAGTTTGCGGCAGGCCCCATTAGCTTTAATGGCAGGAGAACCTGAAAAACCTTCAGCTCATATTTGCAGCCACCAAATACTTAGTAGAAGTGCACAAATAGTCCCACAACATGTACAGTGACATACTAGAGGGGGATCAATGACAACAATTTTAACAAAAAATATGTATCTTAATCAGGGAACATTTATATGCGTCCTAAAGGTAAATTCTCTCAAATGTGCCCTGTTGGAGCCTAGAAAAAATTTACAGGCCTTAAAAATTAGGCATTCACCTGACATAAAAGAAATTCTGATTATGTGGCTCGAGGTACATTATCCGGTCAATGGATAAAAGTTTTACTGTAGGCCACTGGACTACAGGCCCTAAACATTAGGCATTCACCGGACAGAAAAGATCAAGTAATTATGTGGCCGGAGGTATATTACACGGTCAATGGATATAAATTTTACTGCAGGCCAGTACAAATACAGGTCAAATACATATGTTTAAAAGAACTAAAAATATAAAATTGGATTGAAAACATGGCTAACCCAATCCCCCCTCTTGAAAAAAAAATTGTTGAAATTTGATAACAAGTGTTCGTCACTGTAGTGAATTCCTCCAAGGCCCCAACAATTATTCATTCACCGTACAGAAAAGAACAAGTAAGTATGTGGCTGGAGGTAGATTACACGGTCTTTAGATATCAATTTTATAGCAGGCCAGTGGCCTACAGGCACCAAAATTTATTAGTTCACCGGACAGAAAAGAACAAGTATAGATGTGGCTGGAGGTAGACTACACAGTCATTTGATATCAATTTTACTGCAGGCCAAATACAGGTCAAATACATATGTTTAAAATAACTAAAAATATAAAATTGGATTAAAAACATGGCTAACGAAATCCCCCCTCTTGAAAAAAAAAATTATGATAATAGTTGAAACACATGGTTATCACAGGTGTTGAATTCCTCCGAGGCCCAAAACATTAGGCATTTAACGTACAGAAAAGTTTTAAGCCTCATTATTTACAGGGACCATTAATTGTTCTTGGTGTTGTAGGATATGTGTGGGCTGGCATGAGGAAATTCTATTAAACGTGGTCGTCACAGGTGTTGAATTCCTCCGAGATCCATGCCTCATTCATTTTTAGAAATGTGAGGTAGTCCACACTGTCGTGAGCTAGGCGAGTGTGCTTATCGGTCACGATCCCCCCTGCTACGCTGAACGTCCTTTCGGACAGGACACTGGACGAGGGGCAAGCCAACAGTTCCATGGCAAATTGTGCCACCTCTGGCCACAGGTCAAGCTTGTACACCCAGTAGTCCAGGGGTTCCTCGCTTCTCATAGCGTCCACATCGGCCGTTAACCCGATGTAGTCGGACACCTGTTGGTCTAGGCGTTCCCTGAGGTTGGATCCGGAGGGCGGCTGTCAATGGGTTGGTTGCAAGAGTGATCTCATACCCGAAGTGACCAACACATCTTCAAACCGCCCTCTTCTTGCATGCGTTGTTGGATTGGTACCTGCAACTGTTTCTCTGTGAGTGGAAATTCCTCTGCCAGTGCCCGCAAAAGCAGAATGCAGCATTTCTTGAAGCAAGGCCTGGAAGTGCTGCATTCTGACAGCCCTTTGTGATGCTGGTAACATGTCCGCCATTTGTACCGGGGTCTAAGTATGTTGCCACCCAGTACTAGTCCTTGCCCTTTATGCTTTTTATACGGGGGTCCCTCTTCAAACACTGGAGCATGAAGGCCCCCATTTGCACTAAACTGGAAGTGGTGGAGTGTCATCCTCGGTCTCCTCTCCCCAGCCACGGACAACACCAAGGATCCCAGAAAAGTTTAAAGCATGCATTCCTTGCTCCTCCTCCTCCTCCACCCCGGCACTATCCTCCTCTGACTCCTCTTTAGACTCCTGTTGACTTGTCTCAGATGGAGTAGCCGACCTGGGAATTCATCCAGCATTGCAAATTCCTCATCTTCCTGCTCCTGCTCCTCGACGGCTTGATCAATGACACAACGCAATGCATGCTACAGAAATAAGGCGTAAGGTATGATGTCACTGATAATGCCCTGGCTGCAACTGACCAGTTTGGTGATCTCATTAAATGGCCGCAGAAGTTTGCATGCGTCACGCATGAGCAGCCACTGGCGCGGTGAAAAAAAAACAAGCTCCCCAGAACCTGTCCTGCCGCAGAGTTCGTACAGGTAGTCGTTAACTGCACCTTTCTGCTGAAGCAGCCTATCAAGCATATACAAGGTGGAGTTCCAGCGCGTCGGGCAGTCACAAATCAGACGTCTGACGGCAGGTGGTGTCGCCACTGAACGTCAGCAAGGCGAGCCATGGCCGTGTAAGATCTTCTAAAATGGCCACAGATTTTCCTGGCCTGCCGCAAGACGTCCTGGACCCCGGGGTATTTGGCAACGAATCGCTGCACGACTAATTTCAGGACGTGTGCAATGCACGGCACATGTGGCATTTTGCCCTGTTTCAGCGCGCTCAGCAGATTGGCACCATTGTAGCACACCACTTTACCAACTGTCAAATTGAGCGGGGTTAGCCACTGATCTAGCCTGTGACCGCAAAGGTGAAAGGAGTGCAGGACCAGTGTGGCTCTTGGCTTCCAGGCACAACAGCTGCAGTACAGCATGGCAACGTCTTACCTGGCACGTCAAATAGGTTCTGGGGAGCTTGGGGGCGCAGCGGAAGAGGCGGTAGCAGTGGAAAAGACGGAGTCAGCCAAGGAGGAGACGGAGGATGAAGTAGGAGGAGGAGAAGAAGAGGCAGGCCTGCATGCAATCTGTGGCTGTAACACCAAATCCATACGGGTGCCACGGGTTGCATGCTTGACAGCCATCAGAAGGTTCACCCAGTGGGCAGTAAAAGTTATGTACCTTCCCTACCCGTGTTTGCTAGACCACATGTCTGTGGTCAGATGTATCTTGGAACCGACACTGTGTGCCAGAGATACATTCACTTGCTGCTGAACGTGGCCATATAGCTCCGGGATGCCCTTCTAGGAGAAATATTTCCTTCCGGGGACCTTCCATTGCGGTGTACCAGTGGCCACAAATTTTCTGAAGGCCTCTGAGTCCACCAGTTTATATGGCAGTACTTGGCGGGCTAGCAGTTCAGACAAGCCGGCAGTCACCCGTTGGGCAAGAGGGTTATCCGGCATCATCTTTTTATGCTCAAACATTTGGGCCACGGAAGCCTGCCTTTTGCCAGATGAACGCGACGACGGCACGGTGGAAGATGGAGTGAAGGTCAAATGGGAGGAGAGAGGAGCAGGAGAAGAGGCAGGACATGGAGCGCGGGGATTGTGGCTTTGTGGGTTCTGACGGTGTTGCTCCCACTGGGCTCGATGATGGGAGGCCAGGTGCCTTCTTAAGGAGGTCGTCCCTAGGTGAGTGTTGGGCTTACCGCGACTTATGCGTTGACAGCACAGGCTGCAGATGGCAACACTATTGTCAGCAGCGGACACGTTAAAAAAAGCCCACACTGCTGAGCCATGTGCAGGCGTCCTGGGAGCACCAGATGTGACCGTGCATGGTGGATGGCTCGTTCCAGATACATTAGCAGTCTGCTTTTTGCCTCCTGTGCACTGTAAGTTCTGCCTGCTTCTCCTCCTTCTCCTCCCTATCTGCTGCTCTTTCTCCCCCTCTGAACTCCCCTCCTCTTCCTCTTTTGTTATCCCCCACGTGACGTCCATCGACACGTCATAATCATCACCTTCACCACCACTGACATTAGAGATCTCGGAGTAGGCAGCAACAGCGGGGACCACCCTCATTGGGCTGATCTGGGTACTGTCGTCAGACTGCTGGGTGGCGATCGTTGATACCTCCTCTTCGTGATCCAATGCCAAGAAATGGCTGAGCATCGGTAAGGTCTTGGAATGGATGGGAAAATAATTCCTCTGACTCGAGCGGAGGGGCTATGGTGGTGGTGTCTTTGGCGATGCACACAGCAGAGAGTGAAGAGGGTGCACTCTGGTGCGTCCTTTGACGTAATCGCACGCACCTTCTGCAACTTCTGACTTAGGCTCCGGCCTGGTGCACCTGCCTTTCCCCCCTTCCCCCCTGCGGAATGGCCTGCCTCTTCCTCTGCCTGTGCATTTTCAAAATGACCCTATAGAAGAGCAGTATTTGTGGAAGACGGTATATCACACCCCTGCCTCAATCACTTTTTCGGGGGGGCAAATGGTATATCACACCAGTTGAAATTATTTGTTCCAATAGTGTTTGTGACTCTGTGTAGCTGTGGTAACGTAGCAGAACCACAATCAAATGCTGCACTAACCAAATGCACAATATAGAAAGTATATTATTGTTATATCACACCCCTGCCTCAACCACTTTTTTGGGGGGGCAACTGGTATGTCACACCAGTTGAAAATATTTGTTCCAAGAGCGTTTGCCCCTCTGTGTAGCTGCAGTATCGCAGCAGAAACACACATAACTGCTGCACAATACAAATGCACTATAATATACTTTCTATGTTAGAAAGTTATTATAAGTATATCACACCCCTCAGTAAGTCACACCTATCGATAGCACAACTATACCAGTCCTTAAAAGGACTTTTGTGGTCCTATTAGCTAGCGTTTGGTGTCCCTAACAGTCTGTCCCTGCTCCACACAGCAACCTCTCCCTACACTGGCAAAAGACTGAATGTAAAATGGCGACCAGATCGGGTTTATTTATAAGGTAGGGGGTATGTCCATGTGCTGAAACGTCTCAATTGGCTGTCCTGTACCACCTGATGGATGTGTCATGGGTCAAAGTTCTTCACAATGTAAAAGAATATGGCGGCAGCGGACATCGCCATTTGTTCGCCCTTTCGGCGACCCGCGAACGAGCAAAGTTCTCCACGAAACGACAGCCGGGCAAACCGCAAGGCCATCTCTATTAGCATATACAATGGCCCCTTCTGTATTATTAGAATATATATTGGCCTCTCTGTATTATTAGCATGTATATATAATGCCCCCCTCTGTATTATTATAATGTATATATAATAGCCCCCTCAGTAATATAAGTATATATAATGCCTCTCTCTGTATTATTAATATATATAATAGACCCTTCTGTATTATTAGAATATATGATGGCCCTCTCTGTATTATTATTATTATTTATTATTAAAGCGCCATTCATTCCATGGTGCTGTACAAATGAAAAGGGGTATACATACATAATACAGACAAGTGCACTAAGCATGAACAAGACGAGTTACAAACTGGTACAGAAGGAGAGAGGGCCCTGCCCGTGAGGGCTTACAATCTACATGGTATGGGAGAAGGACACAGTAGGTGAGGGGGAAGCTGGTCATGGCGGTATAGAGGCAGCAGGGTCACTGGTTGTAGGCTTGTCTGAAGAGGTGGGTTTTTAGGTTTCTTTTGAAGGATTCCACTGTAGGTGAGAGTCTGATATGTTGGGGTAGAGAGTTCCAGAGTGTGGGGGATGCACAGGAGAAATCTTGGAGGCAGTTGTGGGAAGAGGTGATAAGAGGAGAGGAGGAGGTCTTGTGAGGATCAGAGATTGCGTGTGGGGATGTATCGGGAAAGTAGCTCAGAGATGTCGGGAGGGGACAGGTTGTGGACGGTCTTGTATGTATTTGTTAGTATTTTGAACTGAATTCGCAGGGCAATGGGGAGTCAGTGAAGGGATTGGCAGAGGGAAGAGGAAGAGGAGTAACAGGGTGAAGTATTGGGGATAGCAGCAAGATGACAGTGTTGAGTATATTATTAGTATATACTGTATAATGGCCCCCTCTGTATTCTTATAATATTATAATGGCCCCCTCTGTATTATTATAATATATAATGGCTTAACTGTATTATTAGAATATATATGTATTATTAGTATATACATTGGCCCCTTCTGTATTATTAGTATATATAACGGCCTCCTCTGTAATAGTATATATAATGGCCCCCTCTGTATTATTAGAATATATAAGTCTTTGTCTCATCCTCTGTCTCATTAAAATATATAATGGCCCCTCTGTATTATTAGGATGTATAATGTCCCCTCTGTATTATTAATATGTATATATAATTCCCTCCTCTGTAATATTAGTATATATTATAGCCCCTCTGCAAAATAAGTACATATAATGGCCCCATCTCTATTATTAGAATATATAATTGCCCCCTCTGTATTATTTGTAATGCTCCCCATCCCTCATCCCTGTAGTGCCACCAGTACTGCCTGCATTGGGGTAAATGCAAAAAAAATATTATGGCCCCCTTTGTATTATCAGTATATATAATAGCCCCTTCTGTATTCTTATAATTTATAATGGCCCCCTATTATTATAATATACTAGCAGAAGGACCCGGCTTTGCACAGGTATTAGTATATATAATGGTCCCCTCTGTATTATTATGTATATATAATGCTCCCCTCTGTATTATTAGTATATATAATGGCCCCTCTGCATAATTAGTACATATAATTTATTTCTTTATTTCTTTTATGCACTTATATAGCACTACTGTATTACGCAGCGCTTTACAGACATTAGCATCTAACTGTCCCCAATGGGGCTCACAATCTAAGGTCCCTATCAGTATGTCTTTGGAGTGTGTGAGGAAACCGAAGTACCCGGAGGAAACCGACGCAAACACGGGGAGAACATACAAATTCCATGCAGATGTTGCCCATATAATGCCCCCCTTTCTATTTATAGAATATATAATAGCACCCTCTGTATTATTTATAATGCTCCCAACCCCTATAGTGCCCCCAGTACTGCCTGCATTAGGGTAAATGCAATAAAAAATTAATGAATAACTCACCTCTATTCCAATGTCCATCACCGCTTGCGTCCTGTGAACGGAAGGGAGCCATAGGCCCCCGTGACACTCATTGAACTGCCTGCTGACTGGCACCCCCTGCAATTTGGCGCCCTGGGAAACCACATTCTGAGCCCCCCACACACGCTATGCCACTGTGCTGCTGCTCGAGATGTTGAAATTCTTCAGCAAACTGGGGCTTGGCTTTCTCGGCAACAGATCAGACAATATAACAAAATAAGAGCAAAGACTGGTGCACTCTGCGGTCTTACTAAAGCCAACATGTCCTACAGTGTAGAACATGTCTGAGCCCGAGCACCACGCCAAGGTTTCTCAAGTAGTTCGGGACCTAACACTCACCTACCTGGGCCATGTGGGCAATACCAGGAGCCAGTGGGCAAATTACAGGAGCATGAGGCCGACTCACAAACAACTCACCAGTTACCTCCAGCATGTAACCATGCTAGCAATGGGAGGAGGGAGAAGTCTGCGAGTCCCTCTCAAGACTGGCTGATATGGCCCAGGCCTCACAGGTGCACCTAAATGTAGCCTGTAGATGGAAAGCAGGCACATTTAAATTGGAGTTTATACACCTCCAGGAATCTCTATATATTCAAACTGAAAAGAATGGCGTGGTATCAAACAAGCAGGAGGTGTTCAAACCCACATGCAGTCGTGCATATATATAGGGGACATGTTTGCTAATCTCTCAATTTTTAAATCAGTTTGAGGGTTTAGTAAGACCGCAGAGTGCACCTGTCTTTGCTATTATTTTGTTATATTGCTATATTGATTATCACATCCACATAATTGCTATCTTGTGTAGGATGTCTATTGTGGTACTTGTGGTTCGCTGCGGGCATCCTCCACTGTATGCATTTTTGCTGGGGGTCGTCATTAGCAACGGGCCACAAGTGCAGGATTTGCTCCCCTATATATATGCACAACTGCATGTGGGTTTGAGCACTTCCTGCTTGGTTAATACCACGCCATTCTTTTCAGTTTGTATTTAAACAGATCAGACAACCCACACTCTGGGAAGATATATGTGAGAGTCATGAACACATGGAGCGAGTCGCTGTGTGTAGAAATATGTGCTGGGAAAACAATAATAAAATACTGATAGGTGTTTGTTATAAGCCACTTAATATATCAGACTCCACAGAAAATCTACAACTAAGGGAAATAGAGGAGGAGGCAAATCATAAATGAGGACATTATTATGGGGAACTACCCAGATATAGAGTGGGAAATTGAAACCATTTATAAGGTTACTCCTTTAGGGCATACAATTTAAGAAAGAGATTCTGCTGATTGTTAGCCCCTCTAATAGCATTGTCACCTACAGGGTCCATGTGTCCACTGATATATATACATGTATTTATTTTTGGTATTCTCTATTTATTAAGATTGTTATTAGATTTATTGTGAGCATATTTATGTATCAGTATACATCTTGTTATATACATGACCCTCTTTGTGACCAGTATCTCCCTCGATGGTTCTATGTATGCCTGCCTTTGCCTTAAAAAAAAAAAATAATAATTATATATGATTAGAGTTGAGCGGACACCGGGATGTTCGGATTCGACGGGTTCGGCGGAACTTCACAAAAAAGTTCGAGTTCGGGACCCGAACTTGACCCCGAACCCGAACCCCATTAAAGTCAATGGGGACCCGAACTTTTGAGCACTAAAATGGCTGTAAAAATGTCATGGAAAGGGCTAGAGGGCTGCAAATGGCATCAAAAGGTGGTTAGGAGCATGGCAAGTGCTCTGCAAACAAATGGATAGGGAAATGACTTTAAATAACATAAAATACGTAAAAATAAAAAAATAATAAGCTTGATCTAGGAGGACGAGGTCCATATGGAGTAGGAGGTTGAGGAGGCGGTGGATGTGGCGGTGTAGGTGGAAGCTGCGGTGGAGGACGAGGAGGTAGCCTACACTGCTTTTTGGTTTTAAATTTATTTTTATTTTTTTAAATTAGAGTACACCCCAAAATATTGGGAAATATAACCTGTGATAACCCCCTCCAGTCATGCTAAACACATGTCATAAACCTCATGCTAGGGAGTCAGCAGGATTCATTGTCTAAGCAAACTGACACAAGGCCTAACTGGATAGTAGATCCTCTGGGTTGCCATGAAGGCAAAGCAGCGCCACTGGTAAAAACTGACATGAGAAGAACCAGGAGATGAAATTCATAGTTTATTAAGCAAAATGTCAGAGCAGGAAGAGTTCATGCTAAAATGATAATCCAAGCAGAAGGTCAAAGGCAACCAGCAATCAAAATCAATCCCAGCAATACAGAAACTAACAAATCAACCTGGTTGCTCAGACAAAGAGAAGAGGTTGGAGGGTCCTTAAAAATTCACAGAGTCCAGTCCTGCACAAATTATTGACTGTTAAGTTGCTTTACTGGGTGTGGCAAGGAAATAGTTACAGCTAGCAGAGCTAAATTTGATATATGGCATTTTTCAGTGTCAAAGGACATTGCAGGCAGAGAGCGTGATACTTTTGTTTACTAATACATCAACTGCTATCAAGTAAAACAAAAGAAAGTCATCCATAACCTCTCAACTGCTCTAATAATCTGCACCTTCTTGCACCGAGTCCCAGTTGTGCGTTGTTTTGAAATACAAGAATAGTTTTACACTTATGACATATCTTAGCAATACTGTCAGTTGTACATCAACATGTTCCCTGAACTGCCAACACTGCCAGTACAACCAGGGTTGCCAACAACAGGGCTGATTCACATAAAACAGTTTTAGCCAGCCAGTTGTTGTTTTTTTTCGTTTTTTTTTTTGTTTTTTTTTGTGAAACATGGCTGATAACAAAGTTGTGCTCTTTGTGCCCATGTCTGGCATTTAGCCAGACAAAGAAACACTGCACATAAAGATGTCTAGCGACATCGCCAGACACAAGTCTTAACCCATAGGAGATTTGGGGATCATTTTTTTTTTATCATCAATGAGTTTTTTTATTGAGTTTTACATAAAATTACTCCTATCCAGATACATCTGGGTATCATTAAATTAACATTAAGTGTAAAAAACATAGAACATACAGGTCTGATGCAGTATTGAGACAGCAACTCAGAAAATGTGTTTGGGGGGGGGGGGTAGAGAGGACACAGGTTTCAGAGAGTACAAATCACGAATTGATATGAAAGCACATATTATAAGAATGCACAGTTATAAGATACAATCTGGGATAGGTGAGGCATAGGAACTTGATAGCCAAGGAAGCCATTGGTTATGTGCAAATATTCTGGATTGTGATGTCGGGGGGGAAACTATTCCTGTTGCATATGTTGGTTGATAATCCGGCATGCTTCCGAAATTGGGGGAGTGATATAGTGTTTATCAAAAAATCAAGGAGAGCTTTAGGAACGAATTTGAAACTGAAAAATAAATCATGATTATAAATGATGCAAGTTTGTAATTATGATTACTGATATCAATGAATACTGATAACATTTATTGTGAAATGTAAAATGATTTGGCACAGATTCTAGGCAAAAGATCAGTGAATTAAAAGACATAAACATTATGCCAATAACCTACATTTCTGGGGGATTTACAATTTACAACCCTGAGTGAAAAACAAATGATTTTAATTGTCAGAAGTGCTGCCGCTCCATGGGTGCTTTCACACTCAGCACAAACAGTGTGGTTCTTAACAAATCTCACCCGAGCTCCGCGGACAGGTTCCGCACATAGCGGTAACTGGAACTGAGTTGTGGATTTTGCATCTACTGCATGTCAGTTTATCTTGCAGATTCCTCCTGCCCAAAAGGTGAAATCTGTGGCACATATGCTGCATTTTAGCACCCTGGGTGGATCACAATGCCTTGAGATAGCCATACACTAGAGATTTCAATGCTCAGTTTTCTAAAAGGCTGCTCTCTTTCAGGGTTCCTCATGTTCTTGGTGACCTGGGCTTCTGCCTTGGGATCCAACCACATGGTCAGGATTCTACATGCAGTTTTGGAAAAAGGAGTAAATTCAAAAAAGTGGATCTGTTCTTCATCCTTTCTCTCCTTTTAAGATCCGCTCCTGATATTGGCTTTCAAACCGGCAGCAGGAAACCTGAGCTTGTGGCCATTGCCCTGATCTGTGATCGGGCTGCTATTGATAAGGTGCAAATCTGTTGTTGGCACATACAACTTTGTAACTATTACCCACAACTGCATCTGTCAATGACCAAAAAAAGAGTCCAGCACATCAGATAAGATTTTTTTTTTTACTGAACTTTGTGGTCAGCATCTGACACAGTCCTTCTATCTCATAACAAGGGCAAATGAGAACAGTAAGTGGTTGTTATGAGTGCCACATGTCCAGCTCTGTGGAGAGGTCTGTAGCTTGTAGATCAGCTCTTTTACATTCTCATCCACTTTGCTTCTACTGTAAATGCTGCAGCTCTTCCACATCCAGTTTTATTAGGGAAAATCTGCAATGTTCCAGGAGCCTTCAGGCAATTTTTTGGCAATATTTTTCTGTGACTGAAATTTCACTTGAATGGGGGATTTGCAGAAATCCATGTGCTTGCAACCAAAGCAACCCTTCAGGTGACTGGAACTGTTTTTCAGTGGCAGAAATTTCTGCAACAAAATCTGCTACTTGTTAAGGCAATATCATTATGCTATATGTGATATATATACATATTTAGAAATAATTGCCTTTGCCAAAGCCAATATATGTTTCAAATGGTGGGCACCTTGTATATGTGACCTACACATGGTGGCTTTTTTTTATCTTGCTAGATCTTTAGATGATAGACAGAGTATTTGTGTCCATCATCATGTGTGAATGACAAGAAAACGATTGTTAGTGGTACATGGAAACCTTTTGCCTTGTTTAGAAATTGCATGCCATTTCTGAAATGCCAGTTGTCTCTATTGTTCTCGAAATGAGAGTGATTTCCATATATGAGTACATTTGCCATCCCGACAGCTACAGTGTGTGAAGTCGAACAGTTATGGGAGATCTGCAAAGCCGACCATAGAGGCCAACACACATTACTGATTACATTGCTGGTTTTAATTGTAGTTTCTGTACATAAGGACTGTAGGACATACCTGTGATCAAAATCTACCTGCACAAGAAAGAACAATATGCTCATAATATGAAAAATCACTATAATTAATAAATATTTATATAATATTTAAAAGTCTTTTTTTTTTTTTTTATCCAAAAGGCAAAACCTTAGACTGGTTGATAAGCCCTTAAAAAAAACGATGAAGATTGTGATTGTGCAAACGTGGACTGGTAGAGCATCCTTGTATTGTCTATACAGTAGATGAAGGCAGGTCTGCTGGACTCCAGGGCTCAGACACCTTGTTCACTTTCGGACTTCTCTGCAGTGTATATTGCATATACTGGAGGTTGCACATACGTAAATCATAAAGAAAATAATAAAGGCTTTTTCTGATTTTTGCAAGTAGAGGGCAATCAGGAGAATGCCTTCTGAATTATAGGAGGTGAATATGAACGGGATGAAGTGGACATGCCTGAGAAAAAAAGGCTAATAAAGCACTAACCCTTGTTCCCAGTTTTCTGAAGAATAAACTATATTACTTAAATACTCATAAAATACTTAGAATGAACAGGGATAAATACATATTAATAAAATATAAATAATAGTCATAATGTGATGAAAAGGGGAAGGATGCAATAGGGTGCACTCCATCTGCGGCATGAAAGGGAACCCTCCTCCCCTCCTCTGCCCTGTACCCGGTGTGTGCTGTACCTTCCTGGCACCTGTATGGTGATGCCACATATACACACACCAGTGTGCCCTTCTCTATTCGCTGCTTCTTTCTGACAAATTCCCAGCACTAAACAATTAATACAACCTATGGGCAGGTTAAAATAATAGTCATCAGATGCAGATAAATGTGCTTTTACCAACCCGAAAATACAAAATAAGGGCTCGTTCACACTAACGGGGGATGCCACGGCACGAGCCCTAAATGTGTGCTCCATACAGTGACTTTTGTAGGGTCGGTATGATTTTATTCCTTTACACTAGGTAGTAATGTAGCAGCTAATAAAATATAACACATTAGAAATACGAAGATTATTTTGTTTCTTATATATGTTGTTTTATTTGATTTGTGCAGATTTTTTAAAATATATTTCTTATGTATTTTGCCTTTATTACTATATTATACACAAAAAATAAATGTGTATATTTGTATTATATATATAATAAATGGCCACTTCTTTTTATTGATGTGATATTTTAACTCCAGTGTAGAGGTGTAATAAAACGGTTCCTCATATGAGGCTGGATTATGTTATAAGCACAGACATCTGGAGCACGGGGAAGCAGCGGAATGTGTTCCCTTCACTAATAATGAACGTGCAGAGTTGATTTTCATCTGTTCAAAATGTTCCTAATGAGTTTATTAATAATATATCTAATTACAAAGCCTCCCCGAGCCTGCAGGAGCAGAGAGCTCTCAGTGTGAGCCCCAAACACTGTGAATACAGCTAGCTGGGAAATAACCGGCATTATTGCATCAACATTGGAAACCTAAGGAGGGGCCAAATCCATATAAACCGGCAAGAAAGGGTCCAGGTCTAATGTACTAACAAGAACATAGTAAACCCCAAATACACCAGGAAAAGTAAGTCCTCCCCAGACTTTTATCATTCTCCACAATTTCCTCCAACTTCTCCCTTATCTTTCCTATCTAGATATCAGGCGGCAACCGATTATATACATCTATATGGATCGTGCAAAAAAATAGACATTTGTATCGGCTTCTAAATATACTGAGATGTTAATGTGATTATTTATATCCACTTATAGCATGATTTTGTTTCTATCTATCTGCTATCTATCTTGTATGCTTCAATGTATAAGTATCCTTTATAATTAGTGTCTATTATATTCTATGTCGCATGAATCTGGCTCCATATGTCTTCAGCGCAGAGGTATCAGGCAGTTTGTGTCCGCTGGGTGGCGCCAGAGCAGTTCAGATGAGCGCTACCTGCGCACTTAACCTACACTTTCATGGAAAGCCTTTCCTCTGAGCTAAACCTGGAGTCGTTAATGAGACAGAGGAATTATCTAAATATTGTATGTGACTGCATTTAATGTTATTATTTTATGCCTGTGCACTGTTGTGGTCTGGCTGTGTAATTGCATTAGTATGTGCCTTCTGTCATCTTATTGTGAGCTTTCTTGCCTTCCATCTAGATAGCTTGCCAAGTAAAGAACACAAGAATGTTCATGCCAGAAGCAATGGTGGGGCCAGATCCCTAACTTTCAACGCTTTTAAAGTGCTATGTAGTAAAAGCTGTCACTCCTCAAAGGCTGTTTTGTGAATCACTTGACAGATGCATGATGAGCAGAGGCCAATGTGTCCTCCTAGGCTGGGGCTGTTGTTTCAATCCTCTCCTGCAAGTTGACAAAGCAAAAAGCAAAGAGTTGTGGTTCTGCTGCCATGTCAGGATCAGGTCTGTGGTCCTGTGGGACTGTGACATGTATACAAACTGTGGCTAAAACTCCAGTAGTAGGGTCACCTTCCCTGAGGAATGTAACAAACCTTCTCTCAAACCTAGGGTGGAATTAGCAACACTCCATAGACAGAGGGCGAACTGTTGGATGGAGCTCTGGGAAGATGACCCTAAACTTGATGGGGAAGGTTGTGTCTGAGTCTAGCCAGTTTGTGCGTCTTTCTGTAAATGGAGACATTTGTGTTGTGCTAATAGTGGCCATTAGCAGCCTACACACGTAGAATAAGCCCCAACATCTGCCTGGTAATAAGCAGAGAACTCCCAGAGCCTGTGCTAACATTTGGGATCAGTGCATGGGATTCTCACAAAGGAAATCTTAGAAAGCAGAGGGACCCAATTCATTATTTTCCCTTTCTTCTCCAACGTGTTATAAAGTGTGAATAAAGCATTGTATTCCCCAAGAAAAGGCACTGGGAAAGTTCATGTACAATTGATGATTGGTATTATTATTTCCAGGGAAGATGGAAAGATTAGCAGGGGAAAAAGAACTAAACAAGATCCGTGTTTTATTAGACATCTATTTAAATAATAGTTTGGAAATTTAGCAGCTAATTGGTTTAAAACTTGCTCACACTTGTTGCTGGAAGGACATACACTCAGGATATATATACAAATATATATATATAGAGAGAGAGAGATATACATTATATATAGATATATATACTATATATATATAAACATATATATAGTGTGTATATATAAACTTTTATATACACTATGTATATATTTATTTATACTCTCTCTCTCTATATATATATATATATATAGAGAGAGAGATTAATATAGATAGACATATAGAGATTATATATACATTATATATATACACTATATATATATATATATATATATACATACATATATAGTGTGTATATATAAACTTTATATACACTATGTATATATTTATTTATACTCTCTCTCTCTCTCTATATATATATATATATATATATATATATAAATATATATATATATATATATATATATATATATATATATATATATATTACACACAGACGTGCATTATGCAGTTACCACTGAACAGAGCCTGGTGGAGTAATGTTATGTTTCATTTCAGCAGCTATCTTCCTCCACATATATAGTGTGTATATATAAACTTTATATATACACTATGTATATATTTATTTATACTCTCTCTCTCTCTCTCTCTCTCTCTCTCTATATATATATATATATATATATATATATATATATATAGATAGATAGATAGATAGATAGATAGATAGATAGATATTACACACAGACGTGCATTATGCAGTTACCACTGAACAGAGCCTGGTGGAGTAATGTTATGTTTCATTTCAGCAGCTATCTTCCTCCACATATATCCGGCAATCCGGCTGTTTCGCTCCGGCATGGTGCATACAGCAATTTTGTTTGTAGGACCAGGAAAAGTTTAATAATAATAACCATAATAATATCCATAGTTTGTGTTAATCTATTGTCTAATATGTATGTGACACATACAGTGAGAGATATGATATTCCAGTGAGCAGACATGTCCTCAGTCTGGTAGAACACTAGACATGATGGCGGCTCTCATCCAGATAAGCTTGTGGTTGATCTGCCGGCTTCTTTATTTCTTGGAGCAGGTTGTTATAAGCTGAACTCATCTAAACAGCAATCAAATATTGTCAGAAATCAATGCGAATCAACTGGCATTTTGGTTTTAGTTCGGTTTTCATCATTAGTGTGCTCAAGGGTCAATTCATAGAAATATTTGTATGCCGTTTCTAGTAAAACACCAACATAAACTGCAGCTAGCCTCAGCAGACAAGGAGGGGGTTAGGAAATAATTAGTCGGTTCATTCTTGTCATTGTGTCGATACAGTATATAAATCAGTGAGGAGCAGATCCTTACGACTGTTAATACCGGAGATTTATTAGTGAAATCAATAGAGCTTTGCAGACTGAAGGCGAAAATCTCCTGGATTCCAGGTTTGTCCTGTAGGTGGCGCTATGTTGGCACCGTCTGAAGCTTTTTCTTTTTCTTTTTTTTTTGTATATTCTAAAGGTTCAGATGGGGAAAAAATAATATTTCAGTATATTTAATTCTCTTCATTTACAAGAAACCCCCTGAAATTCGTAAACTGGAAATGTGTTTCGTCTCTACATGCCTGTGAATAAAAAAAAACTGTTTGAATAAATAGCTTATTTCTAAACACGTTGTTGTCAGTGTTAAACACCCTATGTCATTTTTATTCAAACACTAACATGATTACACCCAATTATATATTCAGCAGTTTTCCTTATTTTACAGGGAATTTGCCTGTCTTTAATAAAACCAGACATAATGGATCCTGTTCTGGATCCTGCCACCTTTGTAGGTAATTTGATTGAATTACACCTCCAATGTGTCTGGAGTTCCCTCCATTGCATTTCCTTTATGTCTACAAAATATTGTATTTAATATTCGGAGGAAAGTAAAGAAACGGTTTCTGTACCACCAGGATCAATTGAATATATTTTTGGGATAATTTCCTGTTTAGTGTGTTCTCTGGTTGGGTTGCATTGTTACTAATGTAACAGAAGCCACATCTTAAGTATTGTTTGGGGAGCTGCTTGTTCTAATGGTTTTGTTGTGGATAATACCTCGCAAAACAAAGGGACAAGCAGAGACAAGTCGTTCAGTTATAATATTTATCAAGGGATGTGGATAGAGACACAAGTGCAACAGAAAAAAATCATGCAAAAAGCCAATTACATGTCTCCCAGCAATTAGTGCAATTATCTATATACTGTTCTTATGTGGCAGGGGCTGAGGTCTGGAGTACAGGAGGCTGTGCAGGTTGTGTTCACAATCTCCTAGAGATTACACCTTTACAGGCTGCAGAAGATGATCAAACTGCAACACAAACAACAACATTATAATCACTGCACACAACACACAATACAGAGCCCACATCCCGCCATATGCTGCTGGAAAACCTCTTTTATTGGCGGTGGGAAGATGCTGTAATGATACACACAATGGCACTAAAGTCGGCTCCACCTGTAACAAAGACAGAGCTGGAGCCCACGTTCAATCCTTCCTCTGTGCAACATCAGGGCTTTGTCCGCATTGTATGTGCAATCTAACGAGCCAGATACCTGTATTCATTATTATTATTATTATTATTTGTATTATTACTACCATTGTTATTCATTTTAAATACAGCCTCTCAACTATTTGGGCCCTGCTTCCAGGAGCTTACAATCTATGAGGAGATAGGGGTCGCACATCATGTAAAAAGTGCTTGATTTGTACTATTAATGGGAATACACTTTGGAGTCAGTAGAACTGAATATGTATAGGAAATGAGCTGGAGGGGATGAGAATGATGCAGACAAGTATAATCTCAAGAATAACATTATTTTATTCTGTATTAGCCTTTGTGTGAGTAAATGAAGAGTAAATTCAGTTTCACCGCAACATAAACACATAAACTAGATAGATGATAGATAGATAGATAGATAGATAGATAGATAGATAGATAGATAAAAAAGATAGATAGATAGATAGATAGATAGATAGATAGATAGATAGATAGATAATAGAATACATATGAGAGAGAGAGATAGATAAATAGACAGATAAATAGATAGATAATAAATAGATAGATGATGGATAGATAGATAAACTGAAATAAAGAATAGATTTGAGATAGATGATAGATAGATAAGAGATAGATAATAGATAGATAATAGATAGAATAAATATGAGATATATAATAGAATATATAAATAATAAATAGAAAATAAATAGATAGATAATAGATAGAATAGATATGAGATAGATAGATAATATATAGATAATAAATAGATAGATAATAGATAGATAAACTGAATATATTTGAGATAGATAGATGATAGATAGATAGATAGATAGATAGATAGATAGATATAGATAGATAGATAGATAGACAGATAATAGATAGATAGATAGATAGATAGATAGATAGATAGATAATAGATAGACAGTTGAGTTGTATAAGCTATAAATCAGGAATGATGATAATGCATTGCTGTGGGGAGGGGGTTTGTGCCCCCACAATCTGCCACATGTCTGGGGGTGTCAGGGCAGACATATCTGGGGGACAGATGCAGCTGATGTGGCTGCTCACAGGGGACAATAGACTGCAGCCAGCACCCCTCAGAAGATACACTTTTCGTTGAGTCCCTTGATCGTGGTTCACACCTCCAAGCCAAATTTCTTGCATTCAGTCATTGGAATATAGATCAGCAATTGAGGAAAGCCCCTGAAGGGTCTCAATAAATCAGACTCTATTCTTTACTATCCATAATGATGAGCTGCCAGACTGGGTCCTCTCACCTACAGCACATTGGATGTGATATCCAATGGGGGGGAAAAGGGTCACTACTTAAAGAAGCAGTTGTTTTGGGTTAGCACATAGGTCCCCTAAAAAAGCCCCCGAAGTGTTGTCAGGCAATCTTCTACCCAGAAGGGTTAAATGAGGTTCTGCTAGAAAGGCCGGCAGTGTGCTCCATAAGACGCAGCAGGGGCTCCCAGTCATAGGCCGGCAGTGTGCTCCATAAGACGCAGCAGGGGCTCCCAGTCATAGGCCGGCAGTGTGCTCCATAAGACGCAGCAGGAGCTCCCAGTCATAGGCCGGCAGTGTGCTCCATAAGACGCCGCAGGGGCTCCCAGTCATAGGCCGGCAGTCTGCTCCATAAGACGCAGCAGGAGCTCCCAGTCATAGGCCGGCAGTGTGCGCCATAAGACGCAGCAGGAGCCCCCAGTCATAGGCCGGCAGTGTGCTCCATAAGACGCAGCAGGGGCTCCCAGTCATAAGCCGGCAGTGTGCTCCATAAGACGCAGCAGGAGCCCCCAGTCATAGGCCGGCAGTGTGCTCCATAAGACGCAGCAGGAGCTCCCAGTCATAGGCCGGCAGTGTGCGCCATAAGACGCAGCAGGAGCTCCCAGTCATAGGCCGGCAGTGTGCTCCATAAGACGCAGCAGGGGCTCCCAGTCATAGGCCGGCAGTGTGCGCCATAAGACGCAGCATGGGGCTCCCAGTCATAGGCCGGCAGTGTGCGCCATAAGACGCAGCAGGGGCTCTCAGTCATAGGCCGGCAGTGTGCTCCATAAGACGCAGCAGGAGCTCCCAGTCATTTTACCTCCCCATTTTCCTCCTGTTTTTATAACGATCGTCCCGAGCTTCTTTTCTTTTCCTTATAATGGGGCTGAATCTCACAGGACTTTATTCCAAGCAAAATCTATTTGTATATGGGAATGTTACCCTACACAGTCTAGACAAGAAGGAGGCAAACTCGTCACAAAGTACATAGAAATAACACAGGAAGCCACCTGATCAGTGAGGGACAGACAGATAATTCCATGGAAATATTACAAGAGGAATATTGCTGGGAAGACATCAGGTCCAAATGGCCGGTCTCTGTGTGCAATATACAGCCATCCAATGTCCCAGAGACCTAGATGACAGGATGATGTGAAGATAGAACGATAGACATGAGATAGATAGATAGATAGATAATTCATAGATAAATAGATTGATAATAGATAGATAGATAGATAGATAGATAGATAGATAGATAATAGATAGATAATAGATAGATAGATAGATAGATAGATAGATAGATAATAGATAGATAGATAGATAGATAGATAGATAGATAGATAGATAATAGATAGATAGATAGATAGATAGATAGATAGATAGATAGATAGATTTGAAGCATAAATATAATGAAATATATACCACATTATGATAGTGCTCAACAATGAAGATTAGCAAAAAGGTAAATTACATTGTTATAGAAAGTTCCAAATACAAAAAACAATATTTAATATAAATACTAAATAATAATAATATTAATAATAATACGTGTTTATTACTATTATTATTATTATTATTATTATTATTATTATACAATTGGTAAATGTAATTAATACCATCCACAACCACCTTCTCAAAAAAAACAAATGCAAAAGTACCTGAACCAATTCTTCTTATTATCGTGTATTGAAAAATGATGAAGAAAACAATATGCAAACGTAAGATCATAAATACAGCAGGAAGCGGAAATCTTGCTCACAAGAGCTTACAGTCTAATCAGGGCTCAGGCCAGCTCGGGGTTTCTGCTGACCACTGCTTGTCTGCTTTACTACTGGAGAAAATACATCTAGCACATCTGTGTGGTGACTACATGGGCGACCTCCCCACAACCATGCCCTGCTCCCATCCTATGGTCCACCTAATATACAGCACCCGGAGGCAGGTCGTGTGCTCCTCACTGCTAGGCAGGTTAACCCCTTTGTAGAAGGCCGCCCCTCATTTTCCTGCATACAGTACACTGCAGGAATGGATCCTGAGGCAGGATCCCTATGGAAGATCCCATGCCGTGTAGAGTCAGGAGCCTCCACAGATCCCGACTAGGTCCCTGCAGAGAAGGAGCTCTGGGTCGGAGTTGTTTTCCGTTCTCATTTCTGCAGTTTCTTTCTTTTTTTCTTTTCTCCTGGTTTTCAGGCAAATTTTCCTGTGCCATAATGTTATGATGGAAGTCTGGTGAAATGACAGGCCAGGAACAAGGGTGTCTTAATCATCAGCTTCCTAAATTAGTGCAGTAATCTAAATGGTGACTGTGTGTAGTACCCTGCCTTCTATGTAAGTGTTTATATGTGTATGAACTGTATATATAGTACTATGCTGTGTATTTAGTGTATTACTGTTTATTATTGTGTATGTACAGAATATGCTTCTGTGTGAGTGGGTGTCAGTGAGTCTGCCTGTGATATGTGTGTATTTGGATGTATGGAGTTCTTCCATAAACGTTACATGTATGTGTGTGTGTGTGTGTGTGTGTGTGTCTATATATTGTGTATGTGTGTGTGTATATATATGTGTATGTGTGTATATTGTGTGTGTGTATATATTGTGTATGTGTATATATGCGTATGTGTGTGTATATGTATGTGTGTGTGTGTCTATATATGTGCTTGTGTGTGTATATTGTGTGTGTATATATATGTGTATGTGTGTATTGTGTGTATATATATATATGTGTATGTGTGTGTATATGTATGTGTGTGTATATGTATGTGTGTGTATATTGTGTGTGTCTATATATATATGTGTATGTGTGTATTGTGTGTATATATATATGCGTATGTGTGTGTATATGTATGTGTGTGTGTGTGTGTGTGTGTATATGTATGTGTGTGTATATTGTGTGTGTCTATATATGTGTATGTGTGTATATATATATGTATATTGTGTGTATATATGTATGTGTGTGTGTGTCTATATATTGTGTATGTGTGTGTGTGTGTGTGTGTGTGTATATGTATGTGTGTGTATATTGTGTGTGTCTATATATGTGTATGTGTGTATATATATATGTATATTGTGTGTATATATGTATATGTGTGTGTCTATATATTGTGTATGTGTGTGTTTATATATTGTGTATGTGTGTGTGTATATTGTATGTGTGCATGTATGTAGAGAGAGAGAGTATGTTTATACCGAATGTTATTAAATTGCAAGGTGTATTCTATCTATCTATCTATTATCTATCTATTATCTATTATCTATCTATCTATCTATCTATCTATCTATCTCCTATCTATCTATCTATCTATTATCTATTATCTATCTATCTATCTATTATCTATTATCTATCTATCTCCTATCTATCTATCTACCTATTATCTATCTATCTATCTATCTATCTATCTATCTATCTATCTATCTATCTATCTATCTATGTCTCTATGTGTGTGTTCTGAATGTGCTAACAACCTGCAGATCTCTTAATGAGTGATGGGGTTGGGCTGCTGAGATCTGCCGCAGTTTGTGGTGTGAATGCCCCTCACTGAGAAGTTTGGTTCTCTCTCCTGTTCTTGCAAACTTAATCGTATAACCTGTAACCAAAACTCCCAGAGCAAGGAGAGCACACACTAAACACAGTAACATCTAATCACCTCCACTCTTAGCACCCATGCCAGCTGCTCGGGATTATATAGGATTTGTAGCTGGCACAAATCGTGTTAATTATATTTTTATAGCAGTACATTATAGTCTCCTCTAAATGAATGATCTGTGTGTGCAAATTAGACTCCTCTTTTTATTTGCGTTTGCAGGAATTGTCTTCTTTTCAGCAATTATCTTCAGGTCGCCCATCAGTTCTAGAGGAGGGGTTTGCACACTAAGACTGGCACATGCGAGGAGTCTTTAACTTCATAGACATGCACTGATGTGTAGTCTACTAACAACTGCAAATACAATAGTGCCATGTAGGAGAGACTGATAGCAGTGTACAAGGG